>NC_045753.1:21247717-21303624 GCF_008692095.1 Etheostoma spectabile
ATCATCCTTCTGTTTGTTCGTTCTACCCTCCTTCATTTTCTTGTTCTTTTTAATGATTTCCAGCTATTCATTATCCAGAGAAAGGCTGGCTCCAGGAGGCTTTGGCTAAACCAGTGTCCACTCTCACTTGCATGGACCCCACTTTTACTTTCCCATTACTCAGTCCGATTCACTTTCCCTTTCTTTTACCTCATTTTCTGCCACTCTCTCGCATCTCCTCTCTCTCATTCCTGTTCTCTCTGGCCAATAAATCATTTGTGTTGGGAGAGAGCAGCCAGCAGTATTGTGTAACTTCTCTCCCCCTAACCCTCCCCTTGTCTATAAAGCCAAACATGCTCTGACTGACTGCTCGCTCAGTTTGTTCTAAACACTACTCCGAACACTCACAAAAGGTTTCATTTAAAGCGTCAGGTTGAGAGGTTAGCCAGCTCTAAGACAGGCACTAATAAAACAGTGGGGTAGATGGGTAAGTGTCTGCATGTGCGATAGTGGGGCTTTAGGGACACTGAGACATAAGTGGATATAGTACTATTTTGAATTACCCACAGATGCACACTGCAGCCCACTAGTATATTGAGGTCAAATTTGTGATTAAATTTAACGCTCGGTTACACACTTTCTCTTCATTGGCTATCTCTGCGTGTTGTTAACTGGTTGTGGGGACGAATGATGATTTGATTAGTAACATCACCGCAGTAAGTCTCAGTTGGAGGAAATCCAGTTGTACGGTAGCCCAGCCTGAGACTGTCTAATATGCTGTTGCCTTATGATGGCCTGCAGTAGCCACAGCTGCAGTTGAATGTCTTGCAACAGGTGCAGGTGTATTGGATGACCTTTTAACCTTTCACCTCAGCTTGGTGACCTGCCAATGCAACCAACTGTTAAGGTCAGCGCTTTGCAGTCGAAATATATTTGTTACACTGAAAGTTCAGCCTTTGAGTTGGGTCTGTTGATGTTTTGTGAGAACACAATAGCAAGGGTAAAACATACATGTCATGGTAGACATATCTAGATAAAACAATATTTGAAATACATGTGAATGTATTTCCAGTAGAAGCTTTTTCTACCATTTATAAGCCTTATTTGGATCTGTATTAAGTCATTATTGTAAATCCCACACAACCTCCAACGTAAGTATGTTAGCTTGTTGCTAATTGTTGTTGGGTGAACCACTTGCTTGCTCTTTGATAACATCCCACTACAACTTCCTCAGGACCTGGCTAAATATTGCCATTTCAAGCTGCCTTGGTCTGGCCTACCTCCAGCCTCAGCACCTAATCAGCTTAGTGCTCTCTCCTCTGGGCTTTCTCCCAGCTTTAAAGAGAAAAGAACAAAAAATTCTGCTTTCTATTTAAATAGAATGCTTTTGCGACATGAACTACTCCTTTTTTTTTTTTTTTGTGTAAAACTGATTTGTAATATGCCATGAACGAATGTTTGGTCATATTCTTGACATTGTTAAATTATAGTTTAAGATATTGTCTGGTTTAACCATAAATGTGTCAATTGCATACAGTATTATATTTAAAAAATATATATATTTTGTTTTTGTTAAGACTTGATGCTTTCAATAGGTTTATTTTTGTGAAATGATTAAATGGTTATGTAGAAAACCATTTATCCTCAGGAAAGGATAAAAGGATAAGGGAATCAAAGGATGTATTTTTGTGGGTTTTGGTAGGGAAACTCGAGGACTGTACGGAGTACATATTGAATTTTGGAGAATTAACTTTATCACCTGGTTAATCTTCTTTTAGCCTTTAAAGTTATCTGCTGTGCTGTCAGCAGGGCTTTGGGCAGGTTAACTGCTAACCACCAGACCTCGGCCTGTAGGTATCTTCAGCACTGTGGAAAAACAGCTAGCTCAAAAACTGAGGTATTAGCTGAATTCCCAAAGGAACACTTTCCATCCCTCCCCCATTTTCCCTTTCCTTCTGCCTGATGGGCTAATTTGCGTTGACTTTGCAAGGCTTTGGCAGATTTGCAGTCATTAGCAGAGAGGTAGTTGAAGTAGTTGACTGCAGGTCTGTAATTTCTTCACGTAGCGTAGACTGAGTTGCAAAAACTAGCTTCTTGTTAATTGTGTTGAAGGAGTGAAATATATTTCTGTGCCTCTTGTATTTTAATAAAAATAGTTTTTCATTGGGACCCTGCGACTTTACTATAGCAACAGCATATAATGGGTGGCTATTCACCTTGGCCTTCTTTACAAAGTGCTGTGTCAGAGCACCGTATGGGACGCTGCAGTAATCCAGACACTGCTGTTATGGAGCACGCTGTGATCTAGGAACAGCTGCTGCAACTCAAGGCTTTACTTCTCTATAAGTCAGTGAGTGTTTGGCACTCTATTGGAATTAAAGAACAGCACTGGTTAATAGTGGTGTATAAACCAATAAAAACCAGTCCAAGACGCGTTTTTTTCCAGTTGTAATCATTATTAGCCTTTGTCGAGTAACAGTTGCAATCAGCTGGTGCATGCTGTTAGGTGTTTTATTTAGGACCTATTTTTGTTATCCGTGTGACATGCATTTGTGCGTTCTGTGCCAAGGCAAGGGATTTAGATAAGCCTCACTTTCCTGCCTCCGTGGTCCGCTACCCTGACAGGCATAGGCGTTGATTGCGATGGGCATGCTGGGTACCCGTACCTATCAGATTTTTTAATTTTGCACCCACTACTTTAAAAAACAAAAAAAACAGCCGTTCTGCTGCTGCTGGCTACACGCTTCTTTCCTTTCGTAGCTCCTATCTCTAACTCTGTCACGTCAAATTGTCAACGTGGTACATGGATACATAAAGCAGAACATAGTGGCTCATGTCTAATGCTTTTTTCAATTTTCATAAAGCGTATCACCTTTTTTTTAATACATTTTTATTCATGTACATTAGTAAGGTACCGGACAGCGTCTTTCAAACTATGATCTCTGCAAATGAGGGGAGAAAAAAAAAAAAAAAAGCATTAATGTACACAGAACTTCTGAAAATGCACTTCCGAGTCAAACCAAAATGACGCCCATGCTGACTGGGATGTGTGACAAAACTAAAATGTTTCACAAAACCTTTTTTTGAAGATGGCAAATAGCAACAAACATAAGACTGAACTATGGTGACTCAAGACAGCTTATGTAGCCATCTATCGTGTACGGTACTTTTTGACTAAAAGTAACCTTTTTGTATACATTGAAATAACTCGTCGATCTAAAAGTTTAACATATGCAGAAACAAAAATGTCAATTTATGAAATTAATTTCATATATACCGCTCAGCCGTAGTTAGCACTGATAGTGGAGGGTAAACTGGATTGATAAGTGGCGTGAGCTGACATAGCGTTATTGGTCTTCATAGATGAGGAGTGAAGAAAACAATTACAAGACAAATTTTACCACAGTAATTGAAGTGAGAACAGTTAATATTATTAGGCATACATTTAAGTGTGCAGAGAGTTGGATAGGAAAAAGTTATCCATCTGGAAAACCACACACACCCACAATCTACTTAGTCTGAGCCAACGCAACATGACACTCGATCATAGCACCTGTTTCTCCAGCCTATCGACTCTTTCACCATCAAGACATACGCCAACTGATTTCTCACACTCTGTGTGTTTTGTAATTATTAATTTGTAATATACATTAAATATGTGATCAATAGTGCTTTCACAATTACAGTGCTGTAGAAGTAGAATAGTAAAATAATGTATGATGGTTTAATTAGGTATACATACATGCATTTAATTATTCTGGGCCATCCTAGCCTCTGTCAGAAAAGAATCCTGCTATATACTAGCAGAGAAAATGCTCTTCATCCTCCAACTCTCCCTCGTCTTCCTCCTCCTCTGCATTTGTCGACTCCTGGCCTCCTAACACAGCATCAAACCACCCACATCCTCTCACCAGTCTCCATAAGAGGAGCAGCACTGCTACCACCCACAATCCTCTCTGAAATACCTAGTACAAATATGTGTGAAATGTGTGGTGTTTGAATTCCTTTCTCCAAATATTGGGTCGATACAATGCTCTCGCAGTTAGCCTTTACTGCGGTGCTGCTGTTGCGTAACCAGGCATTCATCTGCATGTCTTAAATGCATACCAGTGGAGTGAGGTGTATCTGAGAACGCCTGGAGGACTGTTCTTGGCCTTACAACCGAAATGTCATATATCCCCCTTATGGTTTAGTCAGATTTTATAGAGCTATATGTTTGTCTGCAGTACAGGCAAGGATTAGGGTTGTTATTACAGCTGAGACTAAGGTAAATGCCACGTGTGATTTTACTGGTCTATAGAGGACTATGGGACAGTGATGATTGTAATAGAGATGCACCAATTGACCGGATGGTGAACAGAGTATGCCGTTTTTTCACGTCATCGACCGCGACCGGCCGGTCAGTCTGACGTATGCCGGTTTTGTGCCGGTCAAATGCTATAAATAAATAACATTGTAAAGGCTACCATACAAAATGCATAGGAATTATATACAGGCTAGCAAATAATAACAATTAACCCTCTATGAATTACATTAGCTTAAAGCAGTGTAACTACTGTAGCACGTAGGCCTAAATAATGCACGTAAAATACAAATGTGAGCAAGGGTGTTCAACAATTGCTATTATATTTAATCAACAGCCACATGCAACCTAGCTAGCAGGTGAAGAACACAAATAACAAAATCACTAGCTAACAATGAACTGACAACATTGTACGACTTACAGTTCTCTCTCTTACATGCAATTTCCACTTTGAGATGGCCTTTTGTACAAATGCATTACCTGTTTTAATACAGAAGTTTAGTTTGCTAAATATTAAAAAAAAGGTTTTGTTGGATATTGGATGTGAAAAGGAAACTGTTCTTTCATAACATTGCATTTTAGGTGTGTGAATTTCCCACATAAGGAGTAATTTATATAGGTAAATTTTATTTATATATAAATACATTTCAAATCAAAATCGGCCTAGAAAGTTGTAATCCGTGCATCTCTAGATTGTAATCTTATCCAAAACTACTCTCTCAGCCCTAGTTCCTGGCCTGATTGCAACGTATATCTTTGTTTGTAGGATCATTGTGGAATTGGGAAGAGGATAGTGAGACCGTGGCTTTATGTCTCTGTAGCAAGACTAGAGGTGACTCCATCCGTCTGGTACCTGAGGACATTTCCCCGCAGCTGGATGTTGGCATGCTCACTGATATCAAAAATGTGTTTACCTCTGTTGTCCTAAGTTGCTAAGGAAAGCTATATTGCATAATGGCTGTTAGCATTAACGAGCAGAGGATGCTGGACCCTGAAAAGACCTGATCCTAGGCCATGTTCATGAGTCACGATGACTCGTGCCAGTTCAACAGCTTTCCTTTTGGCTTCCATGTCTTTAATGATCAAAGTAAAATGGCTTTAGATTCAGGGCGATGAACTTGAGGATCCTGCTGTTGCATGTCTAAAAGAAGAGTAATGTTAACTTAACGAGTGATGATGCAGCTTTTGAATTCGTCACCACCAACATTGGCAGACAAACTGGCACCTGATACCAAATAACAGATGTTTCTGATCAACTCACAGGTGTTATATTGCTATCATAACTAACACAGACATTGAGCAACATTTTAGGTGCATTCATACTGCTAGAAAAGGAATGAGAGAAATGAGGTTAGTATGTGACTCAATCACATGGTTAAATGCCATTTCATTCCCTCATGCTCCTCACTGAGTCAGTTTAACGGCACTTTTGCTTTCCATGACTAGAAATTAGTCTGTCAAACCCAAAAAAATGTTGATGGCAGAGGAAGAGAATTTGCTTCTCAACCAAAATTGAGAGTAGACCAGCTGCCAAAAGAAGCAAATATTTTTCCCGCTGTGTCATAAGGGAGAATGGGATGTTTTGCTAAGCTGCGGAATGGCCAAGAGTGAAGAAGGCCAAGGTCGCAAAGGCATGCTAATTACCATTTTTTAAACAGAGAGTTGGTTCCTAATGAACAATTTTGCAATGATACACGCCATCTGGACAGAGATCACAAGACGTATGAATTCTATATGGTAAGGAGAGAAGAGATGCAGTGGATCAATTGTACCTCCTAAGTGGGTAAACTGGAAACCAAATCTCTTTCTGATTTGTCCCTGTCTCCCCTTGAGACTCCGTGTCTCCCATTCAGACAGTATGCATATTATTGTCTGAACAACTTCTGAGACTAGAATAAGTTTATGCTGGCTTCATAATTTCCATGCTCTGATCACAAAAGGACACTTGTTTGGGCCTCTTGTCTCTCGGTCATTTCCTTGTTGAGGGTTAAGGGGAGGAGTGGCTCTGTGGACTGTGGCGGCTGACAATCCCACATTGTGTGAAGTGCTGCTGCTTCACAAAGGGCCTATTGTGGAGAGCGGTGGCCTGGGAAGAGGGGACTGGGTCTAGGCTAGGTGACGGAGAGGTGTGTGTGTTCGTGGGGCCTGGGTCTGGGGGCTTGAGATGCGGTGGCTGGCCCAAAGTAGGGGCGTGTTTTTGCGCTCAGCTGACACAGTGCTGAGGCAGGGAGAGTGCACATGTGTGTAGGGAGTCTGTGGTGTTTACATACACCTACTGTACTTCCACACAACCACCTACTTGTATAAGCTCATTTTCTCTCACTCTCAAAGTGAGAAGCTTTATGAAAATAGGTTTTTAATCAGAGCTGTTGTCAATCTCTGATTTAATTTCTGTATCCAAGAGGATCCAATGCTGTGATTATGTAACTGGGGGCTTAAGCTGCTTGTACAACTGTTCCCAGAATTTGAAATATTTTGCTGTTTATCCTCCTGACTCCAAATCAAGGACAAGCCCACATGTGTGGTGTACTTTAGATTTGTTTATTTGACAGATGGCCTAGCAGTCAGAGTCCACAAAACCCCTCATTTACTGCTGCACTGCTGTTCTCTTTGACCACCAGATTGAGACTTTAATCTCCCGTTTTCTCACCCTCTGTCCCCACACCTCCATGTCTGAGAGTGACAGGGCCCTCAGGTCAAGCTGACGCCAGTCTCTCTGTCCAGTCTGAAGCAGACCTAGATCCTCGCCCAGCTGTCCCAAGGTCTATTTGTCCGTCTGACAAGCCCGGCTGCTTCCCCGGCCTCTCACCATAGTTTCAAGAGCCCTTCGGTGACGGACCATTTTTAAAGCCATGTGCATGAGAAGTTGAACCAAAACATAATGGCCAACTGCCTCTGTGGGACTCTTGTTTTACCATGGTATTTACTTGTTGCTCCATGTCGCCTCAAATTTTTCTTTTACTCTCATCTCTAGTTGAACCAGCCTATTGTCCTTGTTCCAAATTGCTGTGCCAAATTTTGAGTGTGCTGTCTGCTACAATATAGACGGTGGTAAGAGTTGAGAATGAAAGTGACATTTAACAGTAACGAAGTAAACTGGGCCTCTCATCTTCCCTCAGGGTTGGATTACCACAAACTGTTAACCATTGACTTCTCTGTCCACATTAGAGGCTTCAATTGCTCTTTTGCTGACAGGCTATGGTTAGGCTGCACAGATTGGGTCCTTAAGTTAGATTTATTTGGTCACTAGCAAACATGAGTGGGATACCTTTTAATTTTCTTCCCAGCTCTATCTCCTAATATAATCTGATTTGATGAGGGCTGTAATTTATCATCTGTGGCTACCTGGTACTTATAGCTTGGAACCACTCTGGTATTTTGGTGTCTGTAATTCTGCCTGTATGTTTAGTGCAGTGAAGGTAGAGCCCAAAAGCTGTTCAAACAGCCACCCATGCCCAGTGAGCTTAGTTGTGCAGTACTCATTTATTTCATTGAACAAATATAAATCCTTTAGAGTCAGTCAACATAAGATTATCAAGGCTTCTCCTTATGCTTGCGTGAGTCATTTGGAGGTCAGACTAATCAAAAGTCCATTTTCTGAGCTAGTAATATTTGTGAAACTATTTGCCTTCTGAAAGTACCGTCTTTCTAAGAATGTAAAGTACTTGTACAAAAACTGCATGACCATTACAACAGGTTCACTGGGAGTGATGCAGAGCAATGGACTAAAAATAGATTATTTTATCTGGTCCAAGTTGAGCTAGCATGTCTCCATTTATTTTAAATGAGCCGTGCCTACATACAAAGCCACTGTTTGCTTATATAAACCTGCATGTGAAAACCTTAAGTCATTGTACACAAAGTAGTATTGTTGTAGAAGTCCTGCGGTCGCGTTATTCATAGCTGACAGATGGCATCCATTTCAGTGTGCATAGTTAGGTTTACACCTTACAGCTAGGCATCAGACGGATTAAAACCGCTAAGTGAACCCATGAACTTACACGGTTTATAAATGGAACAGACAGCCCTCGCCAGAAAGGGTCTTTCAGGCTCTTTTATGTAGTTTCGCAATATACAACATGTAGATTTGGCCTGAGCGACTGCGATGTACACAGGCTATATTTACATTGGAAGGGATGCAGTGTGAATAATCCTGAAGGAAATAAGTCAATTGATAGATAATGTAAATAAGTATGACTTTTGTATGCACTTGATTACAATCCTTTTTTAACAGTTTGCTTTTAATACTGCATCATTATAACTGTGTTGATAATGGACTTTAGCCTGGATTAAGTGGCGACTAATAAAATCACCCTAATTATTGGCCGAGCGGTAATTTCTGTTACAAATGTAGCTAGTGAAGTATAAAGCTGCATATATTATGCAATTATATACATTCCTTTCTTTTAAACGCTGCAATTTGTATCACTAGAAACACAAATATTACAGCAAGCCATAACAAGAACATTTGCCTGTGCACAGACTGCGATTATCAGTGTGAGGTTTGCCAAACTTGGCAAGAAAATTGATGCTGGGGAGGACGGTGTGAAAAGACGGACCATGGGGAGGGATATGTGGGCACGTCTGTTTACTTATCCACTTCACATTTTATCTATGCGTCTCTGTTGTGTCCTCCAGCCCAGCACTCTACCCCAGGGTACAATCAACATGAACCAGTGCTCCGACGTCATCGATGGAGAGTCCAGGACAGGTCAGAAGAACTCGCTGTGCATCCTGACACCTGAGAAAGAGCACTTCATACGGGCTGAGTGTAAAGAAATTATCAACGGGTAAGATTTAAAGTAATAACCAGGATTGTGATCTTTTAATGTCAGAATAACAAATAGATATCATTATCATTATATCTTCATACTTAATATAACCCAGGTAAACCTAACTCAGGTGGGCAGTATGATTTGTGTTGCTTTCTACATTTGCTTGAGGGGATAGGGATGACAGAGACTTGGACAAGGGAGAATAGTTGTCCGCAGCTGCCCAAACTGCTCTGCTCCCTGCTGCCTCCTTTTGGGCTATGCTTTTCCAGAGACTTGCAATCCACACACTGCAGTGACAGTGCACATTTTTGAACTGTTCCCTCTCTCTAGCCTTCTCCCTGTGTTCACAAACCCCCCACATACTGTACCTGGACACAGATCACAACACACAAGCTTTAAGCCTCATAATTGGGTCGTGCCTCTTCTCCACAGCTGCACAATCAAAGTGTGTTTCTGCACTGCACTCTCCCTCCCTTGGCTGTGGCATACATAATATGGCTATTCTTGGGGAACTGTGACTCACAACACCCATCTCCATTTTGCTACCTGCTCTTTCACTGTACACCTCCCACTCGCCTATCATCTGGCTCCCATGTGTTGGTTCTGGGCCATCACTCAATCATACTTGCCCTCGCAGAGGTTGCCTTTAGCTAACAGTGGTGTACCAACCAGGATTTACATTTTTGTATTCATTATTTTTTATATCAATTTCCTTACAAATGACATTGATTCATTTTGTTACAGTATATTAACAGAGCTGCATGGGCACTTATTCATTTATGAATGTGTCACATGTTTCTTTCTACACTATGACTAAGGTTAGTGTGACAATCCACACCAAAGGTTCTCAGTCTTTACAAAGTGGGTGGAGCAGATAAACGACTGACTTTATTATTCTAATCATAAAATAGCCAGGGGTTTCTGTATTACATGAAGATTAGTGTTCATGTTGATGGCTATTTTCAGATGTAGGTTAAATTATAGTCCAGATGAATGATGAGTTATATTTTGTCCACTTAATCATTCTTATTTTTAGTCATTTAAGTAGACTAAATCTCTGGACTCTGAACATTTTAGTCTAGTTTTAGAAGACTGTGAATATGCATTTTAGTAAAACTTCAACAAACTGCATCCGGGTTAGAATTCATCCAAATAATATTTTGATTGCATGCATTACTTTTTGTGGAGTGAAAGTAGAATGATGGTGCTACAGTAGAGTATGATAGCACAGTGGCATTGAAAAGCTATTTGTGTGGGAGTATTATTTGTGCTGTGTAGTAAATACTGTATTTCTGCTTTTCAAGTACAAAACTAAATCCACCCAACAAATTGGTTAATGATGTCCTCATGAATTGCTTTTGTAAAGAGCACACACAGCGAGCAAAAAACAAATGAAAATGATCAAGGAAAGTCAAATGTAACCACACCAGACTTTAAAATGGTCTGTGTTGCCACCTAGAGGATTAGACGGTGACTAAATCTCCTCCGTCGCTGCATTACCTCACTGTTTTGATATTAAAGGAGGTTTCATTTATAACACACTGTAGTTGTATCTTGTCTTTGAATCATTTAGTGATATTCGGTCATGCACATGCCTGACAAGTACAATGGTTTATATGTTGCTCCAGAGAACGTTGTACCAGTCAAATATTGATCCACCACAGGTGCAGGGTTTGTGTAGTCTTCATTTAGTGCCCCAAGAACAACAATTTTGACAGTTTCACTATTCATAGGTGGCAGGAGGCTCTGACTGTGTACCCCAGGACCAACAAGCAGAACCAGAAGAAAAAACGCAAGGTTGATGCACCCACTCAGCAGGTAATGCACCTATTCACACACTCCATAGCAAAGTGCTATTATATTGTTCACATTGAGCTATTGTGTACGGATGGGCTCTTGAATGCTGCATAATCATGGCAAACTTAAACCTGTGCACAGATGTGTAGCAGAGAATAAGGAGAGGAGGATGCTACAGCTTTAGTGAAATTACAGATGAACAGTATTTTGGAGTTATAAGGTTTAGGTGATTTTAAAAGAATTTGGTCATGTGCAGCAACAATTCTGATGCCAATCTCATTTAGTAACTGCTTGTTTGCGTTATAACTGTAGTATTTCTAAAATGACAGCTAATGTATCATATTTAGCTTCTAGTATGATTTTGTTGTATGAAGTGTTGATAAGACTTTATATCAACACTATTTGAAATAAGATTATTAGAAATGATCCGCATGTGGCGAAGGTGCCATTGCTATAGCATAGAAAGAACATAAACTACCAGTCAAAAGTTTGGGGTCACTTAGAAATTTCCATTGCACTCCTTTTATAAACAGAACACCAGCTGAGATCAGTTGCTTTGTTTTTTTAACCGGGGCAGCAGTTTTCAGATTACGTTATGTTCTTATGTAATTGCAAAAGGGGTCTCCAATGTTTTCTCAGTTTGTTTTTTAAAATAATATCAGATTAGTAAACAAAATGTGCCTTTGGAACATTGGATGAAGGGTTGGTGATCACGGGCAATGTAGATATTGCATTAAAGATCAGCCGCCCACTCAGATCAGCTGGTATTATGTCTATAATGAAGTGGTATGGAAATTTGTAAGTGACACACATTTTTGACCGGTAGTGTATATTTAAAGACAAGATATGCTGTGGAAGTATGCAGTATGAAGGCTTTTCATTCCACTCAAACTACATCGGCTGTTGAGAGAGAGAGAGAGAGAGAGAGAGAGAGAGAGAGAGAGAGAGAGAGAGAGAGAGCGATAGAGAGAAGGAGAGAGATAGAGAGAGAGAAGAGATAGAGAGAGAGAGAGAGAGAGAGAGGAGAGAGAGAGAGAGAGAGAGAGAGAGAGAGAGAGAGAGAGGAGAGAGAGAGAGAGAGGAGAGGAGAGAGAGAGAGAGAGAGAGAGAGAGAGAGATTCTGCCAGCAACATGAACAGTTTATGCTATTCATATTTGCATGTTTAAGTCACATGACGTCAGTCTCAATTGACAAATGGACTGCGTGCCACATACTCCTAAATTAAGTAATACATCTACAATAATTGTTTGTCATTGGTAAATCAAGTTTACACATGGTCAGCTACTTTTTTTGCAAGAAATACTTGCATTACGTTTCCAACGATGTAGTGCTGTATTTATGTCAACCAACTTTTTACTATATACATTATATCACAGTATCACCTGGTCAGAAGGCAGCAGACATAAGTATGCTTTCAAAATGTTCCTGAGCAAACAATCACAGGTAATGACAGCTGCCCGCTACAATAACAGTCAGCTGTAATTTACAGCGATGTAACCATGATCCTTTTGCTTATGAAACTGCTGGTGCACTCTGTTTCATTGTCATGTCCAGCAGCTGCTGTCTCACCTGCCAGGCTTTTGCCCCAAGTCCTGCCCGTTCAGTCATTAACCCTGTGCGCCCTGACAAAACAGATTTATTTTTTTAGTCAGATTAAGGACTTGACGTTGGATCTGTAAAAGGGTCCTAGCCCTAAACCATAGGATCTGAAATATTAACATCTTGTAATAGTATATTTCTTATATTTGCATGAATTTGGTCTAAAGAAGAACCAAGTTAAACACCGAAGTTCAAATAATTCAAAAGAATTTTCTGTATTGATTATAAATCAGCACTACATAGCTAACATTAACATCTACGGTTTTTTTGTGACTGGCAGGGTGGAGAAACTGCAAGCCAGTGTTTTTCCACTGAAGACATGAATGGACACCCAGTGAGTTCAGCTTGGCCAAACGTCTTGTCCTGCTTCGCCCTTAGTGGCTTTGAACTCCCAGCCAAATGAATTGTATTTATTATAATCCCGATCAATCCAGGTGAAGGGTAGATCAAAATGACATGCTTTCTGCTTCTCTCTCCGATACTGAAAGAGTGATTATTAGCACAATAGCATGTTTGTGTGGATTCAAGTAGGCTGATGTTTGAGGTGTCACTTAGCTTTGGTAATCTTCCTTTTTCCTCTTATGAACTCAAATGATCTTGCAAGTCTGCCAAACACTGACAGGGCCTTTTTTAATATGTTGACTTTGACCCCAAAAACAATGAGTGATTGATTTCACTCTTTGCATTCATCTATCAGATGAAGATAATCTACATGGTTTTTATCCTAGAAATTCTATTCCAATATATTCCTCCTCTGCAGAATGTCTTTTTTTTAGTTCGGTTTCCCTCTGTTAGACAGGTATGTTTGCCATGAATTACCTCTTTGTTCTTTGTCAAGCTGTCAATCTATTTCTCCTTTCCACGCATCCTTCTTCGCTTTCCCTAGAATTTGTAATTTTACCTATGATGAAAGCAGTTTTCTTTGCTTTACTTTTAAAGTATTGGATTTACCTGACACATACACATGGAAAAACCCAAGAAGTCAAAAAAGCAAAACCACTGAGCTACTTCTTCAAACTAAAGCCAAAGATTAGTATGCTGTGCAGAAAGCTTATTTTCACTGAATAGCCCAACGTTGAACGAACTGGAAGTAATAAGTGAGATAATCTGTTAAAATGATACAGTGGGGTTGTGACTGGTTTTGAAGCCCATACAGTATACAACAAGAAGTCAGGATTTAAAGAAAAATAAATTGAGTTTTTCACATTTACTTTTTAATGTTTAATTGTTCTTCAATCCTTTTCCTTCTGTTATTTCTTTTTGTAGTCTCTCTGTGACCTTACCTCCCATTATGTAATTTCCTCTTCCCGTCCACTCCTTCCAACCCAAACCTGCACCCAGGAGCCTGGCCCTGCCAAGGTGACGGTGACCAGCAGCGGGGTAAGCATCCCTTGTCTGCCCAGCAGCATTGCCGGTGCTGAGCGAGTCCCATTGAGCCGTGCCACTCTGTGGCAGGAGGAGAGCCGCTGGAGCAGGGCCACCATCCCCTGTAGCCGCAGTGCCTCCTGCCTGAGCCAGCTGAGCCAGAGCCAGCCAGACTCCAGCCTCACTACTCAAGATGGTGAGGACTAAGATGACATCTTTTTTATATGCTTCAGCAATTGTTTCACTGTTCATAAAGGAAAACTATATGTTTGCTATTTAAAACTAACATACAGGCACTCTCATGGCTCACTTTTAGTTTACTTCCTTCATCTGAAGCTTACACATAAGCTTTTTCAGGTACTTGACCATCAGTCTTCACTACTTAAGGAAAAAGGGACTAGTCTTTTTAGTTACTAACTTTTTAGTCACTGTTTTGCAGTATACAATAGATATGTAATATTATATTCACACATTTAGCACTATATACAGACTGCTTTGGGTGTTTCATATTGGTGGCCCTGTGTCCTTGATTCAGATGGCGGCACCGTTAGCACCGGACGCAAGGTTCGAGTGGAGAGTGGTTACTTTTCGCTGGAGAAGACCAAGTCAGATCCTTTTCCACAGTCTCCACAGAACTCTCATCCACCCCAGCCGCCCCAGCATCTGCCCCTGTCCTCCTCAGCATCCTCCTCCTCTTTAGGAGCTCTCAGTCCCAGGTACAACTCTGAGTCTGAATCCCAACCTTCCCCTTATCAACCCTCCCAAGATTCTCTCCCTTCTCCAGGTGCACTTGTCTCTCCCAGCTACTCCACCATCAGCTCCTCCCAGAGCTCGCTGGACTCCGAACCCAGTGGGACTATACCCACCTGGGAGGGATGCAGTGGTGGTGGAGGAAGCACCAGTAGTGTCAGTGGTGGAGGCGGCCGACTGGGCCGGTCTGGCAGGGAGTATACTGCGCTGTCCGATGTGCCACGGGCGCGCAGACTGAGTTACCGTGAAGCCTTCCGCTCAGAAAAAAAGCGGCAAGAGCTAAGGGCACGGACACGGAGTCCTGGCAGAGAAGAGGTGGCTCGGCTGTTCGGACAGGAGCGCAGGTAAAAGGTTATGGATAAGTGTCATGCTCGGCACACTGCAAAAATATACTGCAGACATTTTAAGTCGCATATCTCATAGCAGAAAAATACATGCAGATTCACTTGATAATCATTAATGAACCACTGGTTGTTAGCCCTTGCTTTAGCCTTAAAACATATAGATGGCAGGCCAATTTTGAAACTCATGCATTGCCTAAAGCATTCAGCATTTTAGTTTTTTGGCACCACCCCGTGGCTGCTGTCCTTAAGGCACTCCTATATCTTGAGTATATTTTGCAATTGCTGCCTACCCTAGCTTTACCAGTGGTTTGCCATTAATAATTTGAGGAATGAAATGCATGTTTTACTTTACTTACTGATGGTCTCTTACCTTCTGCTCTTGCTACTTTGCTAGTTTGTTTTTTCAATCTTTTCCAGGGGCTACTGAACAGAGCTCCTCAGCGCTAATGCTCAACCAACCCTTCCACCCTTGTCCCAATGCTGTTCCCTGCTGGTCACCGCTGATTCCTGCTTTCTTTCATTTCATCTCTGCACTGCCTGGGAACACACACACACACACACACACACACACACACACACACACACACACCACACACACACACACACACCACACACACACACAACTCACACTCACACTCACACTCACTAGTGACTCACTTTTCTCCCTCACTCACTAGTGACTGACTCATCCTCACTAGTGCTGACTCAGTGACTCACTAGTGACTGACTCAGTGACTCACTAGTGACTGACTCACTCTCTGGTGGCTGGTGCAGATGGTTGGTTTACGTACAGATTGATCTCTCCTTTCTTGTACACACTCATAAAAACTCATACACATTCACAACTGCAAAGCCTTAAGGTAACGCTGACTGTGTTGCCATTGCTGCTACTTCTGCAAATTGTTTAATCCTCCATCCTAGTCATTTTCCTTTTCTTCTAAAGTTTAATCTCTCATCATATAACTCCTAATCTTTATTCTTTGATATATCTCTGAATTGTTCTCTTTAGGGATATTACCTCTACATTGCACATGAAAGGGACTTTGAGTCTAAAATGATGTTCAAAGTCAGACTTCCTTGATATTGTATGAAAATGTGCCTTAATGGCAGTGTTGAATTTTGCACGCAATAAACTGAAACTACTTGTATTCATCATGGACATTGATTTTGGCTCAAACTTACTTTCATATCATGCATTGATCTTGTTTTTAGGCTGATTCTGCCTCCATTTGAGGATGATGTGCTCCTGTTTTTGAGATATTCAACTCATTGTCAGACAAGATGTTTATGTTGAGTGAAATGCTGTATGTGCTGTGTATTGAATACATACTTGAAGAGCATGGTCCTTTTGTGTCTTTTAGGCGTTCTCAAGTCATTGGGCGATTTGAAGAGGGTCAGCCTGTAGAGCGCATGGACACGAGCAGCTCCCATGAGCACTCCGCTAACACCACGCTAATCCAGAGACAAGGCCGCAGTGAGAGGCGCTATCTGGCTAACAAACATGTATGCTATTATTTTTGTTAATCCTGAACAACTAAATCTAAAAAGGTGTAAAATACTAAAATAATTCACTGAATGGATTATACAATGAGAAGAAAAAGCATCATCTCCTTACTTTGATAAGGGATTTAGGGATTCCAATTTTTAATAATAAATAAATACATTTTATTTATATTTATATAGGAGATGTCACTGGATGCAGGAAAAGATCGTTCAGTCCCTGACGTGTCCAGCTCCACCTTTGCTAATTTAAGAAGAGCCAAGTCCCTGGACCGCAGAGTCACCGAGTCCTCAATGACTGTGAGTACTGACAGATCTTAAGTGTATAGGGGCTATAACCAGTGGACAAAAATTAATTTCAAAGTTCTTTTTAAATGGCTTTGTGATTCAAGATTGAGATACAGATAAAAGGGTATGGTCCCTCCACCTTCCCACCCATGAAAATGGCCGTTATGCTGCAGTGGTGGTTTGTTAGTTTTTCTACCTCTGCCCCACAAAAAACAACTTTTTTTGTAATGTGCACTTCTCATGAGACTAACGGTATGCACTGGTCAGTGCACATAATTGAACTTCAATTATGCATGCACCCAAACAACAATGTGAGTCCACATGCTGCTGTATATACAATATTAAATCAACACTTGTTTCTTGATTCATCCAAATGAAATTAAATTATGTCTAAATTTGCTTAAGGTTGCACTGGTATCTTTCTGACGTCTGATTCCTATCAATCTTACAAACTGCTACTGATCCAGGTCTGTTCAGTGCTGCAGGGTGATCCATTCATGTGTGGTTGGCCAAGATTCAGCTGCCAAACCCCCCCCCCCCCACACACACAACACACACACACACACACACACACACACACACACACACACACACACACACACACACACACACACACACACACACACACACACACACACACACACACACACACACACACACACACACCACACCACACAACATCCCCCCCCCACAAATTCATGTACACACATTACTGCTGCCACGGCTACTGATGATTATAAATAGCCAGCACAGATGCAGCTGCAGTCGTGTATGTCCCAGGGACAGACAGACAGACAGACAGACAGAAGCAGATTGTCAACATTTGAAGTGAAGGCAGTTAGGCATCAGAATGACTCTCTGCCAGGCGGTGACTCCACACCTTATGAAGCTCAACAAAATCAAGGTATTGAGTGAGCAGAAGCCAGGTTTTGGATGAATGTTTTTTACTTTAAAGTCTATAAACAGACTTGAGGTTGGTTTCAACGTGCAGCAGTTTGTGTTTCACAGGGAAAGTCCAGCTCACGCCAGTCGATCTCTTTAGCTGAAGCTACGTATCTGCACTTATACCTCTTGAGCTGAGGTAGTGGCCTAATGTAATGTGTACATATGCAGTAGTGTTTAGGCAGATGGCAACTACTGATTACTCAGTGATAAATGCTCACTTAGTGACGACTTCCAATATAGTGACAAATTAGCACAATGTTAAATTTTTTTTCTTTTCGCCCACTTCTTTTTGCTTATGTGGTTGATGTTTAATCAAAAGTCACTTCTCATTGGTAGCTGTCCATTTTTTTTTTATATTTTTCAATGAGCTAATCTAGTTGCATCATGTAATATCACATCCCTCACATCTGTTTTAATTGCAGCCGGATCTGCTGAACTTCAAAAAAGGATGGATGACAAAGCTGTATGAAGACGGAATGGTAATTTTCTTTCATTGATGGGATTAAATAACATCTCCTTTATATATTATAACCATAGAGAATCGGTGAAACAACTAATGGTTTCTTTTGTCCCTTAGTGGAAGAAACACTGGTTTGTCCTGACAGATCAGAGTTTGAGGTACTACAAGGACTCAATAGCCGAGGAGGTAAATGATCTTCAAGAGACTGTGTGGTTTTGACAGTTTAGAATGAATATGCAAGGGCTTTTTTGTTTGTTCTGTTTTGGGGTTTTGTTTAAAAAAATCTTTCTCCTTAGGCTTCAGATCTGGATGGGGAGATTGACCTCTCCACATGTTATGATGTCAAAGAGTTCCCGGTCCAGAGGAATTATGGCTTCCAAATCCTGGTGAGTGGTGATTCTTTATGTCGTCTTGCGTCATTAATCTTTAAAGAGTAAAAATGTAAATCATTGTCTACACACTTGAGCTCTGCTGTCTCCTGCCAGTCTATATCCAGCCATGTGATACAGCTTTAGGTATCAGGTTTTGTCTTTCTGAAACCGTTCTTTGTCTGTTATGATGGATATCACTTGACTTGTCATCTCTCTGTGAGAGGCTGACATCATAGTGGTCTAAATTGGCTGCAGCCATCGTCAGCCCTGCTTGTCTCTCTAAACCCATGTGCCCTTCATCCTGCACAATATGTTTACCTAACCTCTTTCAAAAGCCCCGTCCTTGTCCACATTCACTCACCACTCCCCTTTCAAAAACAATTAGGTTAACAGTAATTTAACTCTGACCTGTTATTGCAAAAATGATTCTGCAGTTTTATGGATGCTGCTGTGAACACCATGACATAATACTTTCGTCATATAATCCTCTGGCCATTAAACATTTTTAGCACTTGTTGCTGGCAAAATACTTACCAGACGCATATAGTTGCAATGCAGTTCAATCGTTATCCATTTGATGCCAGTGTAGTTTTTTTTTCCCTGCTACATACAGTATTGGGTTTAAATTTGCCATAATAATCCTACATAAGGGGGGAACGGTTGCTTTAAAGTTGTTTCTTTTGCTTGATGCAACTTTCCCAGCTATTTTCTCTGGGGGATGCCAGAAATAGAGAATTAGAAGGGATCGTTGTGTCTTTGGCTGAGAACAACATGGGTTTGGTGTCGAGAAATTAATAACTCCAGTATTTCTGTCTACTCCCTCTGCTCCATGGCTGCACTTGGAGGGGCTGCTGGAATATAGTACTTGGTTTATTAAACCACATTACTGTTTCCTCAGAAGCTTTAATAAATAACCGTCCACTGTGGGTTCTTGTATCACTCAAATTCCACTCAAGGCCCAATTTTCTTGACAGTCTTTGGCAGTCTAGGGCATTAGGAAGACAGATGGCAACTAAATGCAATATTGAGTAATAATAATAATAATACATTTTATTTAAAGACGCCTTTCATGGCACTCAAGGACGCCGCACAGGGAATTCATAAATTAAGAACAGCAAAACAAATACTATACAACAGCAAAACAAATACTATACAACAGCAAACAAATACTATACAACAGCAAAACAAATACTATACAACAGCAAAACAAATACTATACAACAGCAAAACAAATACTATACAACAGCAAACAAATACTATACAGCAAAACAAAACCAAAACTATACAACAGCAAAACAAATACTATACAACAGAAAAACAAATACTATACAGCAAAACAAATACTATACAACAGAAAAGGCGGAGCAACAGACATTTAGGTGGAATAGGCAGTTATAAACAGATGTGTTTTTAGTTGTGATTTGAAATGGGGGAATGAATCAATGTTTCTGATTTGGGGGGGTAGTGAGTTCCAGAGACAGCGAGCAGAGCGGCTAAATGCTCTGCCCCCCATGGTGGTGAGACGGGCGGGGGGGACAGACAGGTTTATGGAGAAGAGGATCTAGGAGCGGAAGGGAGTGGACGCTGGAGGAGATCAGACAAATGGGGGGGCGAGGTTGTGGATGGCCTGAATCTATATAAGGATTTTGAATTTGATACGAACTGACCGGGAGCCAGTGGAGCTTTGGAGGACAGGATGATGTGGTGGATGGAGGGGTTCGAGTTATGATGCGGGCAGCTGAATTCTGGACCAATTGAAGTTTGTGGGGGATTTGTGAGCGAGACCGAGAGAGAGAGTTGCAAAAATCGAGACGGGAAGTGACGAGACTGTGGACAAGAATTGCAGCAGTGTGGGGGTAAGGGAGGGGCGGAGGCGATTGATGTTACGTAGGTGGAAGTAGGCAGACCGGGTAATGTTATTGACATGGGTTGAAAGGATAATGTGTGCTGTCAAGGATGACACCCGACTCTTACCCTTGGGGGAGGGTGAGACGGAGCAGTTCAATTGTGAGAGAAAAACCGTCTGTTTTGGAAAGAGTGGCTTTGGTGCCAATGAGGAACCTCGGTTTTATTACTGTTTAATTTGAGGAAGTTTTGGTGAGCCAGATTTTTATTTCAGAGATGCAATCCGTAAGGGAGGTGGCGGGGAGAGTGGACGAGGGTTTGGTGGAGAGGTAGAGCTGGGTGTCATCGGCGTAACAGTGAGTGAATGTTAAATTTGCGGAAGATATTGCCGAGGGGAAGCAGTAAATGATGAGAGTAGGGGCCCCAAAACAGAGCCCTGGGGCACACCTGAAGTGACGGAGAAGGGAATGGATTCACGGACTTGAGTTGAATGAACTGTGTGCGACCAGAGAGTAAGATGTGAACCAGTCTAACGGAGTGGTGGTGATGCCAATGGAAGATAGCCTATTGAGGAGGTGGGTGTGACAGATGGTGTCAAATGCTGCACTCAGGTCGAGGGATGAGGATGGTGAGGAGTCCGAATCAGCTGCCATGAGGAGGTCGTTGGTGATTTTGATGAGTGCTGTTTCAGTGCTATGGAGGGGGCGGAAACCGGACTGGAACTGTTCATAGGTTATTGTGGGATAGGTGAGAATGGAGTTGGAGGCAACTGTTTTTTAAAGAATTTTGGAGAGGAAGGGAAGATTGGAATAGGACGGAAGTTGTTGAGTTGGATGGGTCGGCACCAGGTTTTTTCAAAATAGGGTGATGGCAGCAGTTTTGAAGGATGTAGGACGGTTCCAGTGGTAAGGAATGATGATAGCAGAGATGAGGGGACAAGGGAGGGAAGACAGGCTTTAACAAGTTGGGTGGGGAGGGGATCAAGTTTACAAGTAATGCTTGAATTCCGGGTGAGTTCTGTGATTTCTGAAATAGTGGGAGACGGAAGGAGGAGAATGAGTGTGTGGATGTGAAGGTTATCTGAGATGCTGAGGTGAGGGATTGATCCAAGATGCTGGTGGAGTAATTGTATATGTACAAGTGTTGCATCTGCCTCAACTCATTTGTAAAGCTAGAGGCTATTAACATTAAATGGTTAATGTAAAAAGTCCCAAAACCGAAAGTTGCACATAAATGATTTAAATATTGTCCAATGAAGTAGATCAGTTGCGGTTTCACACCCATTCTAAACTGCACTCAAGCTTTGTGAATTTGTGATGAAGCAACAGCCCTGAAGGGTCCAGCGCAACAACAGCAACACATTGTTTTCCACATTAGTTTTAGATGGATTTTCCTCTCTTGGACTGTAAAACTTATTATTTTGTATAAAAAGGGAGCATCAATCAGAGAGAACAAAATCTAGTAAATCACCCCTAGCAGAAAGGTTTGTAAATTCTATTGCAAATAAAACAAACATTCTTGGTTACTTGTAGTCTAGATGGTGTACTGATAGCTGCAAAAATCTTTCAAAACATGAGCTTGGTTAATTTGATCAGAGTAGAGCAAAGGAGATGTTTTTCCTCATTTAAATTTTTTTAACCGTTTAGTCTGCTGTTGATATAACTGCCTTCTGAGTGGGATGCAGTTACCTGGCTTTGGAAAGAATGTAGATTGTAACTAAGAAGTTTAAAATTGCACTCAAAAATGTTAAAAATTATTCTGCACTACAATTATTTAAGAAGTTACTGAAGGAAATCTTAAGCCGTGAATATGAATTGTCTTCCCACCACCTCTTGTTATGGTCAGTGAAAGAAGAGGAAGAAATGAGTCTGTCCCCTGAAACAGCAAAAGGCTTGCATTGTCTAGGCAATTTAACTGCTGCCCAATCTTAATTCTATTTTAGACTTGCACAAGAGTGTGCTTTGTTTTTTCAGTGTCAAAAAGGTATTTTAATCCATGTTGTCACATCCCTGTCAGTCATTTAAATGAAATGCCTTTCTGTTTTCAGTGTAAGGAGGGAGTGTGCACCCTGTCAGCCATGACCTCTGGAATCCGTCGCAACTGGATTCAGGCCATTATGAAGAATGTGCGACCAACTATTGCCCCCGATGTCACCCGGTAAAAGAAGATTAACACTTCAACCACTGGCAGATACAACCGCTGCTTTTCGCACTTGTTTTATTTGAATCCTCTCTCTTCCTCACCCTCTTTACTTCTTTCTCTTCCTCCCTCAACGGGTATTTTCAACCTGCTTCCAGGAAAAACATCACTCTGAAACTATCCGTTCTGAAGCCCAGGTTGGAGTGCTTGTGTGTTGAATATCTTTCCCCTCCTCGAAACAGTGATGTAATTGCTCAGCAATGTCAGCACCGGCGTGTTCGTCGTCCCTCCCTATGTCGTGTGATTGTTGAGTAATGTCTCCCTGTCAGTTGTGGCACTATAGAGACACACGCTGCGATCACATCAACATACTAGAATTACCTACTTAACCCCCTGTTGCTCAACAGCAGAGAGTGATTTGAAGGGGTAGTGTATAACTGTCCACTCAAACTTTTTGAAATGATCCCAGAACAATAACAAAATCACAACTGTAGCACAGACGGAAAAAGCCTTGAGTGACGGAAAAGAGCTGTTAAATGAAGTTTTTATCATTTTTTTATTTTTCAAAACCACAGTTCACCTGAGGGTTTTTGTAAGTACCTAACCTTTTTGTGTTTTAAAAGATGAGTATTGCCACATGATGCTGTTTACACACTCCGACTGGCATTTAGTCATAAACTCTAAGGCAGCTCTCTTCAAGGCGAGAATGTGTGATATTTTTGGTATTTCTGCAAAGACGCCTCACAGACACCTCTTTCTCATTCTTGAGCACTGTGCCTTCTCATTTTCCCATTACTCATACTTCCTGAAACTTCCACACACATCTTGGTGGAAATAGATTATTCTGTCGGACACTTTTTTTTTTTTTTTTTTGGATACTTTGACCGTCAACAACATGCCAATCGCACACATTTTTCACCTTAAGCTACCACTGTATACAAATAGAAGCTAAAGGCAGGCGTCTGCCATCAGGCTTACCTCAGATTATCACTGTTAACGCCAAAGCTGCTTTCAGCTTAATGCAGTGTGCCATATAAGCATTTTGACTTTGATGCATTTCACTGATTATTTTGCTTTTAATGTGCTATTAAATGATGCTGCGCTGCCGCAAATGTATGCATTGTTGTTTGTCCAGCAAAGCTTCATGTAATAGTATTGTAGCTTGTGCGGATATAAATGTAAAGATTGATCGTGTTATCTTACATTTCCTTTTTTGTGTTGTTGTCCATTCAGATCCTTCCCTGTGGAGAAGACAAAGGCCAACGTGATGTTGGAGCCTTGTCCACAAGCCACCCCTGAGCCAAGATCCAGTCCTGTGACTCCCAAGTCTGATGTTCAAAGACAGCTAGCTTGCAACAATGCCTCTGCTCCTCCCTCTGAGCCCCTTAAAAGCCGAGTTCGTGAGCGCAGGCGAGAGGGCCGCTCCAAGACTTTTGACTGGTCTGAGTTCAAAATGGAACAGATCGAAAAGCCTGCAAAGGAACGAGCAGACACAGTCGACCTCAGCTCATCATGTTCCACAACATCCTCATATTGCTCTCCCTCCTCTTCCCCTTCCTCTATAGCGTCCTCTCCAGTCTCTACATCCTCCATCCAAACCTCTTCCGTTTCAGGTGCTCGGCCACCTTCTATGACCGTAGAAGCAGAAAAGGAGAGTGTTGTGAGGGGTGAGAGTGTCCCTCTACATAGCACAACCAGTGCAACCCACATGCCAAATACTGTCACTGTTACCATGATCTCCATGCTAAACACTACATCACCGGTACAGCCATCGATACCTGAATGCCTAGAGCAAGGAAAGATGGAAGTAGATCACCCTACGGCCATGCGTCCTGCCAGTGAAGATAAGGACAGCAGAACGTCAGGTGTCCGAGAAGAGATTGAGCAACGATGGCATCAGGTGGAGACAACACCGTTAAGAGAAGAGAAACAAGTGCCCATCAACACAGCTTCAGGAAACTCTGGTTACTCTGACAGATTGCCTGCACATGAGCTTGCTGCGCTGCTAGACAAAGAGGTGTGTTTCCTCAGTGCATTCATATACATACAAAATCATAGTATGGGAGCATCTTGTGCCATTCATTCATTATTTCGTCTTTACTGTTTTTGTTCAGTTGGGACAGAAGCAGCAGGAGCTGGACCGACTACAGAAGCAAAACAACGTTTTAAAAGAGCAGTTGGAAGATGCTCTAGGTAGAGAACAAAGTGCCAGAGCTGGCTATGTGCTACAGGTACTTCACTCACCATTCATCATGCAGGATTTGTATGCGTTTTAAAATAGACAACATGTACGAATCGCATTCCAACATGAAAGAAATATTAAGCATAAAAATGTTTATAATGGTTTTAAGGTTTTCAAGATAGTTTAAATATATTTGTCAGATGCAGTGCAGTAAGTGTTATTCTCTTATTGTGGAGATTGCATTTCTGTTATACAGTCTACTTGCTCATGGTAGATCCAATTTACTCTGCGTGTCTACTATAACTTGTATACAATTCTACTAACAGGTGTGGGTGTTTATTCTCTGAAACTGATACGCATGGTTGTGGTGTTCTTAGCATGAGTTTTCACTAACTGTTTTTGCGGAGTTGCACATCTCCTGGGAAAATAGTCTATTTGATCTGATATGCCCAAGGTAAGAAACTTGAAGCCTTGCACTGTGCTTTTTCTCTCTGCTCATCTGTGCTTTGTCAGTGTGTGCGCTTTTCAAACTTGATTTCTGCATGCTTTTCAGTGTTTCAGATTTGCTTCCTTTAACTAATTGCTTTTTTAAATTGTGCCGTTTTCACAACCAGAATGGGTTTTTATTTTGTTTTGCATCATAGTTACGTTGTAAAAGTGAATTAATTGTTTATATTTTTTAAATCACTATTGACCCACCCTAGTTTTGTTTTTTTTCTTGGTGAGGGGGTGTTCATTTACACTTTTCAGTTTTCAAGTCACCTCTGAAAAAGCACAGTGGACGCTTCGGGGGGGGGGGGGGGGGGGGGGGGGGGGGGGGGGGAACTTAGCAAAAGAGAGATTGAAATCAAGAAAGGAAAAAAACTTATTTTCCTAATTAACCCCTGAGATGTGGTACTCCGTTTATGGAAGAGGAAGTAGAGTGATGTCAATAATTAAACTGTCTCATCAATCTTTTTTAAGAGTGCAACAGCCTCTTCCTCCACGGTGCCATGTCAACGCCTGCACAAGCTTAATGAAGATTTGCAGGGTGAGTTGGAGACCCAAAAGCGCAAGCAGGACCTTGCTCAGCAGCAGATTCGGACACTAAAAAGAAGCTACACAGAGGCCCAGCATGCTGTAGACCACCATGAGTCTGGTATTCAGGCTCTTCAAGCCAAACTAGCATCTGCAATGGCTGAAATCTTGGCCAGTGAACAGGCTGTGGCCAGAATGCGGAATGAGCTCAAGCTTGAGCAGCAGCGTTCAAAGGAACAAGAAGAGGAATATAGTCATGGTGAGGCCACCCTACGGGCCCAGCTTAAGGACAGTGAAGAAAGACTCCGTGAAGTAGAAGCCAGCCTCTTGGAGAGAAGCCAGGCCCTTAGGCACCTGGAGCGCCAGCAGGCCCTGCAACGAGACCACACAAGAGAAATACAGAGGCTGCAGGAGATGCTGCAAGAGGTGACCGCTCGGCAAAGTGCTACTGAAAAGGGTCATGCCCTGAAAGAGGAGCGCCTGAGGAAGGAGCAGCATAGCATGCAAGATAGTCATGAGAGGGAAAGACAGAATTTTTGTAGAAGATTAGCTGAGGCTGAAACTGCACAGAACGAGATGGAGAACAGACTGCTGGAGGCTAAGCAGCAGGTGGAGGCCCTGTTAAGAGGGAGACAGGCCTCTGGAGGAAAGGAATGCAGGGAGGAAATACTGAAGTTACAAGAGGAGCTGACCCAGAAGACCGACATGGTAGAGTCACTAAGGGAGAGTGTGCGTAGGCTAGAAGAAGAGAAAAAACATCTCACTTGCCGCTGTCAGGAGCTTCTTAACCAGATTGCAGAAGCAGACCGTGAGGTGAATAAGCTCCGCAATCGTCTGGAAACGGAAGAGGCTGATTACTACACCCTGGAGCACTCATATGAGAGGGCGACCCAAGAGTTTCAGAAAATGAGCCGGTTCCTTGGAGAGAAAGAGGAAGAGATCCGACATACCAAGGAGATGTATGAGAGGCTAGTGGAACGCAAGGAAGAGGACTTGAAAGAGGCCCTTGTTAAAATGGCTGCACTTGGCAACAGCTTGGAGGAAACCGAACAAAAGTTGCAAGCTAAGGAGGAGCTTCTTTGTCAAATGAGTCAAAGCATTTTAGATAAGGCTGAGCCCTGTAGTGCTGAAAAGGATCTGCAAGCTAAGCTTGTGGTTGCAGAGGACCGCATAGCGGAGCTAGAGCAGCATCTCAATGCCCTGCAGCTGGGCTATGCTGACCTACGCATGGAAAGGCAGCAAATCCCAGACCAGAGCAAGAAGGCCAGGCTTAAAACATCAGCCTCCTTATCAGCAAACGCGGAACTCTTACTTTCGTTTGACAATACATCCAACACAGCCAACTCCCCAGATGATAAGGAGTCTCAAGCTAAGAGACCAAGGATACGTTTTTCCAGTATTCATTGCCAAAAATACATAAATCTAGAGGGCCTGGACACAAGCCATGTGAACACTGCCTTTTCAGACCCAAGACAAACTGTGAACCAGGATGTAGATGAAGACCTCCATCTAAGTGAAGGAAACATTTCCTCGGATATTCCTTTCTCTCACAGTAGTGACCCAGAGAAGTTTATCGCCATCGTACATGCTCTAGAGACTAAACTGCTAGCCACAGAGGATAAACTAAGACACCTCACACAGAATCTAGAAGAGCAACGATCCATCCAAGCAGAAGACATGTCCAAGATTGATCTGAAGATGACTGAAACAAAGCCTAACCCTAATAAGGATATCAGTTGTGGAAGTGGGATACAGAGTAGTGCTGCCAATAAGCATTATGCCAAGGCTCTGGTGTGTGTGGAAAATAGTCGAGAGAAAGTCAGAACTATTCTCAGTGGCTCTCATGATACCACTGGTTCACAGCTGCACTCATTGTCAGAGATAGAGAATGATTTGTTCAATGCATCACTGTACATCCGACAAGGACAAAAGACGTTGGAAGAACAATCACCAGTTGTCCACCAAAATCAAATCCCAGAGACTCTAGATAAAGAAGCCTTGCATCTCTTTGCTAAAACATTATCGTTTGAAGCAATTGTTTTGAACAAAATGGCTTTGTTGATACAGACTTCAAAGTCTGACCTCCTACAATCCCTTGCAGAGATATGGGAAGACATGGAGAACTTTAAAGGGGGTGACAAAGATTGCTTGGCTATAGTTTACGCTGATGTCTTAACCAGGAAGTTGATGTTAGAAAGTGCATTCTGGACAGACTTGGAGAAAGCTGAGACGGATGTAGCTGAATCCAAAGAGGGCAGCGTTTCAGCTGATGTAGATGTTGATGCCACAGTTATATTTAACACCTTTGTTAAAGCAGAGCTGGCCTACTCTATTCAAAACCTTAAACTTTGCTATGAGGAAAAATTCAAAGTACTGAAAAGGGAGTTGACTGACGCACACGATAACCTGCATCAAAGGGAAATGGCTCTGAAAGCAATTATTGAAGCTTCCAAAAGGCCTGATTTGAAAAATGTAATAAAAGAAGTCAAAAATAACTTTGGGTTTAGTAAAAAAAAGTTAGCTGACATTCGCCCCCCTGAACTTGCTCCCTACATGGAGCAGATTGAAATGGAAGAGGCTAGAGGCTTGGCTGAGGAAATCATTGACAGACATTTGCCTGGAGAAATGCCCTCTTGTGGGGTTGACTCTATAGAATCGCTGCAAAATGCACATGACAACCTGGCTAATGAGCTTCAAAGACAAGCATTAATCCTCCATAAGTATGCCCAAGAGATAGAAAGTGGTGGAAACCACCCTGGACTGGCTAAAATGATCCATGCTCTTTTTGGCCACCAAACTTCACATCATTTCACAAGTACCTCTCTCTGTATGCGCGAAGCCCTAATCCAAGCTCAAGTGGCTTATGTGGCATGCAGGTTACGGGCCATGCACGAACAAGACTTGGGCTGGTGTAAACAGACGGGTCAGAACATGGATGATCTCGTCCAGCAGCACGCCCGCAATGTCAGCGCAATCCAAGAGAAATATGAAGCATCCTTACAGGATGAGCACCTCAACTTCACACAAACCGTTTCCACTCTCCAGAAGGAGAACCATACACTGAAGAGTGAGATCAGTAAGCGTGTGAACCAGCTATCCCAGCAGCAGGAGCAACTGGCTCTCCTGGAGGAGCGTTTTCAGAGGGAGACAGAAGCGCTGAAGCAGAGGCACAAGCAAGAGCTAAGCCACGCAGAGAAAGGACGCGTCTCAACTGATCTGGCCCTCATGGAAACGACAGCTGACAGTCAACAAAAGCTAGAAGTTTTGCTGGTGGACATGGACACCATGGAGGAGCGCCACGAGGGTCATGTGAGGAAATTGGAGGAGCAGTTTGAGCAGCGGATCTGTGAGCTCCAGCATATCCACAAACAGGAGATTAAAAAGTTACATTCTGAGTATATGGAAAACATTCAGTGTATCCAAAAGCACCAACAGGATGAAAAAGGTCCTGGGGTTTCCGACTCGCCTCCTTATGATGAGGTTGCCACACCAATGGAAGAGGAGGAGCAGGGGAAGGGGGAAGATGCACTAATCATGTCAGAGATGGACTCTATGGTGGTCCTGAAGGACCGCATCCAGGAGCTGGAGGCTCAGATGAGCACCATGAAGGACGAACTGGAGAGCAAGCACCTAGAAGGAGATGTGGCCAGCCTGAGACAGAAATACCAGAGAGACTTTGAAAGTCTTAAGGTTTTTGCTGTTTCTTTTTACCTAAGTGATTTATTTTTAATAAATGAGAGTACTAGATAAATAGTTAGGTAGTTAAATAACCTGCTTTTGTTCATTGGTCTACTACTATGCACAGAGGGTTTGGAGTTGGGAAATGACGTGATCATTATTTGAGATTATTTCTAAATTTTTGAAACTTGGAAAATAAATGACATAAGTTTGCTTGCATCCCTACAGCTCTGCTACTGTAGCAGCGTAGTTCTAGGGATGGCAAGGTCAATTGGTTTATCCACTATTTTGATTCTGAAATATTTCCACAACTACCGGGTGATTCCCGTCTGTCCCAATTCCCAACTTTTGATTTGCAGCCAATTGTGATTCAAATGGACCATCATTATCAGATATAGCCATATCTACTAGACGAATTGGCACAAAATTTGGCCCAGAGATCATACCTCCCAGAATTATCCTCTAGTCTTCTTCACTATTGGATGGATTGCTATGGCATTTGGTACAGACATTAATGTTCCCCACAGAGTGAATTGTATGGCTTTGGTGACTTTTTATCTGAACTTTTTTATTTAATTTATCTATACTTCATTTTATGACTAAATATCTGCAAAAATTCTGCGAATACTCAGAGCAAACACAAGATCAAAAGTTAATCAGAAATTATAAAATCGATATAGTACAAAAAAATTGCTGTTCCTGTGGATCAGGATGGGTCATCCCTCGTAGCTTAACATAATAAAGCAAAGCTATCAGTTGCTGGTTGTCACCACTTAAGGTCATCTTGACAGTTAAGTGTAAAATGCTTTGCTTTCCACCAATGTTGCTTCTTCATTGGGGCATCAATAGACGCACCATTTCCCACATTCAATAATAGGAGGTGCAGTCCATTGAATTTTACTGCTTTATCTCGCTCTCTACTAACATAGCTGGGCTTAAAATCATAACGCTTGCATGTCTTCTATCACTGATTTTGCATGACACATCATGTAGCCTAGTGAGCTACTAATAGATATTGCATTGAATCTATAGTCACTAATTAGAACATACTGTAGGTGGTAGGTGCAAAATTAATTTCGTGATAACAGATTGTTGATCCTTTCTTTCCCTAGGCCACGTGTGAACGTGGCTTTGCAGCAATGGAAGACACACACCAGAAGCTAATACATGACCTCCAGAGGCAACATCAGAGGGAGATTTCCAAACTTATGGAAGAGCGAGAGAGACTCTTGGCTGAGGAGACTGCTGCCACAATTGCTGGTAAAGACAATTGTAATTCCACCCATAAATGCTATACTTGATACAAGGCCGACATACAGTTATGAAATGTGTGTGGGATCTATCTTACATGTAGCTATTGAAGCGATGAAGAATGCCCACAAGGAGGAGCTGGAGAAGACCCATCGTTCCCAACTGAGTGGAGTGAACTCGGATATCGATGAACTTCGCTTACAATATGAGTATGTGTTTTTTTTTTTTACAAAAACATCAAAGATTTAAAAACTTTGAGGATGGTAAGCACGTCATTTCGTGTAAAACAGCTTACATGTTCCATTGACTTTTTCAAAAAATGCTGAAGATTGAAGCATGCAATCAAACCTTGAAAACACTATTTTGGTTTTAACTATGAGTGCTGTGGTTGGAAACGTGTGGCACTTAAAAGTATGACTTAGGTAGACAGCCAGATAATCTATATAGTTTAACTCCGTGTTGCAGTAATAACAGGTGTAGGTACTTGGTCTTGTCAGATTGTCTATGGCTGATAAACTGGAGCTACTTTTCAAAAGACTTTTGGGAATATCACATCATGAAAGGATCCACTCACTGCTAGGCTGGTTTGGTAAACACCAGATGAGAATCCCTGTTGATATTGTGATGATCTGACTGTCCAGGGAGGAGCTGCAGTCCATCCACAGAGAACTGGAGGTGTTGTCAGAGCAATACTCTCAGAAATGTCTGGAGAACGCTCACCTGGCCCAGGCACTGGAGGCCGAGAGGCAGGCCCTCCGCCAGTGTCAGAGAGAGAACCAGGAGCTAAACGCTCACAACCAGGTTAGAATGCACATACTGTACATGCACATGTACGTACAAGAACTTCCCTGTCCACAGGTTAAAACATAACGGTATTCTGTCCAACAGGAATTAAATAACCGACTGACTACAGAGATCACACGGATGCGCTCCTGTTTCAGTGGTGAAACAGCGCTGTCACCACTTACCCAGGGCAAAGATGTGTATGAATTGGAGGTGTGTAACAACACACACACACACACACACACACACACACACACACACACACACTTTTATCCTAAATCTTACGCGTGTTTCTCTGCATGTGGTAGGTGTTGCTACGAATTAAGGAGTCTGAGATCCAGTATCTTAAACAAGAAATCCACTCATTGAAAGATGAACTGCAGTCTGCTTTAAGGGTGAGCAAAACCAATCTGTATGTATTGCAAACAATTTATTGAAGCTATGGACCATTATTTCTTCAAAACATTTGCAAAAAACTCTGAGGCAGAATAATTGATTTAAATTCAACAGGACAAGAAATATGCCACAGACAAATATAAGGACATCTATACAGAGCTCAGCATTGTGAAAGCAAAGGCGGACTGCGACATCTGCAAATTGAAGGAGAAGCTGCTCATTGCCACAGAAGCTTTAGGCGAGAGGACTGTCGATGGAACGGTCACATCTGGATACGGTAAATAGAAAATGCATACATCTCCAAAGTTTTGGAAGTACTGAAGCCAGTCTGCACTAAAACACTGTAATGAAAACCCGTTTTCATTACGGGTTAATTACATATTAAATTCATATCGCTTGTTAGTTAACTTTACTAATAATAAACCAAACTATTATGCTACTTTAGGTAAATGATAATAAAGGCTTCATTGTGTTTTTAGATATCATGAAATCAAAAAGTAATCCTGATTTCCTGAAAAAGGAACGCTCAACAACCTCCAAGCAATCAAGAGGCATAAGGTCAAAGGTGAGTGTCAAGTTTAATAAAATAGTTTTCTTCCTAATTACAGATATTTTGTCTCAATTCAAACATATGGAGTAAAAGCTAAGCACTCTAAAGCTACCATTTCAGGTTGCTGTGTGATTTGATGTTAACGCTTTTGATATGCAGACTTTATCGCTGTTAATCGTTGCAACCTTAGCCACCACAGAAATGTGTACAGTTGCCTGGTCAGTTTTTTGCTGAAAGTCTATTGTCCTGTAAGTTTGTCATCTGTCTTGTTTTGTCTGTCAGTCTGTCACTGAACAGGTCTCATGGGATAGCTGACACTCCCATTGTGGGGTGATTTCCCCCCCCCCCAACCCCCGCCCCAAGATGTGCTGTAGGTATAGCATGATGTAGTGCAAAGAATGCCCTTACTGCCCTTGCATGAGCCCCCCTCCCCCCAAACTGCACCACCAAAGCTGATTGTACTGTCCACCCCTCAGTTGGATATCACAAGCATGAGCATTAGCAGTTCTCAGAAGCAAAGGTCTGCAAACTTTGTCCTAAAGCTTTTCCGGTTACATCTTCTTCCATGCCTTTGTCACCTTTTAAATAAATATACTTATTTACGTTTTTTGATGAGCGTTGGATATGAAAATTGATGCCACTCTCACATCTGTACAGGAAAGATAAAGCTACAGCCGCTTAATTTAGCATAGCAACAAAACAGCTGTAGCTAGGCTGGGTTGAAAAAGGCTAGGTTGAAAAATCTGCCTACCAGCCCCTCTTAGGCTCACCAATAACACTTTTATATCTCATTCTCTTTGATTGGTATATAAGCTAAAGTGTAAAAAACAGAAACTGTGGTTTTACAGGAGGTTGAACAAAGTGTTAATTAGTGAGCTTTAGAGCTGCAGGCTGACAGAATTCTTTTCTTTGGAAAGAGCCTGGTTACCTGTTTCTTTAACAATATAACACCTAATGATACAGTGTTCATATTTAATATTTAACAATGTCACCTGGTTATTGCCCCCCCCAAAAAAATTTTTTACAGTAAGCTGACAGGCAGAACTGAATGTTGTTTGGGTCTCCAATACTAGCTTGTTAATATCAGTGTTGCTCACGAACCAATGAACTATCTCAGATCATTATATAGAGAAATGAGTGCTCTTCAATATTCAACATTGTTGTAAAACTTTTTTGAAATTGTTTTTGAGTTTTGAATGTAGTTTGTGTGGACCAGTAGACATGCTTATAAATGTGGCATGGCCATATTCTAGTTTAACAAACCCTTTACTTTAGATTTCACATGGAGATTAAAATCTGTCGTCCAGAGCAGAAAAATGTCTTAGATTGAACCGGTTTTGTGATGCTCTGTGTTTTTGTTTTTCTAACACTCTGCTCTTTATGCACCCTTATCGTCTATTAACAAGTCATGACTTCCTATTTTCTTTCATTGGCAGAGCCTGAAAGAGGGACTAACTGTGCAGGAGCGTATGAAGCTTTTTGAGGCAAAGGATTCCAAAAAGATTTGATGAATATCAAGAATCTGAAGTTTTGTTTCTCTTTCCTGACCTTGGCTTTTGGTCAGATTGCTACGGCCGTGCCAGCATCAGCTGAAGACTCTTATAGGAAAGGGGGGGGGGGGTGGGGATCTATCAAGGTTAATTCAAAACCTGGACCTGCTGCTTCCATGCAAGGTGTCATATTTTTTTGATTTTTGTCTTTTAATTAATGAAAACAAGTTCTACTGAATAAATCCTGTGTAGGGTTTATTATAAAAAAATCAATAGATGTATAATCTGTCCAACATGGAGATGTGTCAAATAAGCTTTGAGAGGGATACAAGACAACATTTTTATTGATCCTCCAAAATGCCAAAACAGACAGCAATACACAGTATGAATAATATATATTTCCCAATATGAATTAAGTATCTGCTGTATTTTATTATTGTTACAGTTTCTATATCATAATTTTTAATGTTTTTAATGTTGCACCAGTTCTGTTGTACATAACTGCTGGATATATGTGTTGGAGTATGGTTTGCTATTGAGTGTTGGGGCATCTGCTGTACTAGAACTATGGTTTGATTGACAGTGGAGAACAATGTGACGCTTAACGTGCTTATGTATGAGAGAGTTTTAAAATGGCGTGTCTGTGTGTGAAGGGGGAAACGGGGGGGGATTGCACTTAACACATGACTACTTGGAGGAAGCTTTTTTTTTTTTTTTTTTTTAATTTGTCTCAAATTGGTGTAGTGACTTTAATTCAATTATTGCAGTGCAACCAAACATCCTGACTTGTGTCAATATTAGTGAACAACCAGGACTTGTTAGTGATACTGGATTTTTTTTTAAACTTGGAGTTGTGTTTGCTCAGTTTTTACTTTGGTGTGAGAATATCGTCTCGGAAATACCGGAATTATTTAGGACTTTGCATGCCTGTACAGTATCACATTGAATTGCAGAATGATCATGTTGCCTCATCTTCCTACTTTATGCTTCAGTGTGGAACTCTTAACACTAATAAGCTTTGCTTTGCAAGTCCTACTGTTTAGGTGTTGAGAGTTTAATGTTTTACTGTAAGCGGCAGTCTTGAAGCACTTGGCCCAATTCCCGACCTCTCACTGAAATCTAGTCGTGCCTCAACTGAGTGAAGAATATAACTATCCATGAAACCTGTGCAGCTATGGATACACACTGTCTAGTATTCAAACCACGCCTTGTACATATATATGCCACACGGAAGACTTCTGTGTTTTGTTTTAAACTTATACTTGCTCACTAGCTCTATATGAAATATATATGAATATTTTTTATTTTAATTTGAATGTATGATGTCAAATAAATGAAGTGTTTGGAAATATTGGAGTAGTATTTTGTTTTTGTCATGTGTTGGTGATCTGTGTTGTCCTAAAACAATGGAAGTCCACATTATGAAGGACCAATTAAGTGTAAGTGAATGTGGTTAATTCTTTTCTTTCTATTGGAGGCTCCTTAATAACCAAAGTTAGAGACTGGTGATGGTTGTAACACTTTTTGCCTCCGCCCCCATATTACTTCCTGATCATTTGTTTTAGTGCTCGTAAAATTTGTACCCTTAAGGTTTCCAACATCTACCACTTTATCACAGAATTAGTTGATGTCAAATACAATTAGAGTTCCATTGTTAAAACCTGCCACGCTATCGGTTAAGTTGTAACAAGGAGAACAAAGAATTAAAAAGGTATGATACTACACCCCAACATCACCAAATGCTTAAAAAAAGAACCAACTACTGGATTTTAAATCACTTCAAGAATGAATTATCAACATTTTTAAAACCTTAAATGAACTATATTTCTCTATATATCTATATGCATAGGTGTCATTAGGGCCTTGTAACATTTTTTTTTTAAGTGCTCATATGCTTTTTGTCCTTTTCCCCTTTCCTTTATTGTGTTCTATATCTTTTTTGTGCACATTATAGGTTTACAAAGTGAGTCCCCCCCCAAAGGGACTTACCATCTCCAACAGAAAACACTGTTCACAAACTGCTCCAAACTGCTCTATTGTAGTCCAGCCTTTCCTTCTGTGACGAACGTGCGTCACTTTGCAACACGGTCGCTTGTAGCGTAGTATTGTATGCATGCTAGCGTAGCATGCATAGCACGTTTAATTTCTGGATGTTGTGTGTGAAAAGATTGAGCCGTCAAAGAGTGGACGATCCACCAGAGTCTCTACAGCTGAAAACCTTAAGCATGTTCAGGGACAGATCGACTGCTTGAATCGCTGGGAGGGAGTTAAAGATACCCGGAGATATTGTTGCAAGTGCGTTGTGGATCAGAAGTAGAGTTTGTAGCCGGGTAAGCCCATCAAAGGCATTGTAGAGAATGTGTGAGATGTTGTTGCAGGTGAGGTTGAGCCATACCAGGCCACTCAGGCCTCTGAATTCTCCTCCTTTTAGAGAGACCAGCTTGTTCTGGCTCAGGTCCAGGCGTTTGAGCCCAAGCATCTGACTGAATGATCCAGGTGGGATGACTCTGATCTTGTACTTGGACAGGTTGATCGTTGTTATGTTTTCTGGGATCATGCTAACGACATCAGAGAGGTTAGCGATGTTCTGGTTGAAGCATCACATGACGTCTGTTTTGGGGAAGTTCTGAGAGCAGCCTTTAAGCCAAAACCCCAGCAGGCCGAGGTGTTAAGCAGAAGAAGGAGCAGGGGAGTTCGCTCCATCTTTACTTGACAGTTCCTTTTGCAAAGAGGTGAGACAAAAGAAATCTAAAATGATGTTCAGATAGAGAAGCAAACAGGAAAGTTAAAAGATAGCTGGTGGCGGGGTGGTGAAAAGTCGAACTTACAGTATGTCATATCCTTCATTTCCTCCACTAGCTAGTCTCTGAATGTGTCAGTCTGGCTTGAAGTACTGAACAGCCAGCACACAGTGGGTTTTTAGAGCTTTTACCTGATAACAGCGGACTGTGGCCTAATCCAATGCTATGAGAGCAGTGAGAGAGTGAAATAAAACGGTGAGCGCTGTGGATAGAGAGGAAGAATTTGCTATAAAGCTCTGTAAATGTGTGGAGAACCTCAGATTCAGGTGATGATTGTAAAACTATAAGATCAAATTCTCTCTTTTCTGCAGTTATTTTTGTTTTGAATTAAAAAGACGTTTTAATTTCAAGCACGGTTTGATTAAACTACATTACAACAGTATTACATTTTAAATAACATCCACTTATACACACTGCTTCAATCATATTTTAGCTGCATGAGGAACCTGAGTTGCAGTGAATGGTCAATAAAACAACAAAGAAAATTGCCTGGCTTTGTAACCATCGTCATATTTCCCCCTATTTTTCTGGCCTTAGTAATTGTAAAAATGAAGAAAAGAAATCACATTTTACCATATTAAATTAATCTTATGCCTTTTACATAGCTAAATTTAAAATATATTTGTGTATATTTTTTACTTACTTAAAGTACTGTTACATTTTCCACCCCGGCTCCGTAACATTGTGTATGAAATGTCAGTTAACTTTAATTTAGTCTAAATTTAAGTATTTTTACAGGATGTTCCAACCCTAACAATTATAAGATATGACTTACCCTTTGATGCACTTCCTATTTTAACTGGCATCTGTTATCTTTGCATGTCTAGATAAACCATCTTTTCGAGGAACGATGTTGTCTAGGGCCGTGCGTCACTTTATTCACACATCTGAAGGTACAGTATGTCTTGTACTGACTGGTAATCATATTTAAAGACATGCTGATTTTGTCTTGGAGTCAGAGGACTGAGAAGACGTGGCTTTAAATCTTTTGTCCACACGAGGGAGCTTTCTACTTGGATCCATGGTCTGTATAGATAACAGTCTATGCTTGAATCCTGATTTTAGTGTTGCAACAGTCATTTCTAAAACATCCAGAGATGTGGTTTTAAATCATTTGTCCACACGAGGGAGCTGTCTAACTGAAACGTTTCATTTCTAAAACATCCATATTGACATCCTCAGAAACATTTAAACCAGTCAGACACATTGTGCCAACGTTTAAGTTTGTTTCTTTTTTAGGGAGACTCACCTTATTTTTTTTAAAGAATTTTATTTGGGCATTTTACGCCTTTATTTGATAGGACAGAAAAAGAAGTGAAAGAGGTGAGAGAGGGGGGACTGACATGCAGCAAAGGCCCACAGGCCAGAGTCAAACCCTGGCCTGCTGCGTCGAGGAGTAAACCTCTATAAATGGGGTGGGGGGGGACTCACCTTTAAGAGCCCCCAGCTGATGCTAAACTACTGTGAGACTTTAAATGCAAACTGCCACATATGATTTTAAAACCAATAGAAATTTGACATTAGTGAGGAAATCAAGTGCCTAAAGATTTTTATTTTTCTGAGCAAACACAAAGAATACTTAAATAATTACTTGCAAATATTTGCTTGAAAAACAGCATAGCTTTCATAGAACATAGTGAGTCAAGTCACAAATGGGATTTTTGTACTCAAGACATTCAGCCAATATCAATTGTTTATTTTAAAAGATCCGACCTTTGACCTCTCAAGGCTGAACATCCACTGTGGACTCTTCTGGTCACGGCAGCTGACCTTCTCTGCTGTGTCTTTAGTGTGAGGGTGTTGAAGGGGCCAGTAGACGCAGGGCAAACCAGCGCTCGATGCCCGTCCTGGGGGAGACAGGTAGTCCTCCATTTAGTCTATGTGGAGCTAAGCCCTGGGGGACCCTGACCTTTGCAGGGGCGCTCCCTGATCCACGAGCAGAGGCCCAGGTGATGGTGTTTAGCTTAAGGAGCTGCTTCACCTTTAGCACAGCCTCCCGACTGTGTCAGGGCGGATAGAGGAGATTCAGGTGGTGCTGCCACTATGAATCTGTTTGTCTCTTATTTAGACTTTAAATGATAGGCATGATGGCATTTAGCCTCATGGTCTTTCCCAACAGGACTTAACAGAAAACTGATGAATTTATGTTCTAACAATATTAATGTTATTAGTTAAAAAAAACAATAAAACTCTTTGTTTTTTACTCAGTTTATTCAAAGAAATACATACGTATTACAATATATATATATATATATATATATATACAATACGTGTGTATAATACAATGTATTTTTATCAAGTGAAATGATGCCGTTCAACATAACATTATCAATATAAAAGCATTTATCCTTTAAAACATTTTACTTACATTTATTGAAATTACAATATTTACAAATCCATTCAAAGGATTGTCTCTCAGCATGATTTTAATGGACTTAATTGTTTAAATGATCCTGATGGAAGTTGTTAAGTGCTGATTTCCCATTTTAAAATTATTCTAAGGAGAATCATATTGTAACAATCAATGTCCGTAGTGCATTTGTAAGATTATTTTTCAAATTTTGTCACTTATTCCCTGTTTGTCTTGTAAGGTGCAAAATGTTTGAGGTTTCTAAGAAGTAAAACCGAGGGTAAAAGTGACAGTTCTCCTCCAGCCAGTGAAATTCAAAGACATGCCAGTAATAATGACGACAACTGCATTTCAACAACTGCATAGAGTCCATTATATTACACTTCGAAGAATAGATTAGTCAGTAGCTGTCAACGAGCTCAGAGGACACTGGGCTTCCAGTCGCTGTATGGATGGAGGTCTCTTTGGGGTTTTGGCAGAGGAGGGGATGTCGGTGAACACCACAGATCGGCCATCGGGGCAGAGCAGGACACTGGAGTCCGCCTCGCACTTGGTGGTCCTGCTCTGCCATAAGGCCTCAGCAGAACTAGGCCTCATGCCCAGACCCCCAGGAGAGAGAACCTCTGTGTTCACCACTGATGCCTGGCTCATCTTGATCAGCATGTCCAATGACTGCCTACGACTCTCCAACGACGCCTTCATCGCCTTCCTCTCACTCTCATTCTCCTCTTCCTCTTTTTTCTCATCCAGCTCCTCATCATCCTCCTCCTCCTCTGTCTCTGTCCTGTTGTCTTTAAGGCTGCCGTTGTCCCTCATGCCGTGGTCACCAACCAAATCTGTCGAGTCCCTCTTGACCGACAGATCTAGAGGTCCGTCGCTCTGGCGAGCCGTCCGCTCCAGTGCCTGGTGGATGTGGGCTAGCTCGCTGCGGATTTTGCTCAGGTGTTCCCAGAGGTGGCGCTGGGCAGGAATGTCCTCCTTCTCCAGGTGGGAGATTTTGCGTTCAGCCTCCTGGTACTCCTGCAAGGCATTAGAGAGGTCACTGAGAAGAGCAGTCACGGACTCTGTGGCTCCCTCCCCCATTGTCCGGGCTGCAGTCCGGTCCTGGCTGTTGGTTCCCCCACAGGTAGAAAGAGAGGATGTTGTTTTGTTGGGACTGGTGAGATGATTGTTGTACCACAGTTCAGTGGACCGTGTCGGTAGCTGAGCATCCTGTAAACTGAGGATGGGAGAAATTTAGGGATTTTCCATTTGTATAGACAACATTTGAGACTACTATAAAACAAATTGTAATATTGGAATATTTCCTCTTGGTAATTGTAAAAAAAGGGCTGATCGTAATCCCTCTGCTACTTATTTTACTACCAACAATAATTTTAACAAAATAAGGAAATGTAATAGAAATCTTTACCTTCCATAGAAATGAAGTTTGTCCGCTGACATATCAAGAGTCGATGCAGTCTGAATATTCTTCAGCAGGTCCAAAGTGAAACCCCCCATGGCTGGCTTCTTCTCAACAGGTGCCTCATGGTTCCCCAGAGGGGCCCCTGTCCTCTTAAGGCCACCGCTTGCTTTGCCTTCCTTAGCTGTAGCCTGCAGTTTATCCCCCAACCTGCAGCCCTGGTCGGGGGAGTCTCTCTGTGGTGACACCCAGCCAGGATGGGAGACTGCTGCAGCCCCTGGTCGTAAAGCAGGCACTTTCCACAGATTGACTTTAGGCTGGAAGCCAGTCAGGGGATTCGCTTCTAGACTGTTTGTGGACGTCTTGAGCGCTTTGCTGCCCTCGCTCTGACTAGAGGACGGTCCAAATGTGTGCTCACACAGGAAGGGATAGTAGAGACGAGGGGGGATAAGAGCTCTGTCTGCATGGGTGCTGGAGGCTGGGTGCATCAGCTGAGCGGCCGAGGCCAAGAAGGGAAGCTGGGCGAGCTGCGCGTGGGTCTGGGCGGTGATGCCTGTGGCAGCAGCGGGAATAGCAGAGTTCATGTAGGAGAAGAGACTGGGGCTAATAGGGTAGCCCACCCCGAGCACTGACAGGTTGAGTCCAGTAGGATCCTGGTAATCCACCAGGTTTGGCGGAGGAGGGTAACAGGGGATTGAACTACTCACTCGAGGCTGAGCACCTTCAGCTTTGGCCTTAGTGTGGCTGGACGCTAACAGCCGCCACTGTTCCGACAGCAGGCTAGGAGCCGTCAGATATGTCTTGGATAGCTTGTAGTGTTTCAGCTGGGCCTCTACCTCTACTGAGCGTGCTCGTAAAAGCTGATCTTCCAGGGAGAGCATGTCTGCCATCAGAAGCTCTGACTCTGGCTGTTTGATTTTCTTGGCAGTGCACTCTGCGCCGTCTGCTCTGTTGCGGTCACTGGAGCTCTCTTTTGTCAACCTAGTGACCTGAAGTCCCTCTCCTTGTCCTCCCTCTTCTTCATCCTCTGGTCCCTGGCTTTCCCTGTCCTCACCTTCCTCCTCCACGGCCCTTTGTTGCGTTTGTCCCTCCTCAATCCCTTTCCCCTTCTCTAGCCCATCTTTCCCGGTAGCGTGATGGCCATGTGCCTGCTGAAAGGGTCGTAGCTGTTCTGGGTGCAGGATGTTGCCCTTTTTATACGGCCAGTCTGACTCTATGAGCAGAGAAAGGGAGTTCTTGCACAGGCTGTACTTCATGTGGTTGTACAGGTGGGACTTCTCCATGCAGGTGAATGGGCACTGGAAGCATTTGTAGTTGTAGGGTTTGCCCCATGGCCGGGGAATATAGTGAGGCTTCTTAGGCTTGCGCTCCTTGTGTTTGCTGGCAGACATCACTTTACAAACATCGTCCTTGGACATGATTGAGTCTTGAAATTTATAGAGATTGTGGGATTGTATTAAAATGATAATACTTCAAAATAGATTTTTAGATTGTATGTGTTTTTGGGCCAGTTTTTTCCTCAGTTTGGTTAGGAAGACGAAAAAGAGCATTTCTTGAACCTGTGAACACACAAGACATTTTTGTATGAATAAAAGTGGTAATTTTGAAAACAACAAAGTGACAGTTTTTATTTTTTTTCCTATGTTTTTTTATTTCACTTCATTTGTTCTGAAAAAAAGTAGATAGCTTGCAGAAATGCAGCTCTGTAAAAAAGAATCCAAATATCTGTGATAGAGTTATCCGTGCACTGAAGGGTGGTTTATATCATTAATATGCACATATGTGTATTAGGAAAACACATTTGTTGTCTGCTTGAGCTGAGGGTCGCCACTAACCTAACTGCAGGGAGGCCCACGCTGCTCTGTTCTCACTGTACCTGCCACTACTCATTAGTTCCAGTGCAGCACCAGGCGCTAACAGGGTCCAGGGCTGGGGGGCAAATGGGGCCGTCACAGGGGACTCTGCACCTGTGCAGGGGGCCCTGCAATACTAACAGGCCTGCTTAAGCTTAGTCCTGGACCCTCGCAGGCGGGCTACAGGCGCAGCGCGGCCAGGCTTAGGGTTGCAGGTATAGAAGAGAGAGGAGTTGGGGGTTTGAGACCTGGTTCCTAATCAGAGCCTGGCGTCATGCCTATAGGGCATCATTAGTGCCAGGACTGGGATCTGGGTCAGAACATGGTGCATGAGTTTAACTGCTCTCCTGTCCCATCTTACTACCTCTGCATTTAGAGTTGGGTCATACTTTATTACTCAATGAGCAATAAAAGCATGTATAATGAGGAGTTACATTGTAAATATAAATTGTAAAAATTGTAAATAAAAAAGCTTTAATTCTTATGATGGATGACTATTTTGTAACTTGATGTGCCTTATAAGAAAGCATAAAAATCTCTCGGCTCCAGTAAAAAGACAGACCAAAAACAGACATTTTTGATTAGTTTGTTTTTTTAACGTTATTTTATTTTGTCTTTTCTCTTCTGTTTATGAATGTGTAGCAAACAGAAAGAGAGTTACAATTTGCACCTTTTGATTTACTCATGTAAACTGTTGACTGTCCAATTTCTTTTTTCTCTTGTGTTTTTTTTTTTATATTTCTATCCTGCTTCATCATCCATCGGCATTAGTTATAATATAATATCCCTAAAATAGATTTAAATAATGTTAATAACAATTTTAGTTCATCTGTTAAATTACAGAAACTTTGTGATCTCTTTATACTTCAAGCCAGGCCGTTGGGTGAACCCTCCGGTGAAAGAAGACGTGAGGAAGAGTGTGCTTCTCAATTTAAAACACTCTGCTTTAAGGCTTTTATTTTGTCTTTTTTTTTTTTCCCAGGTCATTCAAAGATGAAAGTCTGTGTGATGTACAGGGTCCACGCTGAAGTAAAGATAAACTTCACTAACCAATCTTTTTCTGTCTTACACAGACGGCTCATGACGAAGTTTTGATATAAAGGCCAGTGAAGCAAACACAGGTGATGGATAGCCCGTTATGATAAGAGACAGCAGACAACCTCATCTATCAAACCCACAGCACGAAGGGCGATGATGAAAGACACAGTGAGTCTAACACAGGATGGCAGGCTGTTACCAACGGCTCTCCCAATTGGACCTAAGAATTGGCCCGTTTTGTGGCTGACCATTTGATTGGCTAACTTGTCCGCCCCGGGGCTCTGACCTGAGCTTTAAAGTCATAATGGAGCCTAACAGCTGCTGCTACGATCCAATCAATAAAAATATTTTTTACAGTAGATTTTTCCTCTTCTGGCCACTGCTATCCGCTCGCCTCTCCACCGACTGCACTTTGGCCCCCCGCTGCCCCATATCCAAACCCTGCGGTCTTGTTTCAAGCTTTTAGGGCTGATGATCAAACAAGCCTTACCGCTTGAACATCTATTGTTCCAATTAAAGGAGGTTCACCACACTAAAAGCTTTGACAGGCTACATGCAACAGCAACCACACTGCGGGCAGCCTGTGGGACGGGCTGTTGGTACAGTACGTAACTAACTACATAACCACTAACAAAAAAATATTTTTAGTTTTATTTAAAGTTTTATAAATTCATACTTTGAGTTTAACACTTTACCTAAGATATTTGTCCGGATGATGAGTTGGCTGTCTAAAAAGAATAAACAGAGGACATACATGTGCTGCCGTTAGTCTTAATGTCTGTTTTATTTTCAATATAATCTTCTAACTCAATTTGATAGTGCAACCAAACAACTTCTTTTTTTTTTTTTAAATACAACTTTCTACAAACAAAACACATTTGTTGTAATTGACACAATATTTACTGGCATTTAAATTTGACAGCCAAACATCAGATGATGCTGCTGCTATGGTTATATATATATTTTTGCATTAGAATCACATCATAATGCAATATTGCATAATGTAAAATTGTTGGCAATGCAGTGTTTATTTTCTACTTCAAAAGTGCATATATGGAAATAAAAAACCTTTCACTAAATGACATGACCACATTCAGTCTTGGAAATGAACAATCTAATTGAATTAAAACTACAATTTAAAACGTATCCTTTTATGTTTTTTGTACTGACATGCTCTAAATTACATATATATACATACATATAAATGTAAATATAAAATAAACTAACACCAAAAGCCTTTTCTTCTTTTCTCAATGCAAATGCAAAGGCACTATGAACAGCAGGCCTCTCTTTAAGTTACTTTTTAAAATGTCACATAATCTCAGCAAACTAACCTGCTTGCATGCCACGAGCTACTTGAAAGTAAAAAAGAAAGAAATGTATTCATCTGTACCTACAGAGCGTCCCGTGGTGGCTGGCTGTCACTCCTCTGCCGCGGCACTGAGAGGGCAGAGCGTTCCGCTCAAATAGGAGCGCAGGAGCCAGTGTGGAGATATATATTGACTGGGAGCATTGCCCTCAGGCACTACAATACAGCAGCTCACACCCCTCCCTTCTTCTCCCTGCAACCCCCCCCCCCCCCCCCCCCCCCCCCCCCCACTATACATTGTCAAATGTGGTCTCTACCTTGCAGCTAGGATGCGATATCAACTTACACAATATTGACAAAGGTTAGGTTGGTGATGGTTTCTTGTCAGGGAATGTGGATATGACATTTGTCTGAGTAAAATCCTAAAATGTTGAAGTTATTGTTAAGTTCGTTTTTTTTTTTTATTATTATTTGTCTGATTATTAGCAGCATCCAGGTGAGGAACAGAGGTAATTGATTGTTGAAGCTTTTGTTTGTAACCCTTTAGCAGACAAAAAAAAAAGAATATATTTTTTCTATACAGGAATCAGCAGAGGTAAGACCTTAAATATGGCTTAATATGTCAACACAATCATGTACTGAACCACAGTTTAAAAAAAATAATTCATGATTGATATTTCATGACCAATTGATCAATATGAGAAAAGGCAAGGCAAGTTTATTTAAATAGCCCAATTCACACTCAAGGCAACTTGGAGAGCTTTACAGACACATAGAAATACATCGTGAACATAAACAATCAAATTACATACCAGAAACAAAGCACAGTTACAACAAGAGAAGCATAGTATATAAATATATTCTAAAATCATTAATAAAACAGACATTAAAATCATAAAATAGAAGTATGCATTTTAAGAGTTAAGTTAAAAGCTAAGAGAAAATGTTAATAACAGGATGATTTGCAGCAGTGATGACTAGAATGAACACATAATACGCCTTGTTTGAACTGGTTCTCCAAATGCAGCAAGGAAGATTTTTTTTTTTTTCATAATCACACACTGTTATTCTTTCCTACAAGAGGGCTTTAATTTTTGCTCACTGTTTCTGTCTTTGTCATGTGTACTACATTACATTATTGGCTGTCTTGATAGACCTGTGATAATGTGATTCTGTGATGTCATAAAGGTGTGTGTGTCTGCTCTTGCGGGCCTCTCCATGGACTAAGTCTAACACAGTATTAGTGTGTTTTGGGGTGGCTGGTGGATCTTTTCTCTTCACTTCACTTCACCTGCATCACAAACAGTATGCAGTGCACTGGATGTGTTACTGACATGAGCTCTAAGATCACATCCACAGGCAACACTGACATGTCCGTCTTCTGACACATCAGACTCCTCTTCCTTTACCTGTTTACTTCTCCCTTTGTCTCTTACTCATTCCTCATCACCTATCCCCTCCCGCTTGTTTTTTTTTTCCTCCTCCGCTTCTTCTAAATCGAACCCCAACCTCTGAAACTCCACTTCATCTCCTTCTTTCTTTATCCATCTGCTCTCTTAGCCTGTGGCGGGCTTTGGGTCAACTCCAGGTTCTTAATTTCTCTCCTCTGGCTGGGTGGGATGCGCGCATGCGAGCCCCTTTGAGAAATGTCAGTGTCCGTGTGCTGGGAAAGTCGGGGGCCCTTCACGAGCCATCAGACCCGCTGTCACACCAAGGCGACCAAATGGAGACTGACAGGCCACTCCATAGAGCCTAACCATCTGTACCAAATGTGACAGCAGGGCAAAGAGGATGTCTGGTAAATCAGGAGGAACAACAGGAGCCAACTGTGACATGGAGGAGGAAGTAGAGAAGCAAGATCATCCACTTCTGAAAGCACATGGGAGATGATGTCAGTTATTTTTCCAAGAGAGTAACTGACTCTTTCAGTGCTGCCACTTCTTTCAGCCTATTTGTTGTTGAATCTAAAACAGGGAGTGTTGGTGTTTTGGAGATAGTTGAAAATAATGATGCCAAAAAAGGCTAACATTCTCGATTGGACACCATTTCTTGCATTGATTTCTTCAAACTCTTACAAATCAATTCTAAATTCTATTTCTATAGATAACAAATATGTCATGCAGAATTACTGGAAATTAAATTCAAAATTGAATGTGGTTATGAAAAGAACCTAAGAAATTGCATGTATAATTATAGAGTTTAAAGGATGTTTTCCACCTGAGTCAAATAAATGATTATGTGCCATGATAATAAAGCCACGTAGCCATCAAGCAGACTGGATTGTAAGGTAGACTATATCTTGTTTCACTGAATAAGTTGAGCATTGCTTCCATCACCAATCTACATTTAGTGACACTAATCGATTAGCATTATTCAAAATTAGAAGATGTATCTCTTAGTGACAAAATATTTTGTCACTTTGATTATGATGCAATGTGTATTTTTTAGTCCTCCATTGCAGATCATCCTCAACTGCTGTGGAAACAGGTGAAGCAGCCCCGGATTTAAAACAGGATGCTGGTTTTGTACTTTATTGGAATGCTCTCACTTTCTGACTCACAAAGGTATTGTAACTGGTGAACTAATAGTTAAACGGGACATAGCCATGTGGTGCTGATGCATAGTGTTGTCTGAGTATCAGACTTCTACTAAAAATTATAATCTTAAACATATTTAGCCACAGTTTGATATGAGTCTGTTTGATTTTTAAGATCTATTGGCAGTTTATTAGTTCATTGTGGCTAAGACTTTTTACTCTTTTGCCAGTCTGTACTAACACAGAAACATTGCTATTGTATTATTATTATTACTATTATTATTATATGTATTTGCTGTGGAAGGTCATGAATCACTTTAGCTTATATTTAATGATTACATTAAATCAATTTACAAATATCACGTTCTTAGTAGTAGTTGTGTATGAAGGGAGGGATAGGGTTCATTTGGATAAGCCTGTTTTCTTCATTTTTTTCAGAATTTTTGTTTGCTTGTCTTTGCTTGTTTCTATACTCCATGTACAAAAGTGTACTCCAAGTCCACATGCAAACTGCAATGTGTTTTACCTTCAGCAGGAAAAGTAGGACTGTGAAGAAGCTGAGACTTGCAGTCTGAACACACAACTCTCCTGGCAAGTTAATAGAGTTGAGGGTCCTTATGGAGCGGCATCTGGGGAGGCTGACAGGAGCACTCTATTACCACTCAGAGAAAGGAACCTTAGGGCTGCAACAACACTGCTACCAGGGAGATCCAGCTGTGCAGATGCCTCCAAACACACACACACACACACAGACACACAATCAAGCCCATGCAAATTAAGAAAAAATCTATGTGTGCCCACCATCCGACAAAACGGACTATATGGAATAATAGAAAGATATACGGATAGGAAGATGGATGACTAAACAGCGACCTGTCTAACCCAGGGAGAGTCTTTCCACTGCCTGAGTTTTAGGCCTGAGGTGGAATGGCTAACAGCTCCTCTCTTAGTCTGTGCTGCTGGGCACATTAACTAAACTCATATCGCTCTCAGCCACTATCAATTATTCACCTACCCCCCTGCCTTCGTTTCCCTCTTTCCTCCTACCTCTCGTTTTCAAAAGAGAAAAACTCCAACAGCCATTCCCAGCTTTACTAACACAGCCACTGTGACAAAACAACCTCATGCCCTTGATGACTTCCTTTGGTTCTCTTTCCAGTGTGTTTAATGACTTCAAAATTATCATTATAACCTAATAATATTCTTTAACATGCTTTAACAAGATCTGTCTTACATCATTCTTGCAATAATATAGTTTATACACTGCAGTTGCTCCATGTATAATTGAGCAAATTCTTCGTTTATTGGAGCATAAATTGAACTTTTCTTGTGTTTTTGCTTTTCCTTCCAGGCACTTAAACAGTCCTAGAGCAAGTGGAGCTTCGGTGTTTTGCTCAAGGACACTCTAGCAGGATAGAAACTCACCAATAGAGGCTTGGATACAGTCTCTCAAACTGCTTGGCCTCTCTGACTTGAATGATAATTGACTTTTTTTTGTAAATGATCAGAAGACTATGGTGCAAAATGCACAATACTGTGTGTCAAGGCGTAACTCTCGCCAAAATGCAACCTAGGGTCTTTTTGAGAATGTGCTCGAGTCAAACTTTTGTTTAAAAGCATAATTAGGATGGAAGTTCCACTTTTAAGAAGTACCGTTTTTTCGTTTTTGGGCTAAGAGCCTTTTGAATGGGAGTGCTAGGGGCTCACCGCCATCTTGTCAGTCAAAAAGTGTCGATCTCCGAATGCAAATGAACGGACTCCATGGGAGGAAATGTCATTCTTATTTTAGGCTCTACTACAAGGTCAATATTGTGTTTCAATAATGACAAAACAACAAATTATCCGTGCATTTTATATGGAACTAAGCTTCAGGAGCTTTCCATCTTTACTCTCCTCCAATCGGAGATCAACACTTTTTGACTGACAAGATGGTGGCGAGCGGAAAAACGTTACGCTACGTGAGTTGTTCAAAATCTTTCTTTATAGTAAACTCTGTGTACAAACAATGTTCTCAATGCTCAAGTACATGTGTAGAGCCCCTGGTGATACTTTGAGCAAAGTTTCATGTTGTGTCGAGCCTTCTTAGTGTAAAAATAGCGATTTTTATGCTATCATAGAAGTGCCCCTTACACTCCCATTCAAAAGGCCATTTGACCGAAAACAAAAATGCTGTCAATCTTAAAAGTGGCGCTTCCTAATTAAGGTTTTAAATGAAAGTTTGACTCGGGTACATTCACAAAAAGACCCTGGGTTGTATTTTGGCGAGAGTTACGCTTTGAATAATGTACAAACTAAACCAATGTTTTTGGCTGGGATTGGACTGAGTCTCAGTTTTCTTCCTCCTATGTCTGATACATCTGCACCTGACATTGTAAGGTCAAATTGAAGCAGTGCACAAACTTATTTAAATGGATAGCTAAAGATTATGGGAAATACACTTATTGACTTTCTTGCTAAGAGTTAGATGAGAAGATCATTACCACTCTCACAGACATGAGTGGTATTGATCTTCTCATCTAACTCTTGGTAAGGGAGTGAATATGTTTTTTTTCCCCCAAAACCTATTCCTGTCAAAGGTCATGCATGTTCTTAAACTTTTAGACCCACTTCCACTTCCAAAAGTACTAAAAACAGGCGTGTGTCCTTTTCTGAGGTGAACTGCCCTAACAGTATGTCAGGGAACAGCGCTGGGAGCCTACAATGACACATTTTCAGATTCACACTTAAATGAACACACACAATTATACATACAAAGGCTAGACGAACACTGGCTATTTTCCAAGGTGAAAACACAGCCTTCAATGTAAGCTGGGTTGATATCTGAAAAGGGCAGATGTTAAGGTTCAGTCATGACTAGACATGACTCGGAAACATCAGATAAGGATGCGGCTTGGCAGCAGATACATGTATACAGATACATATATGTATGTATAGGTGAGTGTGAGGAGAGGTGGAGTTCACACCATGCTGTGGGTCACTGACAGGAAGCAGCTGGTGCCTCAGCCGCCCACTTTTTCACTCATCGTCTCAGTCTTTGCCCTCCCGCTTTCACCAGCTGCCCCCAAACGCACCCGCAGGAGGCGGAGTCTCTCTCGCCAAAGCACCTGTGGGTGTCACCTGATGGGGGAAAAGCAAGTGAAAATGAAAGGAAGCAGCCGAGTCTGTCAGAGCGCATCAGGACTGCTGTCCATCACGGCAATGACCTTCAGGGTGTGTGTGGACGTGTGCATGTGTAAGTCTATCAACAAATGACCCAGTGTGTGTGTGTGTGTGTGTGTGTGTGTGTAAGTATGTGCATATTAAGTCACTGACCCACAGGGAGTTTATGTGTGTGCATATGTTTGTTCATCAATGCAGGGTGTGTGAGACCATGTGTGTACATTAGCGCCTTGATCCCAGTGAGTGAGTGTGTCCATAAACACATAGACCTTGAGGGTGTGTGTGTGTGTGTGTGTGTGTGTGTGTGTGTGTGTGTGTGTAACCGTCTATCTTAGTGCAGTGATCTGTATAAGATAGCTGCAGTAGCTGGTAGGTAATTAACAACTCTCCTCTTCATAAAACGAAAGATCCTGACCTCACTCACTATACTTACTTTGAGTTCGGAATTCCCAGAGAGGAGAGTATCCATTACCTGACAACCGAGTTCAAAATCTAAACACTAATGCAAAGCAAATGTCCATATGTGTTAGAACCACAGTACCAGCATGTCCTCTTGCCGGGACCAGGGCTTTTATTCCCTCAGCAACAGGGCTCACACTCTGGGGACCAGGGACAAGATGATGGTGTCAGTCAGCTTCCCAGCTGCAGCCAGTGCCCCCCCCCCCATGTACACCCCAAAGCCAGTGGCCCCTCACCTCCCACTCTTCACAATCTCTGGGTTTGACTGAGGATGAGTGTGGGGGTGTGGGCAGCAGCAGGGAGAGAGAGGGAGAGCGAGAGGCTGCTAACTCCTGGAGGACGGCTGTTTGGCTCTAGCTGTCCAAGCGGGAGGAATTGAGGGAGACAGGGACCAAAGCCCGTCAGCTCCATCCCTTAGGGTGCCTCGGCCTCCAAACTACAAGTCCATGTTTTAGCAAACCATATGTTCACCCTCTCTCCAAACCAACCCCCCCACACCCCACACCCCCCACCCAGTTAGCAAATAAACAAGTCAGGAAGCCATAGCTAGAGGGAAGTCTTGTTTCCCTTTCACTGGCTGTCATTCTCGCATATTCTCATAGCCACTTCCAGACTCTCTCCTATCACATCTAACAATTTGGAGCTGTGATACACCGTGGATGGGTGATGGAGAACCTGTGATATCTTTATGTGTCTTTGTGAAATGTCTTCTATTTTGATTCATTTTTTTGATAGATTTCTGCATTTTTCACTAAGAAAGAAGGACTTATCAGGCTTCATTTGTTAATTTTGTTTTTTTAAATTTCAACATATTTTGTTGCCTTTGTCCATATTGGACAGTTCTGCATCTCATCATGTACATCCAATGTCAATGCATCAAGTAGTGTGTCCTTAATGTAAGAAGGCAAAAAAAGTGTGTTGAGGATGTGGGTGGTTGTGTAATGTGTCTGTCTTTGATGAAGGAGTCCAGACTTTTTTTTTGCCTTTTTATTAACAGTAACCCTGACCTTTCCCTTGCCTTAGTCAAAGTGTTTTATTCACTTTCATCATCACTTTAACCTTACCTTAACCATAGTTTATTTGCCATAACCACAATCTTTAAGTTTTGTGGAAGGCAAGAATTGTCCAAAACGGACATTCATGTGTTGCAAGATAGCATGTCAAGTGTCGGTTTATGTTATGTAAATTATGGAAATATTGGTACCCAAACTCAAGTATCTTATCAGCACTAACATATTTATATTAACCAAGACTAACAGTCTACCATCATGAGCTAACAAGTAGCTAGTTTAGTCTTCTCATCTTGCCGTATAAGTCAACTTTTGTCAAACGTTGTGTTAAGGTGAACACTATTTAACTTCCCAGATTTAGCTACATGTTAATGTTAGCATGCTAATATGTTCACAATGGTAATTTTTAGCAGGTATAATGTTTACTATTATCACTATCTTAGTTTACTGTGTCAACATGCTAACTTCTGCTAATTAGCACTAAACACAAAGTGTAGCTGATTAGTTGATTAGAGTGTCATTATGTTTTAGAGTATTTGATGGTAAATAATGCTGTTTTAAGAAGGGAAGCATTGCTATCTCCAGTTACACTAAACCTCAATGACAGTGTCAGTATTTCTAATTCAAAATGGACCAAGTTGTCTGGTTCTGTTTTCCAGGGGGTGAATGAAAGACAGTCCCAAACAGATGGGCAGGCTGTGTACAAGGTCCATGGAGCCAGTCAGTCCTCCCTTTGGGCAGAGAAATTGTCCAGAGATGGACAGCTGTGCCCAGGGCAGGGCATATAGGATGTGAAATCACACACAGTATTTATGGCTCCCTCGGGGTCTGGCAACTCACTGACCTGGCCATCCAGCAGCAGACAGTTGTCCAAAGTTTTTCACAAGGTCAACCACCATCCATGACAGTTTTATGTTACAAGATAAAATTGAACAAAAAGCATTGTTTTGTTTAACAGAACTGTGCTTCTCATTTCTCACTTCTTGCTGAACATACAGTAGTGACTTGTTTTATCACGTCTGTGACTGGGAATAGTTTGAGTTTATTTTTATAACACCATTTCTCTCTTTGGGGCCGTTTACCTTTATTGGATGTCACAGGAGCGAGATGCAGACAGGAAAAGCAGGGAAAGAAAGGGAATGAAAGTCCCCAGTCAGAATCAAACCAGGGATGTTGCTGTTATGTGTTACACATCTACCAGGACTCCCCATGTACAGCCCCATTTCATTCATGAAGGGAATTAAAACATTAAAACTGAATTAGCAAAGCGAAAAAGAAAGACGAGCATGTATGACGAGTACTGAACACAAGCTATGAATTGCTTTTGTTCTGTACAGTTAAATAGCTCATCTCTATGTGATGTAGGTTTACATGAGATCACCTTATCTACAGTAATTCAATAATGATTTTGTATTAGAACAAGCCTGAAAGATTTTGTGGAATGTCTGACATCCTCACATCTTTATAGATTTTGTCCTCATTGATTTTGTCTGGGGCTTGGTAACTTGTATACACACACACGCACACATAAACATGGACACACACATAGTGACATGACAGCCTGCCTCACTGACTGGTCCATTGAGTCATCAGTGACCTTCCGTGGGATTGGAGTTGCCAGGCCAATTGACCAAATCACTGATCTTTAAAAGCAGCTCTGCGGGCAGGGGGGGGGGTTGAGTAGCATCCCCTCCTTCTCCACTAAACACACACACACACACTCTCACTCACTCACTCACTCCATCCACCTCACTCACTAATCAAGGAGCAGAGAGGCAGGACTCTGGGTCGCCACAGCGACACTAACAAGAGGCGACAGCTCCTCAGCGCTCGGGGCAATGACCAGCTCGGCTGTCGAGACCGCGGAGAGAGTCCGCCAGGCACGCACTGAGGCAAGGTTTGCTGTTTTGGGAAGAGGAGAGATGGAGGAGGGGAGGGGGTGAGGGTGGGGGGGGGGGACGGAGCGAGCTGGTGGTGTCGATGCGTGGGCTGTTAATGAGAAAGCATAGATCTGAGAAATGATACACGCTGACTTCTTCTTTTGATCCAGTCACTCACTCACTGTCTTTGTTTGTGCATTTATAATTTTAGTTACACAAACTCAAGCAGGGGAAGCAACACACACACACACAAAGCACACAATCTGAACTGACACGCTCCCTCACCAAGCCCTCCAGCCCTGGGGCCTACTTGCAGAGTGCTGTTGCCCCCTAAACTCCACCCCCACCCCACTCCACCCCTCACAACCCCCATCTCCTCTGGAACACAGTTTAACTTCTGTCATTTAGATGAAGCAAGTGAGTCAGTCTAGGAGTGGCGAGAGGATGTGACAGGCCGGTAATGGACAGGACAAAGAGGAGATTTATGAAGTATTAGTAAACCTTAATAATTCACTACACGAAAGACCCGGGGAGTCCCCCAGCCCTGACGTCCTCTGAATCTCTTCTCTCTCTATCACAGTGTCTGTCAAAGACAAGAAGAATCCAGAATGATCTTCACTGACTGACAATATCATCGAGGACGTTTTGTCTTTAACTTTTTTGACCCTGCAATTGACAGCAACCTTCAGGAAGTCTAAAATAGTGCATGCGCTTCAAAAGACATTTAAAATGTCATTAATCATATTGTTCTGATATGTATTGATTTATGCTTCTCAATGAGAACTAAACGAGTTTTGACAGTAGTGGAGAAAACAGTCTCACTCATCCGTGGATAAACAATTTGCCCAGTTGTCTGGGATTTGTAGTGATGTATAAATTTCCTTTTTTTTAGCACTTCTACAGGAATGGTTTCCATTGGTCTGATGTTTGCTCCTCCTAAATATTGTGATGTGCCAAGAAAATACACCCTCCTATCCCGTTGCAGACACCATCAACTGACAACAGCACAATAATGATAAAGACTCTAAACATCCTTGATGAGAGCCATAAAAATAGCAAAAAGCCTCATTCATTTTTGCAGATTAGGAATAAAAAGGTCTACAGCTTCACTGGCAGCTCCGCAGGGATGTAAATGTCTGAACCACATTTCACAGCAATTCATCCAATAGTTGTCATTTCACTCCAAAGCACAAATGTCAACCTTGCGGTGGGATTAAAGGAAAAGCTATGGAACCTCCAAAATATGAGGTTTCATCTTTTGGTCACAAAGAATGTCTGTATCAAATTTTACTGGAATCCATTCAAACGTGAGATATGTTACTAAAAACTAAAACCATGTGGCAGCAATAGTGTTGAGGTCTGGGGGTCCATCCTCTGGGCTCCATTAATGTGTGTACAGTTATTGATGGCAATCTTTCAGATAGTTTTTGAGATAATTCAGTCTGGATCAAAGTGGTGGAGCAACAGACCAACATTGCCATCGATGCCTCGCCTGTCTTGGAAGCAAACAAAAGAAGACCATTAGCCACTGTCTCAAAATTTAGGGTACCTCCTTCCACCACCAAGGGCCACCAATTAACTGTGATCAGAGTTTAGCAGGTCACAATCAGTCAGACAGGTGACCTAGAGGAAAACACTCACACACACAGACAGATAAGCTTCCTCCGTCACAGCTGCTCCACCGTGGGTCCATCATCAAAAAAACAATGTGGAGTTAATTCCCTCTCTCTGCAGCCATCTCTGTAACGACTGCAGTCAATGCTGTGAGTGGCAGGCGCAGTCATTAGATCCCCCGATACCACCACTGGCTGCTCTTTTTACGTTCTTTTGTGTGTGTGTGTGTGTTACAGAGGAGCAGTGACAGGTGTCAGTACTGAGGCCTTGTCCAGTCTGCTGTGGCCTGGTGTGCCTGCACGGCTGCCTGACCATGCCACCTCTGACCCTCTCTCTCCTGCCTGCATCGCCCCGAGAGACATGGAGGGTGATGGGGACTGGCAGCGCAGGGGCCTCCCTGGCTGGTGCCTTTGCTGGTGGTCTCTGTGGCCTATTAGTGTCTTGCTATGGGCCTGTCAGAGTGACAAAACAGGGGCCTGTCAAATTAAGTAGGGGCTGAATATCGGAGATATGTATTCAAACGCACCAAGGGGAGATGGTGGCAGGAAGGGGTGAAGAGAACCAGGATGAGGAAACCACCGGTGCTAATGCCGACGCTAAGTGAGAGTGACAGGTTGAGAGCTGATCGGAGGGAGAGGACGGAGAGGGAGGAAGAGAGAGAGAGAGAGAGAGAGAGAGAGAGAGAGAG
>NC_045753.1:21303634-21311938 GCF_008692095.1 Etheostoma spectabile
AGAGAGAGAGAGAGAGAGAGAGAGAGAGAGAGAAACAGTAACAGTAGTTGATAATGGTGGTGTGGTTGTCCTGAGGAGACTTGTTAAGTGCCAGTCCAGAAAGAGCCAGACAGCCACCATTCCCAAGGATCTGAACGCAGGTAAACTGCTCCAAGTTTGGCCCAAACAGCTTGGAGTTACAGCACTTCCACCTAATGAGATCAGACTGATGAGCCCTGTGTGCAGGTGTGTGTACATGTGTCTGTGTCTATATACGCTCCAATGAAGCATCACAAACCACAAAAGTATTTACTGGAACAATAACTATTTCCTCTGTTGGAACGCACATGTACCCAAGGCTCTGCCGACTTTTTGTGTAAGACATGTTCATGAAAAAAACTAAGCATTTACCCGGACACCAAAGGCATCTTGCTCAATCTTTTCTTATCATTGCATCCTTTTTCTCTCGTCACTGTTTGTGTTACTTTACCTCTGGAGACACAGTGGTTACTCGTGCTTCAAGCCATGATGAAGCCACACATAGCGTATCTGCACTAAATCTCGACAACATTGTCTGATTGTAACATGACAGCTCAGCTCACCCACTGCACTGGAGTAATCAGACTTTGCTGAGAATGACCGTGTTGGGATGCTTCAGATCTGAGCCTCATTCAATGTTCAGCTCTCAGAAGAAGACACTGAAACACAGGACCAAGGGAAAGTTCGGCAGCAAGAATAAGTGTTATGGCAGTTGTATGACAAAGCCTTGTGTGAGCACACATGTGTGTATACCCTGGCAGTGCCTGTGTGTTTTGGAGAGGGCTGCGACTCTCCTTCTCATGTCGCTGCGTGTTTGCTGAGACTGAGAGGCTGATGCACAGTGGCAGCTCCCCCCTCGCAGCCACAGGCCTGCCCAGAGCCACTGCAGATGATAGTTTTAATTGCTTTCAATCTTTCAGGCTAGTCCCTGCCCAGTGGCGCAGAGTGCTTGTGTGTGTGTGTGTGTGTGTGTGTGTGTGTGTGTGTGTGTGTGTGTGTGTGTGTGTGTTGGGTGTGTGTGTGTGTGTGTGTGTGTGTGTGTGTGTGTGTGTGTGTGTGTGTGTGTGTGTGTGTGTGTGTGTGTGTGTGTGTGTGTTGTGTGCGTGTTTTGCTGTTTGTATGCACATGTGGCGTGTTTGTGTTGAACAGTCATTGTCTGCGGATGCTGTACACATATGTGGTGTGTGATGAATGTGTCTGTCTATTATGAGAGGAAAATTAACAGAGAATTAAGGCCCCACAGTGATACATCTGATCCACACTTCTGCAGAGAAGACCAGGAAAAACACATGCTAATCAGACATCCGTCATAGTCAGGTCCAACATAAAAGTATGCTCAATAAAGGTGAAAGAAAAGAGTGCATGATTAAATCTCCCCCCCCCGCCCCTTTCATGAAGGTTACGTCTGTTTATAAATAATAAAGTTTAGGGTTGTCATGCAAAGACCTCAAAACACGCACTCACGTCCTTAAAAGCATTTTAAACGCGGTGAACTACAAAACCAACCAATCAATAATGCAGAGCCAATGTCAAGATGGCATAACAGAACACAGAAAACAGCCTGCTATTAAGATGACAGTCATTTTTTCCATATGTGTGACTTTAATATATTTTTTTCACTACAGCTAACACCTACGGTCAAATAGAACGGATGTGGAGCAACACTTTGTTTTCATGGAGTCTGTGGTGGAAGGAGACTGCAGATAGCCTGAAATGAGGCAGACAGAAAAACACTGAACTGCAGATGAAAAATCTTTGAAAAAAGTTTATTCAGATGTATTTATATTTAAAGTGGCTATGTGTAACTTTCAATTTGTTTTGATTCTAGCGGCCGCTTTGTACAAAAGTGGTAGGGATTTTTGCCACACCTGCTGTCGTAAAGGTTTTTTTCCATACGGTGCTGTATTGCCCTCTGTATTATCGAGTTAGCGTTATGGGGAGGTCATACAGTTGTTTTGCTCAGACAGAAAATCAGTGATTTACAATAAGAGAATAAGTTATATATATATATATGTATTATGCATCATTGCATTTCAAGTGTTGAAAAATGGATAGCTCACAGCTGACATACAGTATAATACACTGTTTGCATGGCTGAACAGGAAGGATCTTGTTAACCTGCTCACACCTCTGAACTGCTGCAGAATATTCACCCCCTGAAACCACAGGACAACCTCTTCTGACCTACTCCCAGAAACAGGCAATCCATTTACACTGGGGTACATGTACAACAACCCCTTCACTCCCTTCTTTCCCTTTCATATTTGCACACACACACACACACACACACACACACACACACACACGCACACACATTTTGGCCGCGGGGTAAATTAAGCCCCAACATTCTCACAGAGGCTAATCTCCATCCATTTAGAGGGCTGTAATATTTAATCAGGAGGCCCTGGACCATCTCCCAGCGCCACACGCTGTGGCATGGTTCATATGTTCACAGGAGAGGCCAGCCCAGAGGCAACGGCGGGGGATTCACTGATAAAAGCCACAGTGATTCAACCATAGAGCCTCCTTCTCTCTTCTACTATCCAATGCCACTTTCTATTGGAGTTTTTGTGAAATATACTGTTGTTGTTTTACTTTTCATTAAATTGTTTCCCTGTTTTGTCAGACAATCATCTTCCAATCCACTGATTATTGTGTTGCTTTCTTTTGAACTTAACATGGACAGTGTCACCATAAATTGATCAAATTTACATCATACTGCATCACATCCAAAATAAGAGGTTCCTGCAGGCAGGGGTGTACCACAACATTCTGGACCCTGTACACAGCATCCTCTACGGGCCCTCACCGCATCCACAGCTATTCATTCTAGTATCTTTATTGCCGCCTTTCTCACATGAGGGCCCTATATGTCATAGTATAGTATGTCATAAAATGTTCATAGAAAAGTTGTACTTTAGTATTATTAAAAGGTCATGGTAAAGTGTGCAACTAAAATGTCATAGTATTGTTTGACATAAATATTTCATATTAATGTCACACTATAGTATGTTATGACAAAAATGTCAAAATAGTAGTATAGTATGGTGTAGTATATAGTATACCAAAACTCAGTTTGTAACAAGGTTGTGAAAAAAATGTCATGGTATGCAGTGTGTCATAAAACATTTTGTAATAAAGTCATAGTATAGTATGTTGTCAAACAGTTACCGCATTGTATGCCATTAAAGCTTCATAAAAATGCAATAGTATAATAATATGTAACATAATATAGTTAAAAAGTCAAAGAAAGCCAGTAAAACTCAACATATAGTGAGTCATAAACATTTCATATAAACGTCATGGTTTAGTATGGCATAAAAACAAATGTCATATTATAATATACTACCTTTGTAAAACAAAAATGTCATGGTATAGCATGTCATTAAAAGAAATAGTAGTACAGTATTATTGTATAGTCATAAAATGCCATTAAAAGTCATATTTCATATGTAATGACCTTGATGAGTATTGAACCCACAACATCAGACTCTAGGCAGTATTGTAACTGAGCTATAGAATTACATGGCATACCATATATCATAAAAAGTAATAGAAAGCCATAAAAGGTTTGGCACTACAGTATAGTATGTCATAAACATTTCATACACATGTCATACAGTATGCTATAGCAAAAATGTCATGTTAAAGTATGTCATGAAAAAAGTAATATGTTGTGAAAAAAGTCATGAAAAGTCACAGTATGCTATGTCGAAATTTTTTTGTGAAAAGTCATAGCATAGTATGTCAAAAAAGTCAAAGTATAGTGTGTAAAAAAAGTCATAAGAAGTCATTGTATAGTATGTCTGAAAAGTCATAGTATAGTGTGTCAAAAAAGTTACAGCATAGTTTGTCGAAAAAGTCATAAGAAGTCATAGTATATGTAGCGTGTTGAAAAACATAGAATGTCATATTTAATGACCCTGATGAGAATTGCAAGAATGAACTGTGTCGTATGGCAAAAAAAGTCATAGTATAGTGTGTCTTACAAAGTCATAGTATGGAATTTAATCTCTCCTGGCCACCTCTTAACCCCCCCCCCCCCCCCCCCCCCCCATTTGTTAAGCGTCCTTGGGTTTGTGAAAGGCGCTATATAAGTCAAAATTATTATTATTATTATTATAGTATGGTATGTTGAAATAAGTCATTAGATAGTATGTCAAAAAAGTCATTAAAAATGTCATAGTATAGTATGGCGAAAAAAATGATGAAAAATTCCTAGTGTAGTATGGCAAAATAAGTCATAGTATAATATGTTGAATAAATGTCATGGTAAATTATGTCGAAAAACACTATAGTATAGTATGTTAAAATAAGTCACAGTATAGCATGTTGAAAAAGTGACATCACAGTATAGTATGTCGAAATAAGTCATAGTATGGTATGTCGAAATAAGTCCTGGTATAGTATGTCGAAATAAGTCATAGTATGGTATGTCAAAATAAGTTATTGTATAGTATGTTGAAAAAAGTGATTAAAAAAGTCTTAGTATAGTTTGCCAAAATATCTGATAAAAATCTCACAGTGTAGTATGTCAAAAAAGTCATAGTATGTTATACTGAAATAGGTCATAGTATAGTATGGCAAAAAAAGTGATGTAAAAAGTCATAGTATAGTATGTTGTTCAAAACACACATTATAGTATACATCAAAATAGGTCATAGTATAGTACGTTGAAAAAATGGATTAAAAAAAAGTCATAGATTAAGTTGAAAAAACTGATACTGAAATTCATAGCATACTATAATAAAAACAGTCATAATAGAGTACGTTGAAATAACTCATAGTATAGTATGATGAAAAAAGTCATAGTATAGTATGTCAAAAAAAGCCATAGTATAGTTTGTTTAAGAGAATTCGAATAATAAGTCATAGTATAATATGTCGAAATTAGTGATAAAAGATCATGGTACAGTATATGTCAAAAAAGTGATAAAAATTAATACGTCAAAAAAGTCATAGTATATTATGGATAAATTAGTGATTAAAAAGTCATAGTATAGTATGTCGAAAAAGTGATAAAAAAAGTGATAGAATAGTATGTCTAAAAAAGTTATTGTTAATATAAAGAATCTCAAAAAAGTGATTAAAAAAGTTATAGTATAATTTGGCCTAATAAGTCACAGTATAGTGTGATGGGAAAAAAAGTCACAGTATACTATGTTGAAGTAAGTCATGGTATAGTATGTTGTAAAAGTGATAAAAATGTCCTATCATAGCATGTTGAAAAAATTCATAGCATAGTACATCAAAAAAAAGTTATAAATAGTCATAGGGTAAGTCAAAAAAAGTGATGAAAATAAACAGTATGTTATGTTGAAAAAAGTCAAAGTACAGTTTGTTTAAAAAAGTGATAGAAAAGTCATAGTATAGTATGTCGAAACAAGTGATGAAAAAATCATAGCATAGAATGTTGAAATAAGTCATAGTATGATATGTCGAAAAAATTCTAAAAATGTCAAAACATCATAGTATAAGCATGTCAAAAAAAATGTGTAGAATGTTGAAAAATTTGAAACAAAAATACTTAGCATGTTACGTCGAAATAAGTCATTGGCGAAAAATTCAAGAAAAAAAATCAGAGCGTGTCTAAAGATTCGAAAAAAATAGTCTTAGAATTGTGTGTCAAAATAAACGGATAAAATGTCATAGTATGGTGTGTCAAAATGAGTCACAGAATAGCAAAAAAGTCGAAAAAGTCATTCAAAATTCAAAGTATAGTATGTTGACCAAAGTGATAAAAAGTCATGGCATGTCAAAAGAATTAGAAAAAGGTCACGGTATAGTATGTCATAAAATTCTGAAACAAAATCATGGCATGTCGAAAAATTCAAAAGAAAATCATGGTACATAGCATGTCGAAAAAGTCATAATATCGCATGTCAAAACAAGTCATAGTATAGGGGCGGCTGTGGCTCAGTGGTAGAGCGGTTGCCTGTCACTCGGAAGGTTGGTGGTTCAATCCCCGCCCCTGCAGTCATTGTTGAAGTGTCCTTGGGCAAGACATTGAACCCCGAGTTGCCCCTGGTGCTGCGCATCGGAGTGTGAATGTGTGTGAATGGTGAATGTTTCCTGTAGATGTAAAAGCGCTTTGAGCAGTTGTTAAGACTGGAAAAGCGCTATATAAATACAGCACATTTACATATAAATGTCAAAAAACAGTGATGAAAAAGTCAGTGTAGTATGTCAGAAAAATCTATTAAAAAAATTCATAGTATAGCGTGTCAAAAAAAGTGATAAAAAGTCCTAGTGTAGTATGGCAAAATAAGTCATTGTATAGTATGAAGAAAAAATGTAGTATGTAGTATAGAATGGCATCAAAATACATAAAAATGTCCTAGCACAGTATCCTCTAACAACCATTGTTAGAGGATTTTGTTGTTAATGCTTTAAAATGGTCAGTTTAGCGTTGAGATTTCTAAATATTTCTCCTGGATAACCCCCGCGAGGGTTGTTTTGCAGAAGACATATATTGAAAGTGGACCCCCCCACATATGGTGGGTGATTACAGCCCTGTGTCAGTATAGGCATCCTGTCGGAAGGTATCACACTGAAAAAGAAATACTGCTCTTACCCTCCCACACAGTAAAGGTCAGGTGTCGCACCACCAGTGTGAAAAACTTGCACTGAAAAGGGTACAGTCCATCTGTTTTTAACAATTCAGGACTGCGGATGCTTGTGTGTGTACATCTGTATCTACAGTGCACACAAAATGTGATAGATCTGATCTGCAGCACAAAGAAACTGGCAACCGCTCTAGTTTTGTGTTTCATAAACATAACATTTGCGTTGCCAAGCGTCGAGTTATACAAATGTGTCGTCTGTGGCCATTGTAACGCCTGCCTCCTCATTTAGACTGACTCTAATGGGAAGGCTTGGTGAATTTTTCATACGGCCCAGAGGGGCAGGACAAGCGGCCATACTGGCAGATTAAAACTTCAGAGAGAGAGAGAGAGAGAACGAGAGAGAAAGAGAGAGAAAGTAGTAGAGTGAATGAGTAACCTGACATTCAGGTCATAGCTTCATCCTTTTGATAAACATTTGAAACATTTGCTATATAAAGATTAGGTGAATCCAACTCTTATAGAAGTTAATGTCACAAGATTTTTGAATCACATCCCTTTTTAAAATGCAACTTTCACTAAAAAATTCTATTCTGGGGGAAAAAAACAAGCTACTGCAAAAACAATAAGACACATATTATGAAATAATGCTTCTTTGCAGTTCAATGTATGCAAGAATTGTTTTATGACTCAATTTGAGAGAAAAAAAAAGATGCAGTCTTCACTGCTCTGCTGTTTGCACGTTGTGGTTTTGTTAATGCATTGATTCCCAGAAGTTGATATTTAAAATAGGATTTTCTGTCATGTTTTTGATGATCATCTATCATGCACTAAATCTGATGAACAAGAGCAACTGGATACTAATGATTCTTTGTGAGGGTTACGAACAAAAGCAGGCTGAATAATGCCCAAGATCTCAATTTAATGGGCTGAAATTTCTGCAAGAAAGCTCTAAAAAAATTATCCATCTGTTCAATGCTCACATGCCAAAGCTCACTCAGATAGCTCGTAGCACTGTCTTGCGTATGCAAATATGTTTTGCCTGGAAATCTATTTGGAGTTGCTCGAAGGAATCCAGAATGGCCCTCCTTCTGTCTCCCCTCGCCGACTCACGCGGGGCTCCCTCTCGCCGTCTATCTCCTCTCGTGTGGAAAACATTTTCACCAGCTACACACGCATGGATATACAGTCCGTGGCACCGCCTTGCCTCAGACAGCTTAAACCACCATGAGCCAATATGCAGATCTCACAGGCACACACTGGCGGCCCTGTCCGCAAGCAGGACAAGGAGCCCTGGAACTGTTTGCTTAGTTGGAAAATAAATGCAATAAAGTGACACGGAGGGAATAATTATCCACTCCGTGAAGAGGCACGGCCACAGATTGTATCCTTCCGTTACAAAGTTCTTCTTCGGTGCAGAAACAGCAGAGTGTGGCCCCAAAACATAAACATGTCTGCGTGGAATGAAACAGTTGGTAAAAGAAAAGAAAAAGAAAACCCCTTTTTTATTTGCAAGAGTATTGTTTAAAAATGATTTGTGGATAGACACTCGAGATGTTTTAAATTACTGAAACACTAAAATCACTCAACAAAGTTAAACCTCACATGGGTGTGTATGAAGAATTAGTACCCCTCTTAGGCAGAGATGCAAAAAGAAGGCCAAACAGACCTTGTGTGTGTGTGTGTGTGTGTGTGTGTGTGTGTGTGTGTGTGTGTGTGTGTG
>NC_045753.1:21311959-21313714 GCF_008692095.1 Etheostoma spectabile
GTGTGTGTGTGTGTGTGTGTGTGTGTGTGTGTGTGTGTGTGTGTGTGTGTACCAGAGGGCTGAGAAGCCAAGCTTGGACAGATGGTCCACAAAGGTGTTACCACACAGTGAGTGGGCACTGCGATTGATGCATTGCAACATCCAAGAAGGTGGAACATTTGGCTGCTGACCCGCAGTCAGAACTCATTGGCCCTGCCGTCTCCTTATTTAGCTGCTGCGAGAGAGCCGACGGGTGATTTGGTCAGAATAAACACACACACACTCGGAATGCAGCACTTTCCCACCCTCAAGGGAGCCTCGACAGGGCTGGGCAATGGAAACTTCTCCCTCGTCTCTGCAAGGAGGTCACGATGGCGGTGGAGGCAGGGAGGACGAGTTCACAAAGACATGGAGACGAACGGAGACGGCACACTGGAACTTAGGGTTACTGTGTTACACTTGGATGGAGAAGATCTAACCTTAAGCTTATTCTGAGGGGTGTTGTTAGTGAAGCACCTTCAAATGACTTGAGTAACGTATAACTTCACGTCTTATTCTGTCTGTTTCACATGGTTTACTAAGGCACACTGGAGACAAAGGCCAGCAAGGATAGGGCACAGCAGCTTTCTGTCTTTCAAAGTAATGTTCTGAAAAATGTCATTTTATCAATGGAGCATGAAATTGGCAGTATGCATGCAAGAAACCGTTGGATGAGTCAAACTTAATTTGACTAAATAAGAAAATAAACTTTTAAAAAAAATAACTCCCCTATTGGAATTATGTATACAAGTTATTATTCCTTTAAAATGTGTAAAAAAGAAAAGATGATTAAGAAAAGGAAACGCAAGAGTTCAAAGACAAAATATTCTCTTTAATTACAAAGATTATTAGTTATGCACATGGCAAGATTTTATTTCAGACCCAAAAGCGTTCTTACATCAGTTGAAACATGGAAAATTCATGAGTGAGTACCTAACCAAAGGCAACATTATGGCGATGGCTATTAAACATGATAATTGTTATTTGTCTCTGAGTGCAGTTAAATCATTAAGTCTACAGTAGAATTAATGCATCTCACGGTTTGCTGTATTATTATCCCCTTTACATCCTCATAATCAATAGCATTGGACAAAACAAATGTGTACTAATTGCATGCATTACAGCAGGTTTAATTTTATATAATGTTGTTGTTACAATATGTTCAAATTTAATCAATTTTTACCTGTACATTTTTCAGTTATGGTTACATTGCATTTGATAATTTAAATGCATATTTCTTGAAATTTGCTCCTATAGCGGCAACATTTGAATCACTTTTTGGTTTATAACCTCAGTTCCTAACTATGCCAAATCACATTATAGGATGCATGACAATGCTGTACTTCACAGAGTTTCTGTTCGATATGAACCAGTACAGAGTGCCACCCTATGGATACATCTGGCACATCAACATTTGTTCTATAAAAAGATGAAGCTTTGAGATACAAAAAAGACAAGTTAAAAATACACAAACATTAGAAGAATGATATTGATTCTAAACTATTTAGCAAATGGTTACTGATGCAAAACAACTGACTTCTGTGTACTACCCAGTATTGTTTTTTGTTGCCGGTGCATTTTGCTGCTGAAGATACAGGTTACATAGAGGAGCATATTCATCCTTTCTATTTTCCTTACCTATGAAGAGGTTCTTCCTGCAATATTGAAACAGAGACGTGTGGACTTTGTGGAAGAACAGCTGAAGAGCCCTAACATTAAGGAACACTGAATCTAAGA
>NC_045753.1:21313724-21323882 GCF_008692095.1 Etheostoma spectabile
CACATATCAGTATGAGTCCAACACAGACCTCTAAATCCCTCTCTGCATTCGACTCCACATCGAGTCAGTCATCATCCACCACCATCACGTTACCATTCAGCTCATACTCCATATTGCCCCAGTCAAAGATGTTACCCTTAGGGACCTTGTGCCCGTAATGCCAGGCCTGGATCATGCTCCTGGAGAGCACAAAGTCCCACATATTCAGATCTGTTATCTCCCCTACAAAGCTCTGCACGGCCTCCAAACCTCCCAGGTGTTTGTCTGGGTCCTGGCCCAGGAGGACGGTGCCTTTTGGACGGATGCTGTGCCCAGGTTTGTAGACCTGGTAGGTGCTGCGTTTCCCTTCCACCCAGAAAGCAGTGAGGCCTGTACGAGACTCCCAGGTCAGGCAGAGGCTGGTGCGGAAGGTGGTGAGGGGCGGCAGGTGGAAGAAGGTGCCGTCACCGCTCATATAAAAGGAGATGCGCCCGTCCTGCTCACGCCACACGTTGAGCTCGTCATAGTCGGTGGTGCGGTAGGCGAACAGGATAATCTGACGTTCTTCCGGCAGCTCAGTGGCCACACGCATGCAGAGAGTGAAGGCCCTCAGCCCCATCTCCTTCTGCGGGATCAGGGCCACGAAGCTAAAGTCTGTCTCATAAGGAAACACCAGGACTTTATCGTTCAGACCCACTGGAGCAACACAAACAGGAAAGATAGAGTTAAAAACACTAAACAACATATGGTGTACATCTGAAGATGAAGCAAAAATGCAAATTCTGTTAAATTCCTACCTTGGGTGGCTGAGGAGAGTGTCAGAGACCATCCAAAGACACCAAGTACACTCACAACAAACCTTACAGTGTTGACACTCTGTAAACACACACACAAGACATCCCTTGTACTCTGAGAATATCCTAAAAGGAAGTTCTATGCATCTTTGAACATATCTGTCACATCATAGAGCAAATGATTTGAGAAGTTAGAAGAGGGAACAGCTTTTCTCACCATTTTGATGTTGTTTAGTTGTCACTCGACGTTGCTTACTCAGTCCCACTTGCTGATGCCCCGTGCCCAGTCCTCTTCCCTCCTAGCACAGGCCATGACGTCAGCTCTTCAACGGATGCTCTGACAATAGGCCTGGTGTGTGAAGGCAGGGGGGGTCTTTTTACATGTGACTGATGAAAACACACATTAGTGCACCTATGTGTATGTGTGTGTCCAAATCACTAACACAGGGTTCACATAAAAGTGAAACCTTTTTGTCAGAGCTGTTCTTACCTATTTAACAGACAGAAGGGACAATGAGACTTATTGTCAATACTGACACTTTAAATATGCAGATTATCATATACATTTCTAACAGTGTCACTTAGTCATACCAGTGCATAAAACAACAGAAACATCTGCAGCAAACATTAACCATTTATCCTTGATCAATCCTTGAAACCACTGATACATTGGCTTCATGCTGTACAACTTGACTTGTGTTGGATTTTTGAGGTCAATAATAATCATATTTATTTAAAAAATAAATAATGATAGCAGCTGACATTTTAAAATAAATGCAAAAAATAAAAACTTTTTTTTTTTTTTAAGAATGTGACCAAGACAAATTCCTCTCTGGTAGCCAAACTACAGTATGCAACGATGATACTGTTATTAATTTGTTGAAATAGCTGCAGTAAGTAAGCTAATATCAGCCAATATATAATAATATAATAAAACATATCAGTCTGGCTGATTAATCAATCAAGCTCAGATACAGGTGTCATGTCTGCTTTCATGAAGATCTGACAATCAGAATCTAATGTGTTTGTTTTAAAAAAAACATACAGCAACTTAAAGAGGTTTAAGAGGCTAGACAGTCGCTATATGAATTACATTCACTCGACAGGTATGCATTACGGCAGGGGGAAACGTGAAATAACTCAATACCAGTTAATGGGACATTTTATGTGTAACACACTACAGACTCAAAAATTGTCATTAAGTTAAAAGAAAAATAATAGCATTTATCCCCCATGCCTCGTCACAGATTGTCCTGCAAAGCTGTATTTCCTTTTGTAGTACAGCTGCAATATTGGCCATGTGTTGGAAACCATTTGATTCCTATTAGTTCTTTTTTAATGAGCAGCAGTACAGATGTATCCATACTTGGTATCTCTTTAATGATAATCTAGTGTCACAACAAAATTCAAAGTTCACCGTTTAATGGGGACAAATGAAATCTTAACCAGGCATTTATGTTATCAACATATCTACATTTAATACATTTTCTCAAGCACTAGGATTTCAAGAAAAAAAAAGCAACCCTATTTTGTCAAGAAATTAAATCTGAGATACACAAGCAAATTATTTACACTGCCTGCACCCCAACCCCTAACAGGCTTAATTCACCACAGACGCACATTCGGCTAAAAGAAAGGTAAACCAATAGCACTGAAATGAAAATGTGTGCTTACAGTGTGCATGTGAGCCAGCACCCAAAAAAAATTTGGACTGAGGTATTGATGAGAAAAGATGGATTTCTTCCAGCATTTCTAACATGGAGGAGGTTGGTACAGTGATGCTAGCGATCCTCAAAGGCCTGCAACAAAAACTTCAGTCTCACACTGATGATTGGTTTACATAAGCTGTTGCAGCCATTTTCTTCCTAACTGTGACACTAAGGAGAAGGTGAGGAAAATGAACAATGAAAACCGTCCTCTTACCTTTGAAAAGAAAAAGAAAATGCATTTCATGCTTAATGATGATTGCAGGCCAACAGCACAAGCCAAACACAATGTCCAAGCACATTTTTTTGTTTCTATGAACGACACGGACCATTCTCCAAAGCAGGTTTTTAGCATCAACCCCAAACAGCTAATGTGATCAATCAATACTCAAACATTTTCAATTAATATCCAGCAATGTGAAAACCTTTTTGGTATGTGGTGGTTTTCAATTTGTTTTCTGCATCCAGTTGAAGGCCTTGCTTCTCTTGAAAACTCTGTAATGTCCTGATAAAAAACATTTTTTGAATTACTGCAGGTTAAGCCTAAACCTAAAAAGTTCATTAAGTATACATTTAAATTGTCTGTAATGGGGTGCGATTGATATGCAAAAGAAAACAAAAAAAACTAACAATCTACTCAAAATCTTACAGTATGGTGAAATGGGTGGGTATGGTTGGAGCGCCACCTGGAGGTGGAGACGGAACTTTATTCCCTACAACTATTTATTAATTATCAAATATTACAATCATGTAAAACTTGCATACAAACTAGTCATCGTTGAGAACATGTTTTTGGCATTTTACGTACCACTTCAGCAAATAGCAAGTACATTAAGAAGTGGGCAAACGCTTCAATGTTTAACGAAAGAAATAATTAAGAAATACTAGAGTCAATGCCAAATACAAGGCCAATCTAATGTAATCAACCACCATTTGTAATTATTATTTTTTTGTTTTTTTATTGGTGGTTTTGTGAAACACTGGAGTGCAATGCTGATGCTTTCCAAGGATTCTGGCACTCAGAGAAAGAGAGAGGCAGAGTAGGGAGTGAGCAAGAGAGACCTGAGAACGTGGCCCCTTATTTTCAGTAAAGAAGGGAGTCAGGTTTGAGACACTTGATACAACATGACAGAAGAGGAAGTAAGGAGAAAGGATAGAAAGAGCAGAATAAAAGGGGTTTTAAAGGGAGCAGCAGGCCATGAACATCGAGCCTCAGAAGGTAGGAGCGGAGACTTTTACAGCAAAGATAAAATGTGGGGAGGAAGAGGCAGACCGAAAGACATGGCTCCCATGTGGCAGTCCATAGTGTGGCTTTTCCTGCTTGTGTAAAGTACATATCCAGGAAGGGGGTGATCTGTTCTCTATAGTCTTGTGTAATCCCGGTTTTGTGTTGAGTACTGGGGTATGATGGAGAGATAGGGGGAGGTGAGGGTCCCTTTAGTAGTCCTCCACCCAGCCGTTCTCCTGGATAAAGGCATCAATCACTTCCTTCATAGCCAGGTTGGGGATCAGCTGGTCCTGGGTCAGGGGACTCCTGGTGACTGGGTCAAAATGACCCACTCGCTGCAGAGAGAGCAGGTTAATGATAGTGTTAGCCTCTGTGGTTGTATTTTATACATAAATAAGCAAATAAGACCATTTTATTTGGGTACAACCACACCCAAAATACAATGTTTCATTTAAGTTTACAATCTGCAAGTCACATGTGAAGCAGGGCTTGTAAAACAATGTCATATGGGCTCACAAGAACAGGGAGCAAATAATGGCTACTGTTGAATCTTATCAGCAAGTGAAAACTTCATTTTCAAAATGTATCAACTACTGAATATATTGAACTTTAAATACCACTGAATTTGTAGCACTGAGATATTTTACTTTAAAAACCACACATTTGAAATCATGTGATCTTGATTCCCCTCTATTTTTCAAAGTAAAATATTTTGGTGCCATTTCAGTGGAATTGGAAGGCGATTCCATACAAGACGCTTGTTAAATAGATAGATCTAAGAAATGCAGTTCATACAAACCACTTTTGAATCAGCTTTATGTGAAAATTACAGAATTGTGAGATTGGGCACGCAGGGTTGGCATTGTGTACAATACGAGAGACACCTAAACAAGCTTATCAGAAGCAGAAATTAGCCAGAGTAAATACATTACTAAACAGTATTCTAACAGATTGGAGCCGTTACTGTGTTCTTTGCTGATTTTGTCTGACTTTTTTTTTTTTACTCCGACCATGGTTTTACCTGTAGGTGCTCTTCAATGTCCTTGCGATCATAGGTGATCCCACTGGGTGTGATGCAGGGCTCCCTCATCAGCTCAAAACTGATCTTTCCACACAAGTAATCTGGGATCTCCCGCTTCTGAAGAGACAAAAAAAAAAGCAGCAAGAGTCACACTGATGTAACGCTAAGAGATATATGGATATGAAATCAGAATTGCTAGCATAACACTTTGATTTGATATAGTTGAATCTCGTCTTTTCCTAGTCTTACAGTGCTGATTACAGTTTAACGTCAAACCGCTGATTGCAAATACTATCTACATTAACATCCTCCAAAACCACATTACCCAGTCCAAGTTTAGATAATAATACATGCAAGCACTGCTCAATGCTCATACTGAAAATCTCAAATTTTCACGGATTTTACAGTTTTTCCTCAATTGCTTTGGCACAATCATCGAATGATTATTAAACTTTGTCAAACTATTTGCCTATTTAATGAACATTAGGTCAGTTGTTCCCATGGCTACAGTCATTTATCATTGCTTTGGCACAAAATGCATTGCGTAAGCCTTGCAGATCAAAATAGTTTGCATTCGTTTGCTATTGAATCATATTTCTCTCAAATGCAATTACACACATTGGGCAAATCCCTACATGCAAAATAGAGCAACCAACAATCACAATAACCTGCCACACATATAAGATACATAATAAGTATGTGGTACTGTTGTAGAAGTTGTCAGATGTCTTTAGGCTACATGATGAACAATCCAACTTTCTCACAATTTAGAGAACCCAAAGCAAACAGGTGACAGATGAGGATATCACTGCAGATTGTTGTATGGGATTGCATTGCAAGAAATGGAATCAGGTGTGATGTCGATAAAATGTTGTGGCCAGACAGAGAGGAGAGATTGGATGACCTATGAGGATGAAACATTTGCAGCAAATTTTCTTTTTTCTTGCACATTTTGTACAGTATTTCCTGATTATTATGTTGCTGTATATCTTTTTTCTATGCAAGCTTTCTTTGTGTATTTGTGGTAGGCTGGTGTGTACATACAATAATAAAAGTATAGTGTGTGGCATGGCTGATATCAGTAATCTTCAGCTGTCACAGAGCGTAACTATCACGCTTTTCAGAGTAAACTGTCCTTTTGGTCTTGGTCTAAGCAATGTCAAAGGAACTTTTTGTTTTGATGGCAATGATGTATTCATTGATGGATTTCTTTACATTTGAAACAGGAGCTCATTATTTTGATTGAGTAATCACCTTTTGCTGGTCACATAGAGTGATGTGCTGAATGTACCACATGGTGTGAGGATTGTACAGAGTTTTGAAAATTGTGTTTGTTTCAGTAAATGTGCCAAATCTAATGAGGAAGGAAGGAAGTATTACAAGTTGGTTTGTAATAAAGTAAACAAGCCAAGTCAGACTTCTGAGCTAATGCATGCAAAACTCCAAAAACACGTAGGCTCCGTGATCTCAACCAGCATGAACCAAGACAGCACACACTTTATTAACTTCCATAGTAGTAACAGCGGCACATAACGCTAGCGTCACTTCTTCAGTTTCTATCCATCACAATAAAAGCCCAACTTAAATTCACTCAAAGTCTTTTGCTAAGAGAAAACTCAATAACAAAGCTTAAACAACAACGACATTTTTTACTGACATTAGATTACAAAAAAAACTGCTATTGATGTTTTTTCCTTTTGAACCAGTGTATTTCGCCTGTGTTTGTGAACACCCAGGACCCAAGAAAGCGCAGTGTAAGTGTAAAGTTGATGAAATGAGCGGTTCTCAAGAAATCTGCAAGCAGCATTACCACCGGCTAAGCAATCGGCCCGTTTCAAACCGGCATGTTTTAACGGGCACTGCACTACTACAAGACAATCACTCTGTTGGCAGTATGTGTGCTGTCATTTCAACTGACAATTACATGACCACTAACTCAGTTCAGTCAACAACTATCTATAGCAAGGATAATAATTTGGCAAACATATAGTGACGGTTACCATAGAAACAGCTTGGGCTGGAAAAAGGACATAACTATCTGTCCTTTACAGATTAGCAATTACAAACAATGGTAGCAGATAACTGAAGTATTCAACACAGGAAAATGCAGAAAGAATGTCCACACTCTAAAAAACTACACACAAATCTGAACGTGAGCTTGAGTCTATTTCTGTTGTTGCTATGTCAACAATCAAAGAAGATGGTGCGAAGTAGGTGTGTACTGTTAGCTAAGATGAATTTGTGTGGGTGAATGCGATTAGTGTGTGCCTGTCTGTCTGATAGCCTTGGATGATGGTGACCTATCCAGGATGTTTCCCTGCTTTTTGCCCAATGCATGCTGGGATAAGCTCCAGTCCTACTAAAACAGTAATAAGTGGGTATGAGAAATGACTGATGAATTAACTAATACAATTGTAAACTATTACATGCTCAATTGACAGTAATAATGACTTCATTTTCATACTCACTTTTCTTTTCTCATCCACTTGAGAGAAGAGCTCATCCATGTCCATAAGAAACTTGTCCTAAGTAGGTCACAATTCCATGTTACCCTTCATATTCTTGAATATACATATAGTTACAGTTACATATATAAAAGTACCATATTTGATAATTAAAAGCATGACAACCAAGTAAGTCCAAAACATATATATATAAAAACGTACATGTTTTGATGAAATCTTGGCAGCATCGCCTCCATTTTGATTGTCGTCCTGTTTCTCTTTGTATTCTTCAAGTTCTCTGCATAAACAAAAAGTTATTATAAATTACCTCCATCATCCAAGACAAAATAATAATGATACCCACATGCCAGAATCACTCCAGTGATTCAAGAGATCATTACCACACAAAGACAGCACTCTGGATATTTGACTGCTTCCGCACATTCTCACCTTTCCTTCTCAGCAAGTATGAGTTTGGTCAGATAGGCATGCAACTCGTTCTCCTGGTTGATGCGCTTGTCCTCAATGCTATTCCAACGTTTCTTTTTTGCAATGCGCAAGGCACTGGGGATGTCATCTCCAAAGTTCAGCCTCTGTTCTTTTGCCAGATTATAAGCTGTAGAAAACATCATGACAGAAACACTGCTTCATTATTAAAGAGTTACCCACAGTTTTCTTTCCTTCTGGCATCTCGTTTAGATATATAAAATATTCCATTCCTTTCACTGTTGAATACTATATTTAAAATGATAGAAACCCTGACAAAGCATACAGTAAGACATCCCTGCAAACATATGCCATCCCCACAAAGTGCCTCATATTTAAAAGGAAAGATGCACATGGACTTAAAAATAAAGGAGGAAGTACATGAAAACATATGCCATGCCCACAAAGTGCCTCATAGCAGAAGCGCAGATATAAGAGTCATTATACCACTAGAAATTTAATAAGAAAGATGCACATGGACTTAAAAATAAACGAGGAAGTACATGAGTAACACTGTGCAATTTATGAGCAAGCTGCTTTTACACAGTACCACAAAGCTTTGCACAGGCATCACTATCTTATAGTAGTTTGCTCTGACCTTTCTGCAGGTTGCCGATGGCCTCATCATAGTTCTCCAGCTCCAGGTGACACTGGCCCAGGAAGAAGTGGGCCTTGACAGACTGGCTGTCCAGCTCAAGCGCATGCTTGCAATCTGCCAGAGCCTTGTCATGCTGCTGCAGCTTCACATGGCAGAGAGCCCTGTTGGTGTAGTACACTGCCACCGATGGATTACGGTTCTGGGAGACAGGAAATACCAGACAATACACATGCACTGTAACATCATGGCACAGTAGACTAGGCTTCACAAGTAAATTCATTCATTTGATTTCTCTAACAAGGACAAGACTATGTTTTAATGTGTTTTAGTACATTGAAGATGCCAGTCCGCCATTGGTAGTATTTATTTTACAATGACGGTTACTTACAATAGCTTTACTGTAACATGTGGCAGCCTCCTGGTACTTGCGGCAGAGGAACAGTCGGTTCCCCTGCTCCTTCAGCTCCTGCGCGGTGGAACTCTTCTCTGGGCTGCCGGCCATCTTCTCCACCGGCTCTGCGGGGCCCGCCTCGCCCTGCTTCCCTATCCTGTTCCCCGTCTCTTCGGCTGGCTGACAGGTCCAAGAATGCCCTGTCCTTCCTGAATTTCACAAACTAGATCAGAAGACAATGTGCATGTAACGTTATGTCAACATTTACCGCGTGTATTCACTGCAATACACCTGCAATGCGCGTCTTGTGCGAATTAGGTGCAGTCCTTGATGCCACCCAAAAGGAATTCGTTTAATTCGCTGACTGTGCACACAGCTGAAAAATACAGCGAGGTGGCTAGACTGCCGGCGAATTAACTATTCATGTGGCGGACATCAGTGGTGACTAAATTAGCAGCACAGCTAGCATGCCATTAGAAAGCATTTTACTGTACTCTCACGGTCCCTACCGTTGGTGCAAGGCTATTAACTTAGCTACACCACTGGTATACAAGACAGTTAGCTAGAGGTTGTAAACAAATAATGTTATAATTATTATTGGCTAACTAACATTTGAGATACAGTTGTTGTTGCAGCAGCAGGCGTAGAGACAGAGTGAGAATGTCGTTAATTTTAGTTACCAGCAAACAAGAGATCGGTGCTTAGCTAGCTAGTTAACGTTAGCTAAACTAGCATAGTAAGCTATGTTGTCGATTTACGCCGGTCGGGCGTTTGACTAGTAAGAATAGTTTTGTTAGCTTGGCTTTATTACCTACTGTGGCTAAAAAAATCAGCAACTATTTGGACAATAGGTATTGTAGTCCTGAAAAATCTCACATTTACCTGAACACCGCTAAGCAACCTCAGAAAACAGAAATTAGCTAATGCTAGGTTCGCTTGTCTGCTACACAGCCTATTGGCATCTATGTCTGCTACTTTCATGCAAGTTAGGGTTTAGTTAGCCACTCTTTACCTTATATAAATAATCTTACATCCAGGTGAAACAGATTTTATATGATTTGATATCTTAAACGATATTTTTTCCCCATACGAGCTGTCATGACAGGTTGTTGTTATGCTGACGTCAAACGCTTACGCGACGTCGACGGAAGCCGAACATACTTTTTTTTTCCCGTTACACTGTACAGCAATCTTCCAGAATAAAATAGACACTGAAGGCAAATCGCATCCTACCCCCTAGAATAATCTTTTCTTTCCTAGGGAATATAAATAGAGTGAACATAAAATTCATTTCAGTGTCTTTGATTGAGCACAAAACGTGTAAAAAGTTATTTCATTATAAATCATTTGATGTAGCTAATGATAATGCTCCCATGTGAATAAACTAGAAAAACATCACAACAGAGGTATCGCCAGCAGATGGCGCTCTACAACCAAAGTTTCATCTTAACCTCAAAACTGACACTAGTGCAGATAGATAGATAGATAGATAGATAGATAGATAGATAGAT
>NC_045753.1:21323892-21344823 GCF_008692095.1 Etheostoma spectabile
ATAGATAGATAGATAGATAGATAGATAGATAGATAGATATTGCAAACATTCTATACGTCACAGATAACTTTTTTTGGCACTTTATGACAATGGTCTATTCATCTATAGGAGGAAAAACAAATCGGATTATTATCATTGTTATCCCACCCACAGAGCAATTCAACCACACACAGACAGATCCATAGATGACCTTTGTAGGCCTTTATAAAAAAAGAAGAACATTCAAGTTTAGCCATGGAGGAATTAGCAAGGCTGTGACTGTGCCTGTGAGGGGGTCACTTTCATCCCAGCCCGTTGGGCCTCTGGGAAGGCTCCGCACAGAGATCAGCGTGTGAAGATTAAGGCACATCCCCTGAGCAAACACACTGATAAATGTGTGAAGGGGGCCGTTGAGCCGCAGACCCACCAGCACTGTGTGTCCCCAGCTGTGTTTACCTATCTCCGCCAGTCTGGTCCCCTGATCCCCCAGAAACCCACCTACCAAGCCAGCCCCTAGTTCCATCTCTGTAAAAATGGGGTTTTAGGCCATAGACACAGACTGGTGAACTGTTATGCCTTTATAAAATTAAAAAAATAACAGATACCAGGCATACTAATTTCTAAGTCACAAAAACACAAAAGTCTACCCTGTTGACATAAATGGGGTAGACACAATATACAATACAGAATAGTTTCAACTAAAATGATAACCTTCATTAATGAAGCCTACACTTTATTGTAGGCCCGTTACATTAGACTGCATTAGTTTGAGCTAGGTGTACCAAACAAAACTAGGAATTGAGTGTTGTTTATGACAATGTATTTGTGACTTACTTCTGAGTGAACGTTTACTAAAAATATAATATTTGGTGTATATATATATGTATATTATATATTATCCTGCAAAGACTAATATAAGCAATACATATATTTACACGTTTGCTGTTAAACACATTATTGCATGATAGTACCAATGAATCACTCAATCTTACCCAAATTCCTGCTCTGTGTCCTCCCAAATTCTTGGACATGGACACTCAAAATTTCCCATAATGCAATCAGAATTAGAACTCCGATTATCATTCAATAGTACTAATTTGTTTTAATGAATAGAAAAACACATCATCAAATAGGGGTCATATTGGTTTGACTGACCAAAATTCAAGATGGACATCTCAATAGAAGCGTTTTCATTGCTGATATGAGTAAAGTTTAAATTTGCTCAGTATATGCCAGAGTCATCTTTACATTGCCTTGCTTATCTTGTTCAGAGAGTTTATGTGATTATTTCTGAAGTATTTACTCTTCACTTGAGATCAAGAGTAAACAGACATGAACATCTGACTTCCATATAATATCAAAAAAAGGACTGAGATTAAACTGAATTTTATCAAAATATTGTGTGAACAAACTGCCACAGTAGAAGCTGGGAGTAATTGGAGAGATTAGGTGACTGTTTGCAAAGGATTACAAACAAAATAGAAGCTCCACATTGTGATGGTTCACATGAGTGCACACACATTTAAACTGCCTCAGTCTCAGCCTCACTCCCCAGCTCTGTGCCCACTGTCCAATATCCCAACCGTCATCGACCCCATCAAACCCAACTGCTGCCCGCTGCACCAGCTGGCTGAGCTTCCAGTCACCTTGGCAACGAGACTAGGAAGTTGCCCGGCTCCTCTGGCACAGCTGAAAAGCAGCCACTTCCTGATTGATTCAGGTCATTCTTTCTGTCTGTGTAGTCCTTTTCCCATTTGGCAGTGTCTCCGCTACTTAGCGCCAGAACGTCTGAAAAGAGAAAAAGGGTGAACACACTTTCCTTAGCGTTAAGGAAAACCTCAGGTTCAAATGGGTAAAACAAAAGCCGTATTTATCCACAATGGTGGCCTTTTGTTTAGTGGGTTTGCTCATTTTGGGAAGGGGAAGGGCTCATGGACTTAATGCAGTTTGTTCAAGTGGGTCTGAATGCAACATGTACACAAAGATAAAAGAATAGCTCCTCTGTCTCAACTGAAAAAAGATGGAAATGCGGGACATTATTGTTTCAATTTACATGTCAGCTGATTAAACATCTTCTTTTAATGTAATAAAAGGAAGGCTGCTGGTGCTGAACAGTTAGACGTGTGCATATTGTCATACTGTCAGTATAAATCATTCATGTCACTGTTTATTTGTGCTTTTTTCCAGTTACAAGCTCTTCTATGCTCACACACAACTATGTCTGCTTACACACTCAATAATTAACCATCAGACTGTGACACAGAAGAAAACAACTAAAATGCGCACACATGCCAAGCTGTCAATTTTAACTTCACTCTTTACATTGACTTACACAGCTCTATAATGTACTCTTGTGGCAAAACACAGACCCAAACTAAAATTGTTCGTCAAGTAATCAAAAGTGCTCTCTGTACACATACACGGTGCACACAGGAGGATCTGCATGCATAGTGGATTCCAAGTCACAAGTAATTACTTTGACATGTCCTCAAAGTTGACCTTTTAGAATGGAAACATTGCTGGTTGTTGTTATAAGGACTTCAGAAGGATTAGAAGAATTTTTTTTCAGTGGAACATTTGAAATGACAAAATAAAGTGCACTTAATCAGAGCTGGTTCTTTTCTAACGGATTATCCACTGTGAATTGCTCTAAATATATCCATTTTGCATTGCTCATTAGCAACAACTTTACTCCCCAATATATGTTATTTTGACTCCAGTTAAGTGCTCAGTAAATGTTTTTCTTAGACAAAAAAATTACTGACTCTAAAATATACACCATAAACTACACAGCAAGGCTACTAACAGTCATTTGGATGATTTGTGGTCACTTTACTTCGTTAGTGGTTAGAAGTGTTTGGTAATCATTTCTAGCGAACAACTGACTGTTTAAATGTGCCTTTATGTGTGTATGCTTCAACTCTGAACCACTGGTTGCTAAAACTGACTCCTTAGGTTACGCGTTAAATAAGGGATATCCTGATGCTAACCCAAAGGCAAGTAAGAGAAAGGTCAGAGATACCCAAGGGCCAAAGGTCCCTTACACACCTCTGCAGCTTTGATTAAGCTTCCTGACAAAAGGGAGAGGGTTGAATAACTCATCCTATTCAGACCTCGCACACACAAAATGGGAGCCAAAAAATGTGTGTTGTTAATGAGAGCTAAATCTCCTGTGCAAAGTAATGAAAAGGAAAACAGGATTTGAGGAGATTTTGTCATCGGCAACAACTAAAATTGCACACATGCATAAGGCAACATGCAGTCAGTATTCTTTCTTCTCAGACTGGATGTAAATGACACATTATGTTCAGTGTGTTTCTCAACATCTGTTGGTTCGAGACATAAAAAAGCTTAAGTAAACTGAAATCAAAGAGTTTATTTTTGAAACTTGCAGTGTTGGTCCAAAAATCTCTTACACCCTGGGGGTTACTACTACACTGTGGCTGAGACACCCCCACTTCCCAAAACACACACACCATGGATTGATGTGTGACGGCTGGGGGTGGAGGCGGCTGCTGTGTAGCTTGTATAAGTGACGGGGGAGAAGTTTTACAAAAGAGTTTTTGGAGGGAATTCTAAACTCTTGAGCCTGAGCAATTCAGGGATGTGGAGGAAAATTCATCATCCCTTCCTCCACTGCAGCCTTTACATAAAAGTTAACCATTAATCTATCTGACGACTACCTCCAGATGAAAACAACATTTGTATACTGATTGTTATTAATTACCGAATGCAAAAGACAAGATTGGGTTTTTTGAAATTATAATGAGCTTTTTTTAGTCGTATGTCATCGCATTATCAATTGAAAAGCAATTGTTCCAGTAAAGCTTATGCAATTCCCTAGTGATGACTAATCAGTGTGTTTTTCACTAAGAAAAACAGTGGGGAGCTTCACAAGATTGAACACAACCAGCAGGGGCACCAAGAAGAAATAAGTTACTTTCCCTCCCTGCGTGTTCATAACCCATCCCCCTGTCCTCACTCCCCCAATAACTCCCTGGATGTCCCCTCAGGTCGTGCTCTCTAGGGTCACCAACCCCACCCTGCCCCAATCCCAAACCCCCACATAATCCAAAAGAGCCAAAGCAGACATAATGAGTTGTAGGATAATTGTGTGTGTGTGTGTGTGTGTGTGTGTGTGTGTGTGTGTGTGTGTGTGTGTGTGTGTGTTTGTGTGGGGTGTGTGTGTGTGTGTGGTGTGGGGGTGTGTGTGTGTTTGTGTTTGTGATTGTTCACAGTCAAAGGGGATTGGGAAAAGGCGGTGTTATATTTGACTGACAGGCCTTTGCAGACTTTCAGAGCAGTCAGACATCAGTAAACATGAATAATAAGACCACACACAAACACAACACACGCACACATACACAAATATAAAAAACACTGCTCTCCATACAATTGCTGAAACATGCTGATTTTCAGGTTCATAAATGTATACGTAAGGTTACATCAGAATAGGTTTACATGGTTTAATTTAGAAGAAAAAAAATGTGTTGTACTGCACAGTGCTGCAGCTCCTCTTTTCACCCTGTGTGTTGAGCTCTCTGTCTACAGAGTATGGCATCACACTTCTATTTTATCTTTGTTGGGAGTCATACATACGCAGTAGCTAGGTAAGGACTACTAGCCAGTCAGAAGCAGAGTATGAGGGCGGGCCACACTAGCAGCTAGTCGAGCATTAGAACGTGTATTACAAAGTGACAAGCGTTTGTCACGGAAGTAAAGGCTGGACTACAATAGAGCTGTTTGGAGCAGTTTGTGAACAGTGTTTTCTGTTGGAGATGGTAAGTCCCTTTAAGTGGACTTTGGGCTTTTTCATTTTTTAAACCTATAACGTGCACAAAAAAGATATAGTTCACAATAAAGGAAAGGGGAAAACTGACTTTATGGTGCTAATCTTTATGGTAACACAGTCAGTTCTAGCAAGCTAGCTAGCTCTGTGATCTTCAGTTACTACTGACACTGATACTGACAACAGAAGTCCTAAATCCTAGGTTTGGATGCATGTACGAGCATAACTGTAAGTCAGCACCAACTGACAACAAACACTTAGCATGCTTGTTAGTGCCTACAGCTTTATTTCCCATTTATAATGTTAGGGGAGAGTAACCTTCCCAGTACCAAGACAAAAGAAAATATTAAGAGATGGGTCAGAACTTGCATGATTGAGGTAAGTGTGCTAGCCATTAGCTCACTAGCTACAGTAGTTCACCAGCTAGCCCTGCCATGAAGGCATTACAGAGAACTAGATTCAAATATGAGGCCCCATATGTATCATTTTACAGCACTCACCAATTTGCTGCAGCCCTTTTTTCAATGATTGTGAATGGGGAAAATGCTTTTTGTGACCACTACAGCAAAACATTGGTGTTTCTTCAAACACAAACACCTACTAAACTCCATTTTTCATTTAATTGTGGAGATTTTTTATGGCACCAAATTGTACATAGTTAAAACACATAAAATGGCATTTTGTGATCAGGGCTGTGTTTTTGAAAACGGAGCTGGTTTTAACTAAAACAAATACTGGCATACTTGAATGATCAACACAGAGGATTCATTGGTGTCTGGATGCTGTTAATCATTAGGATGAGATTAATGTAAGACATGTTTAGTTTGGATGATTCATCTGAGTATGCTCCTCCTCTGTTGAACATCCTCTCCTTTGTTTGGCTGGACTCTGATTCAGTATAAAATATGGCTTTAAGATGTATTCTTAAACAGTTTAGTACAAATCCTACTTCTATCAGTTCCTCATTAAAAGACAACTGTAGAGACATTATTGGATACCAAGATTGGCGTCTATCTAAGGTTTTGTCCATCTCTGTTGCCTGAATAGAACAAAACACATCCCTTTATTCTACCTGCAACAATCCAGCTATTTGTTGTCACGTAAAGTTGCTGAAAGAAGCTTTTCTTGATCCTAGAAGTGTGTAGTCGGCAGATCCTAAATTGGACGGTAATCAGATCAGTGTGAGGAGTTGACAAATGACCAATGACAAACACTGGACCCTGGAGGATGGGAGGGGTTGCCATGGGTCAAGGCTGGGGGTCAGAGGTTGGCTTTTCTAAACCGCTCAATCGAAGGGCCATTAAATCCCATCTTTGTGTGATTTCTCAATGACGCGCCGTGGTTTCATCGAATGCCCCCATTCTATGCACTACATGCCCAGTAAAAGCTACGCGTACAGAGCTCCAATGGTGAAGGGAAGACCAGGCCAATGCTATATTCCCTATTGGATCATATGCAATCAATGAAATAGTTTGCTTCTCCTTGGTTAATGCAGATAGCTAAAAATAAAGTCATGACTAGTTACAAGCCATTTGGTAGAAAAGGAAACAATGTTTTAAACAATTTTAGAAAAAGTCTCCATAAGAAAGTCATCCATTCTGCTGTGCAACCCAAGTCAGCATAAAGATATCTTTAGTTCTTAAACGTGTCTTTGTCAGCAAGGATTCCAATTAAAAGTAATTCCTATTTCCCTTGGTAAAATGCTTTTCATTCGCTCACCCTCAGAATTAAACCAACAGACAAAATCTTTTCTAAATCCAACTATTCTATCATAATTTCGTGAAAGTGCCTGCAATAATGCTCTTTATCAGTAATATGATTGAGAAAAGCTCTGTGATCTTATTTTTTTTTTGTAACTCCTCAATGTGTGTTATCTCATGTGTAAAGTATGTCGTCTCTGGGGCATCCTGTCTCTAGCTTTGTTTTCCTACGCCTGCCGTCCAAATTTCCATCACAAACATCTCACCCTGAGTGACCCTTTGCTTTCTGTCTGTGAAGAGGCCCTGATTAGCTTGCATACATGTGCAGATAGGCCAGAATTCCTTAAGTTGGGTCTATGTATGAATGTGTGTTTCCATGTGTGTGTGTATGTGCATGTACATAGAGAGGAAAATTATGTGTGAGTGCAAGCAGTCATGCATATGTGTGCATGCATGACTGTGCCAGGCAACAAAAAAGACTACCCTCCTTGCTCTAGTAAATCAGCAAGTTCCCTTTTCCTCTCTTCAATTTCCACTTTGCTTTCTCACTTGTCTCCACTTCTCTGCAGGACGACACAGTTCACTGCCCCCCCCCCATCAGCTTCCTCTGTTCATCAGTCATGGGTCAGATGAAGAAAATAAAGCCAAATAACCACATGGAGCTGTGAGATAAATATTTATTGCCTCTGGTATGCTTTGCAGAATTCCCAATAGCCTCAAAAAAGGAAAAACAGGAGCTAATGGCCGTTTCAACTAAAGTCATTTAAACATAAACATCGCTAAATGTTCATTAAATGCAATGTGTGAGACAAAAACCCACCCAAGCATTGTTTCATCATAGTAATACCTGTAGTAAACATTGGTATAATAAAGAAACCCGCCACAGACATCTCTCCAGGCATTCATCCCACCTGTTGTATACGTTTAAATGCACCTGTTATCATGGGGACATCCAGCCTTGCACACCCATATACCCCAAGGGACAGGTGATATGATACCCCTGAAATAAGAGGTGTGTGTGTGGATGTGTGGATGTGTGTGTGTGTGTGTCAGAGTTGGGGGTTGGGTTTACTCTATGATGGAGCCAGGAACACACCAAATTTTGGCGGTCCCCTCAAGGGTTTCCCAACCCCAACAATGGCTACCTCCTTTGCAACAGATGTATACATTTTTAAAAGACAGGTTCCATTGATGAGCAGTAGGACACTGAAATGCAGGTGCTGAGAGAGCAAAGGCGAGGGCAGCTCGTGTGCAATGGCATTAAAAAAAATGTAGCTCAAAAGGAGCTCAGGGACGAGCTGCAGTTCACCAAGGAGTCTGAATGGAGTCGTCAAAAGATGGTGGGAGATAAAAGACGCTCTGGATTTAGATTTGGTGTGCAATTATGGCCCCTATTCAGAGATATTGATGGCACTCTGGAGGCTGAAGCGTGAAGGTTGTTAGATTACTGCTAAGGATGGAAGAATGATCACTAATCACTTCTTGTAAAGCAGCAGTAGTAGTAGTGTGCACATCCCCACCGGTGAGGTGCAAGGCAAACAGGAGCTGGATACAACTTTAAAGAATGAGGTGCCAGCACTCTGCTATTTGTCCCATTCGTTAATCGTGCTGCCCGCTGGGTCTCATCACTTCCTATCCTTGTACATGTACGGCCATTTAAAGTATGATCCTGTTAGTTTTACTTAAATTACTCTACTTTTTATCCTTAAGTGTTTGCATGTTATTCCTCATACTGTATCATTTTATTACTGTTAAGCACCTTGTAATATTGGTAAATTAAAATTATTGCAAGTAAATGGTACTTGGAAAAGTAGAAAGCACTAGCCTCAGATCATTTTTCAATGGTTTGTGAAGGTAAAGCTCAACTCCATATTTGTTTACAAACTTCACAGCATTTACCTTTAAAAACTTAACACATAATTAACTTCATCGCTTGAAACTTAATACATTAAGGCAACGTCAGGTGTAATTCTGACCACCGGCCAGATTTCAAGCCTCCACAGAAACAGCTGAGATTCAGCACCTGTTAAACTCAGTATTTTTTCTATGATGTGAAATGCGATAGGTAAAAACGTAAGCTCATCCGTCTCATTATTCAGCTGAGTGAGCAGAGGGGGGGTTAGGATGAACAGGGAGTTTTTTTGTGCATGGGGAGATAGCCAAGGGGGTCATATTATTGGCATGTGTCTATTGTTTGAGAGGGCCATTGTATAAGGGGGTTTAAAGTTTAAAGTCTGTATGTGTGTCTGTGTGTGTGTGTGTGCAGGCAGGCTAATTATATTCTGCACAGCCAAGGATGACCTAGTCTGGCCAAACTTAATTCCCAGAGCAGGATGCAGAGGAGGAGGAGGATGAGGAGGAGGAGGAGGAGGAGGAGGAGGAGGAGGACAAGTGCAGTCAGGCAGCAAAGGAAGAAAAACACTGATCAGCCATTTTCATTTAATTATTGTACCATTTTACAAGTGTGAGTTACAGATAAGTGTCTTCTAAAATGTGAAGTGTGTGTGTGTGTGTGGTCGTGTGTGTGTGTGTAGTTATGTTCTACAATATTCTACAAATTCTACATTGTCCATGTCAGATGTTTTGTCAAAACTGAGTTTGTCACATTCTCTAAGTGCATATAAGAGGAACAGTTTAACATTTGTTTACATATATTTATTTGTACTCACTGTGCTCAGAGTTAAATAAAAAGATCAATACCATGCTCGTATCTGTCGTCATATCTTTGATATGAAGCTAGTGCCTGCAGCTGGTTATCTTAGCTTAGCATAAACACTGGAACTGGCTGCTAGCTGGATCTTTATATTTACCATCCAAATATGAGACTGATATTGAACTTCTTTACTAGCTCTCTACAAAAGAGCTAATATTCTAATATTCTTATTCAAATTGTAATTCCCATAATGTCAAACTATTCCTAAACTTGTTTTCATATGTTCATAAATAGTAACAAACATTTACACATTAAAAGATCGACATCTCAGAACTGAAAACAGAGAGAACCTTACTTCTTATATGACATGTAATGTCTGATAATTTTCTAAACTATAAAACAAATATTCACCCCAGTTCCAAAGAATAATGTTTCAGTGTAAACCCATTTTCAGAATCAGACTGACTTTAAGTCACCTTGTTTGAAAAGAAAACCCAGTTTCCTGTGTATCTGCTGTTAACTGACACAGATGTGGACATTGAGTATGCTTAAAAATCATATAAAAAGTTATCTAAAATGAAAAGCTCCACAGCATCAAAAGTATGAAAAGTCTTTCGCAATGCGTCTTGGCCGACAACATTATGCATCTGCCTTGACCGCCAAAATATATCCCCTTTGTATTCTTTCCCATTGTATCCAAATAAGGGTATTCAAATGTGGATGTGGTCGAGAGAAACATCTGTCTTCCCTGTGGACATATGTAAAACACTATACCTATTGTCAATTTTGGAGGGATCCTGCTTCTTGGTAAGTTTCCCTCCAAATTGATTCAGCCTATTAGAAATAGTGTGGGGGGTAGGAGCGCAACACACAAGACAGACAGCGGTGAACCTCTGTCTGACCCCCAGCTGGGCTCAAACAACACTGCCTATCAAACTCACCAGGCCCGAGGCATCACTACAGCACCACTGGGCTGAAAATAACAATACTCTCATCTGGATTTCAAATAGAGGGAACTGGGAGATGCTCTGTTAATTGCAGCTAATGAGAGTCATAAATGTGAAGTGAAAGGGGATGGAGATGCCGTCCTCCAAAGGCCGACAACTAAAGTGGGTTTCCCTCCAAAAACAAGACAGACCAAGCCAAATAAACGTCAGGCAATCATGGCAAGCTCACCCACACTGCCATGCTCTAATGAGGGACTCAGGATCTTTAAAAGAGGCATGACACATGCTTGCTTCAATCTGACTACAATCAAAAGCTGCGGTACTGAGTGCAGTTGCTTGGTAGTCTAAATTTACCCTCAAACCTCACGTAACTTCCTGTGCATTCTGCGGCGACCGCAATGTGTTTTCATTTGCCTTTATTTATCCCCGACTGCTGCTCGAATTAAAAGACTGACTGTCAAAAGTAAGATGCTCTTGGGTTAGCACTAGAAGCGTTGTGTGAAGAACCACTTAAAAAGAGTCTGGCCTGTTTACCCTCCAGCTAAACTATTCCCTTGTGTGCTTTTGAACACAGAGGAATGTGAAAATCAACGCAAAGGACATCAAGGTTGGCTGCAGTATTGACGTTGTCCTTGTGTGAAGTCAGTTCCATCATTATCTGCTCACACTGAAGATAAGGGACTGGATGTAACCTCTTCGTCAAGATAGGAACACAATACTGATTAGGCTTTAAGGATAATTATTGTTTTTATGACAGCACTTTAAGAGAAAAAAGTATTTAGAAGAGCTGTGAGGTTTATTAACAATGAAACAATCCATTTCTTGACTCTACCATTACATGTAAAGTAAATGTTGTTAAATATAACAATATGCTTGAAGATTGACACAAGTGAACAAAGGAGAGCGACAAAAGCTTGAAGGCTGATGTAGGCCCATATGTAGAAGCTAGTTGGCAGAGATATGGAGTGAGGCATACTGGCATGTAGAGCTCTCTGTTTTCTAAATTAGCACTTCAAGCTGCATTGCTGCTACAATTTCAGGGTTGAATCAGACCAGTGTTTGGCTCCATTTAGTAGCCTGCAAACAGTGGTGGAGAGAGCACCGAATTATTTTAGAAATGAAAGCACTAAATTACAAAGTACTGTGTTCAAAATTGTTCTAAAGTAAAAGTACAGAAGTATTAACAGCTTGATATAGTTACAACAGTACTCAATATGCAGAAAACTGGCCTTTCTGAGGTCTTTCTTACTATGTTTTATATTATTAAACCATTATTACTAATGCATTACTGCAACTGCAGTTACTGCAAAGTAACTAATAGCTGTCAAATGTGGTAAAAAGTGAAATACTTCCTCTGGAAAGTAGTGGAGTAGAGGTGTTATATGGCATAAAGTGGTATTTGTAAAGTACAAGTACAAGTAGTACATTGTACTCAGTACTTGAGAAAGTGTACTTTAATTAATTTTATTCAGTATTTGGGCATTATGCATTGTGTTAAAACATTTTGACATTTAACAAAACAGAATTACCACTCCTGACTGAGAAATACCAAAACCTTTTGTCTCCAGAGGGGGAGTTAAACAGAATGTATAATGGCCAAGTGACAAAAAAAAGTATATCTGTCATAAGAAAAACTGATCCAAAAACAGATGACCCCAAAACTTAAAAGTCGAGTGATAGCGAACTTCTGGAATTTGGCCACAATAAAATGGAGGTATCTCTTCCCTCCATTTTGCTAATGAAAAGGTCCACAGGGCATCCAGCTGTGACCTCTGACCCCAGACACTATAATTAGGTTATATTTGGAGCTGCTGAATGCAAATAGTGGATAGCAAATGTGTGGAGTGATAAAGAACATATAAACAAACATCTTCAAAAGAGCTTTTAAAAGATGAATTTTCCTCAAAGAGACACAAACAGATGACAATGAGGAATGAGATTTAAGTACAATAAACTAAGAAAAGACCGTGTGTGTAAGACTGGGAGTTGTAAGAGAGAGCGTGAAAGAGAGTGGTGTGAGAGATTGCTGCAGAAAGTGTGCAAACTAGGACTTGATCACGGCTGCTACAAACAAATCTCTTCCGGTTTTGTAATTTCTGACTAAATCACTATATAATTCATTTAAAAATATATATAAAGTTATGTGGGATCTCACATAACTTTTGCACGATGATACGGCCCCAAGAGTTGCTTAAAGATTAAAGCCCACAAGGGCCATATAGCTGTATTGAGACAGTAGAGCTAAGTGATCTATTACATGTTTAGAAAAGAATTAAAGAGCATTCTCAGGGTGTCTCTGCGTGTTTCCAGCTGCGTTTGCTATCAACCCTCTCTGACACTGTTTATCTGGTATAGGGCCCTCTTGTATTCAGTTTCCCACTGGGCTTTACACTAACACACAGACATACACACACACACACACACACACATACACACAAGCCGACATCAGAGGCACAAAGAGAAATTTACAGGAATACAAACAAACACATACACAATCAGGATCCTGAGAAAGTGCACTGAGAGAGCAGGTGTCGGTTTTCACATGCGGCTCTCATGGGGGCTCGGAGGGTAAATATCAGCACAAGTTTTTTGCGAACTCCTCCTAGCAATGGTTCTTCTCACAGCCTTTGGCCGCCAATCGACTCTGAGACTCTCACCTGCATGGAGAGGTGGGAAAACGCCAGCTTCAACACTCTCACTAACTCATCACAACAAAAAACTCAAGGGGAGTATGGGAAATGTTAAAACAGTCCCTTTTTCTACATACAAATTGTGGCACTATTCAAACTCACTTATAGCTCAAACTTTGACTTAGTGTACAAAATGTGCATCATTTTTATATGTACAAAGCATGACCATCTATCCTGTAACTATATAATGTGAAAAAGGACTACTATCCGTCACAGTGACATTCCACGAATCCACATTTTTACTATATGTTGTGTACATGTGTACTGATATAATCAGTTTTCAGTTTGATACCTAAATATACTCAGCAAATGTACAGCGTTTGTTAAAATATCGTCTGTGTTCTAACTTTCAAGATATTAAAGCTTTGGTCATTTAACCCTTAAATGATTTAGAAATACCCTTATTCCACAGCCACTTAAATATTATTTCCCATGACTAACCTTAAACTACCCAGGCATTACACAAGACACAGCACAATCCTTTGGCGGGAAAGGCATATTTTCTGCCACCCTGAACGTCGGCTGATTGGTGAGTATCCTGACAAGGTCTTAGATCTCATTACAAGCAGGTAGATGACTCTGTGCAGGAAAACAAACAGCGGCCATGTCAGATCAACCGGATTAGCACTGAGGTGCCATGGGAAGCTGCTGAAAGGTCTGGGAACAGATCAGATCAGGTCTTGGTGTTCCAGCTCGGATATTATACAGTAGACAGCATACTGCTGCTGCACCAAACCTTTCTGAATAATATACACCCTGTCAACCTTCTCTGTGGCACATAATGGTCACTCCCTTTGATGACAATAGACCAATTCCGTGTAAGGCTTTGATCCTGCTACAGGCTTGGGCTTCTAGATGTCCAGAGATGTCAGCCATGTTGAAGGTGTGTTGTGTTACAGAAGACAAAAGTGTGAAATTCAAAGGAGGACATTCAGTTATATTGACCAAAATCATTGATGCATTTCTACTATGCAAAAGGTATATGTATAATATATGTCTTTGCAGATTCCCTAAAATTTCTTATGGAACCTATACATGGCTACCAACATTAAACTGAACATATCATGAACCTGCATTACCCTCTTTCACTTTCCTCTTTCTGGATTGCTCTTACATGCACATTACCCTGACCATAGCACATTTTAGAAATTAAGGAAGATGGTTAGTCTCTATGTCTGAGACAGCGAGAACAGACAGCAAGAGAAAAAGGACACACGTCAAGGGCCCGTGAATGCCGGTGACACCACACCGTCACTACATTCTCCCTGTGTTCGCCGGCACACACAGAGAAATACAGTATACCAGGTAAATAGACACAGCACTAACACGTGCGTGCAAACTATTGTATGCGTACAGCAGCACTGTTTGAAGACAGTCTCATCGGCGGTCTGGTGAGAATACAGCGAGAGAAAAACTCTGCAGGAATCTGGTTCAGTGGTTCAAGTATGAGGACAAGCAGGCAGTGTTTCATTAGAGTGAAAGATGGCATTGTTCCAAATGCAGAATGAAAGAAACAACCAGATCTGATGGTTTACACACTCAGACTGGCCTTTTTAGTAACATTTAATTCTCCATCCCATAACCATGTTTTTATTTGAAGATTAAAATTCCCAGTAACAAAGAGGGGGAATAGCATTTCATGTGGTAATAAAACAGTTGATCCCCACATCAAATGAGTTCAATCTCAGCCTGTTTGAACTGTAAGATCCTCCCAGTATGTGCATTATGCACACACGCCACATGACAGTATTGAATAAGACTGTAGTTCAGGTCAAACCAGGGTCATACCAAAGTGTGTGTGTGCTATTGTTTTAAAGGGCACGTGTATGAATGCATGCACATTGATGTATGACAAAGTGTGCAAATCTAACTGTCCCTGTCTGAATACACTGTGCACACGTGGATGCTTTGACATATTTGTGAAGTCCATAACTAAGTTTAGGCACTAATGTATTCATTTTTCTTTGACTGGGTCCCCCCCCTTCTCGCTGTATACTTTAAACACTGTTGCTTTGAAATGGCCTGCAGAAAACAAAGCTCCATCCTGCTGCAGACAATAAAGCAGCTGGATTTCTGCACATGTGCCTTTGTGTTGGTCTGAGGCCTTGCCATAACTCCATCGGAGGGGCCTAGACTTTCATCACGCGCACACACACACACACACACGCACGCAACAAAACACACGTACACGGAAAGTCACTGGCTCGGGGAGATGGATGGCAGTGACGGCACAAAAGAATATTTGATTTGGTTATAAATACCACAACATGAAAGAGACACCCAGCGGGGTTAAGGGCAGAGGGCACGACAACCAGAGAAGGCAAAATCTTCATCATCATCATCACCATCACCATCATACAAGATACGTCTGAAAATCAGTTTAGCATTATTCAACTGTGACCAGTACTTTATGTCTCATTTTTTTTCATTTGATTTAGACTCATGAAGATAATATCTTTTCTAACATTTCAGAAGTCTTTTGAAATGGCCAGTGTAAAAAAAGAAGATGCTTCAGAATAAAGGACATAAAGTATGCAACTTATTTCTATCTACAGACAGCTTTATTGTATAAGATTTTGGATAGCTAAAAAAAGACATTGAATCATAATTACAACAAGGATTTTTTTTAGGTTTATCTACATCAAACAACCATGACTTCAACAGAAAATGGTTTTGAAAGAAAAGTTATAGAATATTCTGAAAACCGAGATTTCTCTGCTATAAAACCTTGCATCATAAAGCACTTTTATGGTGCATTTAAAGTCCCCATTCAGTCAAAAATGTCTTTTCTTATTGTTAATTTACGTGGATGTTTGAGCCTCACAAGGAATTAGTTTGACACTTGAACACTGCTTTGACATTAATCTACTGAAGAACAGAAAGTTTCTCTGCGCTCACATTGAATCTGATTTTAACACAAGTGACTAGTTTAAGCCAATCGTGGTTCAATATATACCTTACATATACTGGTATGTGACGTGGAAACTTAAATTATCCAGTGCACGTACACTGACGATGCAGCCTACTTTACAAGTAAGTAGATGACTTCTTATGTTAAATAGTTAAACTTTGGAAATTCAACGTATTCATACATGTGTAAAATCTGGATTTTTTTGGGTTGTGAATTAGATATCATTTTAAGAATTATTAGTTTCTTTTAGTGGAAAACTATATCGGGCGCACATTATTATTTGTCTAAAAACATATCTGGAAGGGGGTCTTTAAATAATGATTCATTCATAATTTATTCTTAGAGTGATTGTCAAATTAAGATATTTTTTTTAAAGCATTAGATTTAATAATAAAACAAGTTCCAGTAACGTAACATAAAATGAATAAAAACAGAAATTATAAAATACACTGAATGTTGCTGTAAACTCACTCAGCATTTCAGTTACTTAGTACTTTCTATGCAGACAGGTCGAACACAACCGTGAATGGTAACCCTTGCGTACTGCGACTCATTCTGCAGGTCAGACGTCCCTCCCCCTCCGCTGTGTGTGAGTGGTTTAAAGTTTCACTTCTCGGACTCTGATTGGTCCGTGAAGTTTTTCCGAGGGGGAATAACTTGAGAGCTCTGCGTCCCCTGACGCAAAGCAGTCCGGAGGGTTCAGAGGGGAGAGTAGAAAGTTTAGCAGTGTTCTCTTATCTTACACGACAGGGTAAGAGGATACAAAACTATGGAGGTTATCAGAGATATTGTTTCATAGAGGAATTTGACTCGCAGAGGTTTCAGCTTTGGAATTATCTTTTTTGTAACCTTTTTTTTTTTTTTTTTTTTTACTTTGCATCATCCGTTGTCGAAATGCCTGCTTTGGGGGTTTGGATTAACGCTATTTGGATTTTATCTTTTGCCGGTTTTGACGCGGCTTCTTCAAGCTATTCTGAAGACCAGTGCAGCTGGAGAGGCAGGCAAGTACTTTCATATTTTTATGTGTGCTCTTTCTGCATTTGGCTGAATGAAAAGAGGATTCAAATGTGCCCCTCGGAGATCCTACAGGTGTCTCGCTGGCAAAGAACAATGTCGGTTTAAATGCAACATGTTGAGACTTGTCTTTAGGGCGCAGTGAAAGTGTTTCTAGTGCTCTGGTGCGAATGCGCCTCCAGGCTGTCTGCAGGAGGCATTGGGGGGTCCAGACAGACGGGAGACTGAAGGATTAATTCGGATAATTGGCGAGAAGAAAACATGTGGTGCATGCAGTTGTTATTATAGATAGATTGTTAAAATTCCTGCAGAGGACTTTTAGCTTTTCTAAGTTTGGCCCTTAAGATGCTCTAACTGGCCCCTGCTACCACTGGCTGCCGGTAGTCGGCGCTTTCACTTAACTACTAAATCTTGTATTCTTTTCTTTTTGTGCCATTTTCTGGTTCTACTAATTTCTTATGACAAGTTTGGTCTAAGTTGCCTGTTTGCAGGGTTCACATTTAAACCAGCTTAGTCCATCCTGCAGATATGTAGGTATATTTTAGTATCCACTGATGATGCTGGTGTTAGGGACTCATGTTCTCGTGTTTTAAGCTTGGAAAAAGAATACAGAAACCTTTTATGTAACCCTGTCTCCCTTCCTTTTCTCCTTGTCACAGTGGTTTGTCCCAGCAGCAGGGCAGTGTGGAGCAGATCTCCCTCCACTGCTCGGAGGGCACACTGGACTGGCTGTATCCCAAAGGGGCCCTGCGCCTCTCCCTCTCACCCCGCCTGCCCTCTGTGGCAGTGGGGCCCGGTGGCAGCAGCTCGGGCCTCATCACTGCCTGCGTCAAGCCCTCTGAGCAGTTCCACGGGGCCCAGCTGTACCTGGAGAGAGATGGGGTCCTGGAGCTCCTGGTAGGGGACCGCCTGGAGTCCTCTCCCCCGCCGAGGGTGCGCTGCTTCAGCCGCCTGCCTGGGGAGAGGGTGGCTCTCTTCCTGCAGGCTACACCTCATCAGGACATCAGCAGAAGGATCGCCTCCTTTCGCTATGAGCTGAGAGGGGACTGGACCGCGCGCCTGTCGCTGGACTCCAACCCCATCAGCAGTGAAGGTGAGTCAGTGAGGCATGAGTCGGCCATGTTGGTTTGAGTGTGACTACCTGAGGTGAAATAAGGAGACACCATGACATGTTTTGTAATTTCAAGCTAATAGTGAACAGAGGAAGGACAGAATAACTTTTGGCCAGTGTTATCTCCCTGTAACAGAAACCTAATTCTAATATCATCATATTTCTAATTTCTCTCTCTTTATTGAAAGAAAGAATTCAAAAAAGAAACAAAACTCTTAAAAACCCACCAAACTGTGGTCAAATTTCTCTTTCTTCCTTCTTGAAAAGTTTGGAGGATTTAATCCACCAGTCAATGATACCATACACCATGTAGATGATTCATAATTCATATCAGGCCTCTGCGGGCTGGCTGGACTTTCCGCAGCCATGCAGAGCACAGAGAGGAGGAAGTGGCCAAACTTTCCCCAGAGGCGTGCTGGAGCAGGAGAGCTGTGGAGTGGGGAGGAGGGGGACAAAAGCACAGTATGTGGGGCTTTCTCCAGAGTCCAGAGCCCTTTGAATGGGTAACGCATGAGTATTCTGGGATTACTGCCGTCGTCTAGGCGACAGGGAGGCCTCTGCCCAGCTGAGATGCTCCACTCTTTTGTTGAGCTGCCTCTCTATGGAGAGACTTGTCTGTAGGGGGATACTCCCCCCTCTACATCCCTCTCCCACACACACACACACACACACACACACACACAGGCTTGGAAGGGGGTTTGCTGTGGACTAGAGAGGAAGGAATCTCATTTATCAAGCGGTTTTCACTAAGGAGGAGAATGTGTGGGGTGGGCAAGGGGCCTCCAAAGAACCACAAGAACTTTAAAAAATGCCAGAAGGTTTTTTTTTTTTTTCTACCCACAGTTTAGTCGATGCAGACGGGCAGAGCTTTGCTGGTTTGGTTTGAATTTTTTCGTGGCCATCATCAAATCCTGTTACGACTTTAGTATGGTGCACCGTATTTTATTTTTTATTCCAGTTTTTAAGAATAGTTGTCAAGCCTTGGCAGAGAGAAAGGAGAGTATTTCGTGGGAAGTGTGATTGTGCTTTAAAAAAAATCTTTGAAGTCCACCCCCACTCCCTCTCCTTGGCCCCTGTCAGCAGGCTTTGATGAGGTGTGACTGTAGACACCCTGAACGGCTTTAAGGGGGGAAGTTTCATCTGGCCTTTAAATTGTCTGGGGTGGAAAACCCTTGCACCTTAAAGCTCCACTGGTCCTCCTCTGCCAACTGTAAAAGTAGCAGCTGTCTGTTGGAACGCAGTGGTTGGTCTCTCCTTTGTTGCTCATCTTTGCACAAAGGTTTAGGTCCAGATTCACATCTCACATTCCTGTGCATGTGATCTGGAAATGCGGTCTTTTATTTCCAATAGCATATAAGTGTTATCTAGCAGTTTAGAGTGTTATTAGAGGTCACTAACTGTCTCTCCCTCTCGTTTTCCTTCCCTTGTTGTCTTTCCAGAGGCCTGCAGACCCTGCAACAACACTGAGATCCTGATGGCCGTTTGCACCAGTGACTTTGGTAAGTTACCTGACATAAGAAGTTGCCAATAGAACATATAAAAACCCAGTAAATCAGGAATAAAATGTCATTGTAACTCAGAAACACACCCCTCCAATTCAACCAAGATGAACAAATTAAACCAGACCACCAAAAAGTCAGGCAGCAACGCCATAGAACACAATGATTTCATGTCAGGATCTACTAATGTACAAATTAGTTTAAAGGAAAAACACACCAGTGCCTCCAAAACCTCTTCTCTCAAAAGTGCAAAGGTTAAAGGTGAAACAGCAGCTCTCTGCAACCCCAACACACACACACACACACACACACACACACACACACACACTCACTCACTCACTAACCCCCTTACTGGAGGCACTGTAGTGGAGTAATCCTAACATCACCCCCCCAAGAGAAGGAGCAGTGGACTATTCTGCAGGTCTTTGATAGAGCTGTAATGGCACTGAGAAGAAGTTCATTTGACAACAAAAGTTAGGATTAGTGAGCAGCCTTGGACCTTCGTACGACTTTTACCATCAGATGGTGGTCAACAAAAAATCATAACACTAGCTAGAATAGGACAATATGGAATATGACAAAAAATACAGCCAAACATTTTAAAGTTTTAAAGTTAACAAAAACATCAATTGAAATTTGGTATTGTAAAATACCCTCATAAATGAACCTGCATGTCCTGTTTATCCACAGTTGTGCGAGGTAACATCCGATCAGTGGTGGAAGACGATAACCTACGGGCAGCGGTGATTAAAGTCAGCGCCACCCGGGTGTTTCGTCAGAAGTACGCCCTGTTCACCGGCAACAGTCGCCTGACCAGCCGGGGCGAGGTTAGGACTCTGCTGCAGTGCGGCGTCAAACCGGGGCCTGGCAGCTTTCTCTTCACCGGTCGGGTCCACTTTGGAGAGGCCTGGTTGGGCTGTGCTCCCCGTTACAAGGACTTCCAGCGGGCTTACACTATAGCCAAAGCAGCCCAGCAGATACCCTGTGAACTGCCTGTAGACTGAAACAGAAACTCTGCAGCAGCTTGTCTACCGCTCAGATTCGAGGCCGTACGCCAGGCCAAACTCAGTCTTGTTCCATATTTTGGAAGAAGCCATAGTGTGCAACTGTTGGCTGACGCCGCCATGGCACAACCAACGTCTTCCCAAAGGTCTGAGGAGTGAAAGGGGCTTTTCCCAACACCATTTCAGTGCATTATGCAGTCACGGGGTCAGAAAGAATGTGGTGGATTTGGGGCGCGAGGGACATGGTTGAAATGAAGATTAAAGCATTTGGCATTGGACATTTTTTGCACATAGTCATGCTATTATGCAGGTTCAGAGCTCAAAGCTTTAATCTATCGTAAAGCTTTCCATTCGGGTTAATTAAGTCAAGCCATCAATTCAGGCCTATTGAGAGTCATTGCTTTGAAACTCAGGATAATCTATTATTATAAGTTCTATAGAAAGCTCACTGCCTATTGGTTGGTATCCCAGTGAGGATACACTTAGGCACCTTTTTGTTCGGTTAATGTCAGGCCACAGGAAAGTGATGTTCTGCTGGCTACCCCTGTACTGGGGTCATCCTCAGTGTTACTATTATTAAGAAGATTATTAAGAAAAAGTCCTCAGAACATGTTATATATATATATATATATAT
>NC_045753.1:21344833-21346759 GCF_008692095.1 Etheostoma spectabile
ATATATATATATATATATATATTTGCACTGATAAAGGAAAGGGAATGATCTGGAAAGTGTGATGCTGCAAGCACTGAAAACCAAATACAAAGCAACTATATGTAGCACAGCGGAGCGATTGAGAATTTAATATATGTACAGAAAATGTAAAACACATACAGTAGTGACACAAAGCTAAGGCTACCTGAGCAAGTTTCCCAGCTCAAACTAGTGCTGAGAGCACTTTCCTATTCTAGCCAACTCTGAGATTTTGCTTCTGTAAGGAGATGCAGGATTGTAGGAGCCCTGTATTACCATACATTTCAGTAGCCATGCAATATTTCTGCAAAATTGAACTAATTGGACTGTATTTGACTTTAAAGAGAATGATTTAAAAGATATGATGGGGTGGAATTGCAGCAGTGTTGCCAAAGCAGTTATAAGTGTTGTTGTTGTCTAGTCATTCACTGCTCTGCTTATGTTGTCACAAGATATTTACCTGTATATAATCAGCAATGTTCATAAAACTGACGACCACAGCCTTTTATAATTGTGTTATGTGATGTAAATGTGATGGTAGGGATGGAAAAATCCTCTAACCTGGACAAGGCTAGCTGAAAAGAAACACAAAAATATGCATTTAATGTACAAAATTCTGTTCTGTAAAATTATTTTATATCTAATGTGCACTATATCAACAAGGGGAGGGGTTCATACCAAATTACCGTGATGTGCTGAAGCGGTATGTCTTAAATGCGTACACTGCCATTTTTGCTGTTTCTTTTTTATGTAAATGTATGTGAATAGCAATGTGAATGTAAATATGTTGATAAGAAATTCTAGAAACAACGGCATGAAAAAACAGCGTCTCAGTATTGTGGATTATTTTTGTGTTTGTCTGCGTTATTAAAATATACTGTGAGAAAATACCCATGTATTTATTTTCTTCTAAAAGCCTTCCTCATATATTCACTTTGAACTCTTTCTTTATTTCATGCTCCACAAAAATGCAGCTGGATCAATAATTTATCAGCATTCTAACCCTCTCACCTACAGTTTAACCTGCACTATAGTATTTAGGTCCAAAGGTTTCTAGCATGGTAAACCTTTCTCAGACATAAGTCACTTCAAGTACCCATGAATCAGATCCCTGAAAGCTCAGAACAAACGGCGTGTCCGAGGGAGCGAGAGGCCTAAAAGGCGGAGAGATTTAAGGAGTGTTCAGGACCCTGAGGGCGTTCAGACAGGGAAGGAGGTAGAAAACAGTTTGGAATTCTGTTGTCCTCGGACTCCCACTTTCAGGATTCAGGAAGCAATAAATAGCCATTAAGGGAGCGGTGTGGCAGACTCGGCTGAGCTGAGGTGCCACACAGTCGCACAGTGTGTGCGCAAGGACACAATAAAAACCCAATCGCTTTTCTACTCCACATAAGACATGCCTTCAGCCTAGAACTAAGTATTGTTTTCTACCTCAAAGTGGATTGTATCTACATCATCAAAAACCATATCTGTTACCCATGTTCTGCTCTAACTGGAAGAGCTGCATGGTAGATAATACCATCAAATTAAAACACCCACACTACTGAACCTCTATGATAAATTCACCACCTGTTTCTTCTCCTTGCAAAATTCTGCATAAACATGTACATGCACACACCTCAGTAAAATCTCAGATTTACTGCAGCCAGTAAATCCACTTGAAAAAGAGCAGCTGGGGAATTTACATGGTGTTTAGGTTAAATGGGGGAAAAAAATCACAAAAGCTCAACATGTCTGGCGAGCTATCTCCCATAGAGACCCTGACACTGGTTTGCCACCGCATCAGTAGTTCATGTGAGTGAACCTCCCCAGCTATTTACTGCCTCAGTGCTCCTTGAAAACATACCGTAGCTGGGGGCCCTGCAAACACACACACACACACACACACACACACACACACACACACAC
>NC_045753.1:21346769-21354692 GCF_008692095.1 Etheostoma spectabile
CACACACACACACACACACACACACACACACACACACACACACAAACACCTGCCCCCTCCCCTTCAGTACATCTGAGCTTACTGCTGCAGGACTGATAAGACAAAACAAAGAGCACTCAAATTATACTCCAACAACTAATACATCATGTGCCATTTTGACAAAGCTTAACTTCCTGCATTGTTGTCACTTCATAGTGACCGTAGCTTCAACCCCAAAACCACAGGATTGATGGCAGTATGGCCACAATGACACAGTTTAGTTTTGCACTTGCTCAATAAAAGCTATTGCATTGTGTTTGGGTCTAATTTATTTAGGTTTATATTGCACACTGATGATTGCACACACTCCTTTGATGCTAAATGATGGTCATTTCTTTTTGCAGTGCTGCAAACACAATAAACCCTCCTCCCCCCGTCCACCCCACTCCTCTCTTTATTCTGTCCTGTTGTGGATTTGAGATCAGGTATGGACACGGCAAGGCGGGAAGCACTCAGGAAAGGGGAATCCAGAGCGAAGGGAGAGAGAGTTGTTGGGTGTGGACTTCTGTCAGCCCCTGGGGGAGTTAGAGGGAAGTGGCCGGAGACAAAGCTCCAGAGATGAGAGCACAGGCAGGGGCAAAGTGCTCCTGGACACTCCCTTGTAGTCCAGCACTACACCCCACCCAGCGCACAGGTCCTATGTTTGCAGGAAAAACTCACCCTATTAAACTCATCCAGCTATGTAAAAGTCCACACATCAGACCTGAAAACTCCTGATAGTGACAGATTGAACCCACTACATCTCTCTCATATTTTTACATGCATTCATTGTAATTTTCTTACTGCTAAATTCAAGAATCTCCAGAGCAGAAAGTTGTTGTGAAATTGTTTTGTCAACCAGTGTTTCCCTTCTCAGTTAGTCTGGCTCATAAAAATACACTTGAGTTGGTTTAATTTCTGTCTACAGAATTGCAAAAACGTCCATTTTCACATCAAGAACATTCGTGAATTGGCTTCAGTTTCTTATATATAAACAATTAATATCCTCTGACAATGTTTTATCCCTGTCCTGATCTCTCTCCGTACATAACAGCTTCTCACGCTTGTCCTTCACCTGGATGTCTTTTCATGGCTTCATCATCCAATTTTTCCCACGACTTGGACCACAGCTGCTGTTGCGGATCCAAACAGTGGTTGCCACACACTTGACGCACAGCTTTTGTATGAACTAGATTAGTAAGTAGTGATGAACAAACAGCTGTGGATTTCATCAGGCTTCATTTTCCACATAAACAAATAATTTTGCCATACTGGTAATCCAACCCACTGCAACCAAACATTAGGCAGAGTGGTCTATATACCTCTTCCTGTGACTCAGTGGCTGTGCATCCTGCTGAATCTCCATCAGCTTAGCACCAGCTGACAGTGAGCCCACAGTCCATGACCACACTTTGGCATCCCAGATTCCCAGCTGACAATTTCTGGTTCCCATAACATCCTTGAACAGCTGGGAGTGATGATTCCTGAATGGAAACTGTGAATGCTCACATCAAGACATGCTACCTTGCTATTTGCTAAGTTTTTATCAGGCCAGGGGAATTCAAGCTGCAACCAAACAATAAGTGTTGGTGGAATAATGTGTTGGTAGAACTCTTTCAGTGCAACAGTTTTTATTAGACATTGACTAATAAGCTATTGGTCTTTTCGTAATGAGCAAATTGCAGAAACTGATGAGTAGCTTCTATTCACAGAAAAGGGGGAGGCATGCAAGAATAACATGGCCAGCTTTAAAGTTGAGTGGTCGGTTTGGATGGGTTGAGAGGTCAAGGCAAAATACAGAACGGTGCAAGAGCATGTTTATCTGGCCATGTTATCCCTCTGAAGTACTAAAAGGAGGAGAGCGAGGAGCCCCCTTTGTTCCTCAAGAGCCTGCAGATGGCTGTAATCCCTTCCAAAATGCGCACTGAAAATCAATCAAGACTGGGTGGACATGGGGTATGAGTGTTGAGGTGGGCGACCCTTTTCTCAGGGAGGGGGTCCCGGAAAGAAACACAAGTTGGGTCAAACAAGCGTCTTTGATGCTTTCCCGCCAAAAAAAGGTATTGTAAGGAAAGACAGAGGGAATGAATTGCGACCCCCTCCAATGACGGCCCGCTTGCTACCCCTCCGTTTGAGCTGAACACAGCTGCCACCTCCTCATCCTCATATCCTGGGTGCTGACATCGCCTATAGGGGGTACAACCACAAAAACCCTGACATCATACTCTTATAAGGCTACTTAGAGACATTCACTGTGGCTGGATGAGGGGGAAAAGGCTCACATAATAGGAAAGAGATGGATAGATGGATGGATGGATGGATGGATGGATGGATGGATGTTAACCATTGCAGTTTAGAATTCAGACATTTGTCAATTAGCACTTAACACAAAGTACAGCAGAGGCTGATGGGAGTGTCATAAGGTTTGTATGTATTTGGTGATAATTGAAGGTATAGGACAAATATAACTGTTGCTATTACAATTTATCCTGAGGGTAGTATATCGACCACATTTCATTTCTGATATTGTTCAGGTGCTGCTGGGAATTCTGCCAGATGTCTCTCATTTCGGCCGGATGTCCGTCACCTTTTATTTATGAGGACTATGGTTACCTGCTCCTCAAAACTCTGCAGGGTAAATCCAGTCAAATCTGAATTTTCTGATGCTTGACCAAAACAACTTTCGAACGTGCACGTTCCACCAAAACAAGTTCCGTCCTGAGGCTATTTTGCATAGCGCCGCCCAAGACAATTGTGATTGATGTAAAGAAATGAGGAGCATGTTTTTCTCTTGTCCTGGAATGCTGTGTGCACCAGGCAGACCATCCTCCGCCGCACTGTGGGGGACATGAATGCCTGAAGCCAATTTAATGGCAATTCATCCAATAGTACTAGAAACTAGTTTTGTTAAAAACCAAAAATGTGAAACTCATGGAAAGGTCAAAGGATCAAAGTTGAAAGGAATCATCTTCTGGGGACCTTAAAGGGGAACTATGCAGTTTTTTTTAATAGTTTTTATTTACCTTAACTGAACAGCTTTGGAGTCATAGGAATGGTTATATGACTTTTTACCGAGTTGAATGGTGTTCGTCTCGCTCCCCCCTAGCGCCTGTGAGCGGAAAAAACACCCTTTTAACTTTTGGCCAGCGAGTCGACGGACTCAGCGTCAGGAAGTATCGTGTGATATCAGGTCTCACAATGTAACAAACTGCTTCACGGCACTGCACACATACGCCCATTCAGGATCCGGCTAACCAGGTAGCGATGGAGTTTTTGCCGAGTTTTTCACACTATCGTCATGGCTGAGCCAGCAATAAAGAAACAAAAACTTAGGACAGCATTGTCGGAGAAACAGAGAAAGAGGAAACGGCAGATTGAGCGAGCAAGGAGTCAGACACAAGTAAACATAGGAACTGGCAAATATCTATTCCGAAGCTGTAGGGGGAGCTTATGGAGAAACCTGCGAGCAAAAGGCGAAGACAGTGAAGAAATGGCCAAAACTCCATTGCATCCCTTTAACCATCAAATGTCAAAAGTTGTTAAGACATTTCAATCTTGACCAAAGTGGACGACCGACCAACATTGTCATCCCTAGAGCCACGGTGCTAGCATGGCTAAAATAAAATATGATTGTTTTCTAAGGGTTATCTTACATTTGCCTACAGTTTGTCCTGTGCTAAAAACCTCATCTATCACCAAAAGCCTTTGTAATACAAGAAGGGCACTCAGAGAGCGCAGACCTCCACCAAGGCCAAATGACTTCTGTTACAATGTTAATTAAAATAGTTTGTGTATCTGCCCTGTGATTCTGATTTAGTGTGTTTTTCCTTTGCCCCTTTTACACCCCACCAAGTTTCATGAAAATCGGGTCAGTAGTTTTTCCATAATCCTGCTGACAATCAAACCTTTTGGATACTAAACCCCAGACGGAGAGTCTACTAAGGAAAGGAACCTGTTTTTGGAAGAGCTCTCCAACCATACCAATTAACCACAAGGATTATGGATTTCTGACAAAACCTGTTTGGTTGTCTACACAAAGGAGAGAAACCTCCCTGGCAGATCAGTTCATTTCTTTCCTCAATACCTACCACCCACCTGTGTTTCACCCATCTAAAACTGCCTCCCCCTTTGCACCCATATTTGCCTGTTATCTTCCTCCATGACAAGACGTTGTCTTGGGTTACCTCCTTAGAGACACAGTGCACTTTGCCTTTTGTTTAAACTGTTTATTAAGGAAAGAGGTAGGCAGGAACGAAACTGCCACTCACAGTGGTTTTGTTATGTTACTAGTATCTCCTTGCAATTTTCTTCTGCAAAACGCAGCTTCGGGGCAAGATTTGTCAACAGATATGGCTGCTGCGCAATGCTGTGAAATATGTGATATTTAACAGCACTCTTAGTATGAAACTTGTTGAAGGAAAAGTGCATTTGATAGGCAAATTGTGTTTAATGATCAATTGGTGACATAAGAATAAGGTTTGTAGTGCTGTCCTGTTTCTCTCAAGCTTTTCTATCTTGTACATTAATTAATGATTTCCTACATTTCCCAGAATACATCTGAACAATTTCCAGAGAAAATCAGTGATGTTATCGCTTTTAATCAAAGGTAGAAAAATTGGCATGCAGCATGTGATACCCAGCAAGCAAACTAACTCATGAACAATGCTGTATATCTTTGATCCAAATCCTCAACTCTATGCTCAACATGTGTTGTGTTGCATTGCATTCTGGTCAATTGAGGCAGCTGTTGATGTCTCAGTGACCCTCAGTAAAACCTGTTATGTATTTTGGTTTTAGTACATCAAAAGTATTTCAAACTACTTCAAAACTGCATGGGGAAATGTCTTAATATGATGTCATATTTTCTGTTTGGTTGAGAACACGAAAATTAAAAACAACTCAAAGAGCAGTTATTACTTTTTATTTTTCCTTTCTTAAAAGGGTCAGTTAACCAAACTTGAACTTTTAACAGCATAACAGTGTTTAATGATAGCTTTTCCTATTAACAATCATGAAATGAAACGTGTAAGTTGCATATTTCTCACACTGCAATGTGACTAATCAATGCTAAGTGGCTGCTAGGACCACTTCTCATGTCGAATCGAGTGAAAAGGAAAAGAAACAGAGAAACATGTGAGGCCATTTATGCACCAGACATGCTGACAGTCAGATGGCATGTTTAGATTTCAACAAAGTGCACTCACACATTGTGCATCAGCCCAGCCGCTGTGGCCTGTCTGATGTGTCAGAAGCTCCAGAGCCGTCCTCTCCCTTCGCTCCACGTTCGTTCCAGGGGAACATGTGCGCTGGAATTCTCCCCCAATTAAGACAGGGATTAGCCAGGTCTGCTGTGGGAACGGGCCGAGTGTGGGAAAACAGGGGGTCTGTCCCTCTCTCCTTCCCTCACCAACACTCAGCCTCATTCTCACTCGCTCTTGTTCATCAAGCTGCCTCCCTCCCTCCCTCCCGTCTTTCTCACCCTTACTGTAAGTCTTTCTCCACCATTTCTCACCCTATATTGTGCCTTTTCTCAACATTCTCATTTTATACCTTCCAATCTCACTCTGTTTATGCCTCACTTGCAAAAATCAATTTTCTATTGTTTCCCCTCTCATTTTTTATAATTATGCACACTGACCCACTTTATTTTTTTCTCCTTTTCAATATTTTTTCCCCACTTTCTTCGCCACCCACAATCTCCATAGCTTTCAGTCCTGATTCTTCAAGGTTTTCTGAAGTGCATGGTTCTTCTGTGCTCCCCGCTCCTTCCCTCCTCCCTCTTAATGCCTCTCTAGCCTTCATAGTGAAAGCTTGTCTGGGGGGGGGAAGCTTAGGACTCTTGGATGAATAGACTGAGACTGTCAGACTGAAAGAGGGGTTCGAAAAGACAGCTCATCCAAAAGCAAAGGACAGGTGTCTCAGAAAAGAGACATTTACATAGTTTTTCGTAGGCATTCATGCATTAGTTCATGTATTTCCAACATAAAAAATGTATTGAAGGAATCCTATCATTTGTACATTGCACATAAAATCTGCAGCAACCTAAAAATCAGTATTGTGGGAAAATTCAGAAAACAACCCACAAAACTAGAACAAGCATTAACTAAACTTCTACTGGAACAGCCTGGTTAAACTTCATGCTCACTTTTCTATTGTCTCTAATTTCATTCTCATGATCTTGCAATCCTCTCCCACTGCCTCCACATTCCTCATACTCATCGTCACCTTTTCTTCCTCGCTCCCACTCTGCCTCTACTTTCCTTGCATTCCCATAAATCCTTTCCCCGTGCACTCCTCCACACAAGGCTTGTCCGTTCCAATTATGGCTGGGCCGTCCAGCCCCTCGGGCTCACACACTGCACACACAGCTCGCTCTCATTAAGCCTGTATCAATTAGGCATTAACCTCCTAAAACAAAGGGCCTGTTGACGAGCGGCCCATCGCAGGCCATGTGAGGTACTTCCTCTGCATCGCTCCACCCTGCTTCCCATCCTCAGAACGACACATTTATCCAACCTCTTTCCCACTGTGCTACTCACAAAACTAAATCTGGGCCCAAAAGCATCATCGACAAAACCAAAGGTAGTAGAGAAAGTGAAGAGGCATCAAACGTTAACTTTCATTTGTAATGTTAATAAGGTCATATTGTTCCTGTACTTTATGTATATCATGCAGCATTTTCCTACACAGGTCAGCAACCTTTGCTGGATTGTGTTATCAGGCAAACACAACGCTGTATTGTGTAGGTAATAGTTTTCCATTCCCAAATGAATAATGTGCAATGTTAGTTTGAATTTCAAAAATGCAACTCCGGGTTATTTTATTTCACATGACAAAAAGGATCATACATTTTTGTGGCAGACCAAAAGGACAGAAAAATAACTACAGGTTTTGCTAATACTTTTTTTCTTGTTGCCAATATAAGATAATATAAAACTGTTTAGGACATACATTCTAAACAGTTCAAAGGTTGAGATAGTAACCATTGGATAGAGTGCTGGACATGAGTTCTTTTCTACAAAGGCATCACATGTACAATATTGCAGAATGCAGTGCAACTGTCCTAAATGAATGCTGTCAATGTGAAGCTTAAATGGTCAGTTTTTGAGTTTTTGAGTTAGACTAAAAGGTCATTTGTTTGGATGTTTAAAATGTTATACTGAATGACTAAATGCAAAAAGTCATAAAAAACATCTTATGATAATTAAATGGCAACTTCATAGTAGCATTTAATCATTATGTGCTTTACTGCAATTAAAGCAAAATGATACTAAGATAAATTGGTTGGATTGATCAGACAGTTTTCTACACTGATTACAGGATGCTGCTTCTGGCCTTCATATCTGCGAAAAAAAATGTCATAACATGATGAGTTCTAAGTGTTTCTGCTGCTCCTCCTGAGCCGCATTCACCACATGAACAAATCATATCTTATCACTCAATTACTGCTTCACATGAACAGATTTATAATTGGTAGGTTTGGGTGATGTCAACTGAAAAAGGGGAACTCAATGCCATAATTAAGATGTATTGTAGTTAATTAGATTTCAAACCAATAGCTGCAATTTGATATCACTAACCACTTTATGGGACTTTTTTCTACACTATTTAAACAATATCTTTGATTGTCTTATTTTATTTCAACATGAAAGCAAAATAATAATTTTAAAGTTAGTGTTATGTAGTGTTAAACGTCAAACAAAGTGACAAACATTGGAAAAAAGCATCAAAAGTGTTGAAAAAAGGAACAAAAACGTAAGAAAAAATTAAAAACATTCATATAAAGCATCAACAAAAGTGTTAATTTTCAATTTTGATGGAAAGACAACTCAAGGGTTAAAGATACACTTTCTTAAGCCTAGTGGCGTGTCATCTGTACGCATTTTGAGTGTATGTCTACGCTGT
>NC_045753.1:21354702-21355263 GCF_008692095.1 Etheostoma spectabile
ACGTAAACATAAGAGTATAAGAGTATATATCGCAGTGTAACATGCAGAAAAAGCGTGTATGCGTCTTGATAACATGCCATTTATGGCATACAAATTGGGGTGACATAAATATAAATTTCATGAAATAATACATTTTTTTGTTGCAACATTTATTAGACCAATTGAATCTAATCATTCTTATGAACAATATTTACATCATAACAGTGACCACATACAGTGGCTAATAAAAAAGTTGACCATAAAATGTACTTTTCCAAAAATGCTCCAAGAAAACTTGGCACCAGCCTTGGGGACCAGCTGTGGTGCACCAGACTTCAACCTGTACTCTATGCATTTGCAATGTTACAAATTCTACTACTTCTCTTGCTTTGTTACAACTCAGTGTATTTGTAAAAGTTTGCAGCGGCCTCTGCAGGCACATCATCACTCTGTCTTTGTTGGCGGAGCAGCAAAGAGCAACCTGGTTTTGATTTTCCCACAGCTCTGCCGGTAAGAGGAGTGGTCCCCAGCACCCAGCGCTTTGGCACAGTGACTATGTTGGCACAGACCCAAGTCGAACCC
>NC_045753.1:21355273-21368857 GCF_008692095.1 Etheostoma spectabile
CCTTTTCCCAGGGCCCTGGGAGTGTAATGCATTACTAACAAAATCCCACTTCCCATTCCTCTCAAACTTTCACACCCCTGCTCCCTCCCTCCCACGGCTGGCATGCCCCCTGAAAAGAGGATTGGGGTGACATGTGTATGCCTTTTTCCATTACCTCTACTTTTCCCATCGTTCCCAGAGTACTTTGGCTACAAGTTTATTTGAAAATCTTTTCAAACAGTAAACTCAACATACCCCTTTCTGACATTTTTTAAACAAACAATTCACCTTTTAAAGTACTCTATACATAAAGGATGTTGAAGTTATGCCAGCTATCGCACTATGGCATGAAACCAAGCTACCAAAACACACTAGAGAAAAAATGCAGACCTTTTCACTGTTAAAGGGATTTAAAGGGAATAGATGCCTATTCACACACTGGGGTTATAAATATGAACCCTTACTCTGGAAAAAAAGGAGAAAAAAAAGCCTGGCTTGTTTGCGCTACAGTTCTCAGCACGGCACTGAGGGAAAGTATTCACAGGCGTGTATGTGTCTGGGTAACATGTAATGACATTATTCTCACCAGGGCGACCCCTCATTGTCACCACGCTTTCTTCTGCCGAGCTCGTGAAATTGACATAAGCTTTACAAACATTCCAGGCATTTTTTTCTCAAGGCCGGATTTCTTTGGGGGCCTTTCATAGAAAAACCACCAGTATGAGCAGCACCACCTAGTGACGGTGTAAACACACACCATACATTCTCCGGTCAAAACAAGGTACTCAGATAGATATACAATAAGTAACCACCTAGAAAAGAATCCATTTTAATTTGAATAAACCAAGCTTACCGTTTGTGTATGATTTCAGTTAAATAAATGTTAAAACCTGAGATTTAATATGTATGAGATTTAACTAAAAAACAGTGTAGTGTTAAATTACATTGCAATATATGACTGGAATTCAAATTTTGTGGCCAGTTTTCTCAATTAAGTGATGAATTAGCGCTTTGGGAACGCCCCGCCTCCTGTGTTCCATGCAGTCTGCAGAGATGTGAGATTTCCTCTTTATACCTGCAGGTAGTGGTAAAGCTCAATGCAACGCTCTTCTGAAAATGAACACCACATGACTTAACACATCAAGTGACTTCCTGACCTGCCCAGGTGGTTGTCAATATAGTCCTGCAACTCCGACACCTGCGCCTCTGCAACTGTAGCCCTGGTGATGAGAAGGGCGCGCTCCTTCTCAGAGTTCACCTGTTTAAACAAAAGGTCTTAAAATCGACTTCATCACAGAAAATAGTTTATTTCTTTAAACTAAAGGTTTTAAGTAAGGTTATGAAATTGTTCTTTGTGTGAGGAATGACATTTTACAATCCAAACTGTATGGAAGGAGATAGTTTGGTTTACCAGTGTAGAGTCTGTGATCTCCCTCAGCTGTTTCCTTATGTCCGTCCAGGATTCCTCGCATGCCGACCTGATGAAGTTACATTTTTCATAACTTGTTATGACACAATCCACAGCTGACCACATTTGTCAATTGGTAAAATGCAAAAATGACACTCACTCCTGTTGACTTAAATTGGGAATAGGCATTTTTAAGACAGCCACCTGCAACAAAAAAAGTCAAGGTGAAGGTCCCCATGAACACATATACAGTGTGTATGTAAAACAATGAAGCAAAATCAAAGATTTAAAGTGTGCGGCATAAACAGAATCTGAGCTGCAATATTTTGCCAATGACAAGTGAAAATGGTTATTTCTGTTATGGATATTTAAAAGGTCAGGCTTTCATTCAATTACATTTTATGAACTTTATTTATTCTTAAAAAGGAGCTTCATTTGATGATTTACACTGATTTTACGTGATGTCAGACGCTTTGAATATATCTCGGCCCAGATGCAGTGACTTCCTGGAATCCCTGCTGGTTGGAAATCACTACCCTACAATTCAAATATGATACTTATTTGTCAGATAGAGCTGAAATTCTTTTTGCATCCCTAGGTAGCTCATAGAAAAAGAGGACATAGCCATAAATACAAACATACATTAGATTAATAACGCCAAAGGATATACAAAAAACATTACCACAAATAGCATAAACGCCTAAGTAAGGGAACAGAACAACAGAAAATGACATGAACACAGACACAAATAAGGTGTTGGAGACTTGTAACCCTAAATAAATATTGCACTGGATTTAATGTTGCTGGTTTAGTAATAATGTATATCCATATATCCAAAAAAAGCACACAATTTCTTTAAAAACACATCTAAAAAAAAGGCAAAACCCCAGTTTCTCAAACGTAGGAGCTGAAAAAAACAAAAATTAAATATCTGTGCCATACTGTTGTAATTTTTATTTATAAAATTGGTATTAAAAAAATATCATATAGGAACTGGTATCAAAGTCACGGTAATGATATCAGTACCAGTATCACAAATGTTTGAACGATACCTAGCCCTACTCAAACGTCATGTGAGCACCTTACCCCGTTAAAATCGGAGTTCTCATAACACGGTTAACAGACCTAGATAACTCCTTTAGTAACCGGGGTATTCTAGCATGTATCCACCTTAACCAGGGGAAGGTTGGGTTATGCGTCTGCATGTGCCCCGTAGGTTTTAATAGCAACCCATCTATCAGGAGGATCTACAGGATCTGCAGTAAAGCTTTTTGTTGCCATAGGACACAAACTTTGAAGTCATTTTTTTCAATTCACTGCTCACAAAACAAATGCTGTTTGGCTTTATAATGAAGTATGAACACAAAGAAGACCAAATACAAGCATTCACTAGACAAAACAAAAGCAGATCCACCCATTTCAAAGCAGCCATCTTTCATTTGCCCTACCTGCTCGCAGGCCGCCTGCAGCTGACCCTCCAGCCTCGCTTTGTCCTGGCGAAGGTGCTGGAGCTCCTTCTCAGTTTCATGTTTGAGCTCAGTGGGCTCCAGGCTGAAGCAGGCTTCTGGGGGTCCAGGGTCAAGACCGCTCTCTGGTTTGGTCAAGACCAGCTCCCTCTGAACCCTAAAGAACACAGTGTATTGATGTGGCCAGTTACTCATTATGGATTAACTGGGAATTTGCTACTGTTGGCAGCTGGTACCCTACCTCTCTAATCTTTCTCTAACTAGGGTTAAGTATCGTTCACATTTTCACCTGTACCGGTTTATTTATAACAGTTTGTCCTTTACTTAGAATATTTGTTAACTCCGCACAAAATAAAACACCTCCCTTTCTCCTCCTAAACCCGTCACTACAGTCAAATAAATATATCCATTTCTTAAACGGCACAGGAACTTTTATTGTTGTATTTATATGTTGTAATGTTGTATTATATATCTTATTCCACTTTAGCCTGTTTGCATTTTCTCTCTTTCTTTTAACTGTTCTTTAACGTTTTGTGTAAAGCACTTTGAATTACCTTGTGTCTGAAATGTGCTGTAGAAATAAAGTCGTCTTGCTTTGCCCTACAACCTCCAGCCTGTCAGTCAGTCACCGGGGCACTGAGAACACTGTGGTGCCCGTCTGTCTCAGAGGAAGTGTGATCGGACTGCCAACGCTTTCACCTTGCCATTAAATTCAAGTATATAATATAGTATATACTGTATATATTATATTATGTACACTGAGTTTGTTATTCATTCACTTAATAATGGTGTAGAAAGTTTCAACAGCATTTTTATGGAATATCTATAAACACTGAAAAGAAGGGCATAAACAGACACAACCGTTAAGCAGGCAGGAAGTCTCACCGGTATGCAATAAGGAGAGCATGATGGGTCTTAGTGATCTTCTGAAGCCTCTTCTTATAGGAGCGAGCAGCAGAGGCGAGCTGTTCCTCCCTGACCCTATAGGATGAACGAACATCCTGGAGCATGCTGTCCACGTGTGCCCTCATCTCAGAAGTCTCAGAAGGGCTTTTACCTTCTCCAAGTCCATCAATGTACTCCTAAGGCATGGACAAGGATGTTGCATAAGCCATTGTCCCACATTACTTTGTAGACATGAATGTGTGAGCACTGCAACTCACAGCTAAGTCCTGTAAATAGCACACAAGCCTTGCACGGTATTCCTCATTCAGCTCTTTGACTTGAAGCTGCAGCATTGAGTTCTCTTCTTCTACCTCCTTCACTTGGCTCTGAGAGCACATCAGGGCCTTGGATAAAAATATGAAAAACATGATTTGACACATTTCCACCAAGCAAACTTGGAGGTTGCAAAACCGTAATAATATCTACAATCATTTGAGAAATGTTTTGTACATCAGTATGGGATTGTATATACTCACCACACTCTTCTCAAATACTTCCTGCTGTCGATTGTGGATCGCTCTCTCGCTCTCCTGGTGGGCTTTCCCCATTGCCACCCTGATGACCAAACACAGGCTCAACAACAAGAGAGTAGTGACCAAAATCCACAGACAGCTACATCACAGGGGCAACACAAAGAGACCACATCAAACACACACACACACACACAGCAAATAAAGCCACAGAATAAAAGGATTAAAATCAAAGAGGAACCACAGAGCATATATGTATGTGGCATGAACACTGGGACATATATCCTGAGATGGGTTTGGCTGTTTTGATGACTGGAAATGGAAAGATAATGATGTTCCATTGTAATTAAGCTTGTGCACGAGTAAATGACAAACACTGTCTGGGTCTTACACTTTCTCCTCCAGTTTCTTCAGCTGCTCCTCGTAGCTGTTCTTCATTTTCTCCAGCATGTCTTTGATCTCATCTTGGTTTCCAAGTAGCTATGGGAGAGCATATGAAGGAGAAATAAACTCATGCCTGTTAAAGATTTGTGTTGACCACTGTTACAAACAATAATATGTTATGTACAAAAATACTTACAGTTTTTTCCATAGATTTTTGCCCCTTGTCCAAAGCTGCTAGATCCTCAAGCTGTAACAGATGATAAAAAAATGGAATAAACATTTAAAATACAATAATATTTCAAATTGAAGATTTAGTTTACCCCAAAAATAAAAATAAAAATGTTTAAGTCAAAAGAAAATTTGTTTTTCAAATATGCTCTTTTTCTCGCCTCTAAAAACCCATTCACTTTGTTGCATGATCAAAACTTTGTCAGTGAGTAAAACATGGGAAATGATTATAGTCGTGTATTCCCGAGGTTCAGTAAAGCATCATGCACTGGTTGTATGAACTGTTTGGAGAAACATGATCGTCATAAGTCTAATTATGCTTTATCATTTTACACATGGACAGGAACAAGTTCTGCTTATGTTGAAAATGAATAATACATGTTTTTGGATAGCTAAGATTGCACTAACATGATCTGTGTATGGTTTTTCAACAAAACTCACAGCAAAAGTTCCAGAAACTATGGAATGAACTCAACTCATAAATTAAACTAGGGACTGAAAGTCCCTTTTCGCCCATTCATATTTGCATACATACTTGCATCTCAAGAGCCGTCAAGATTAACGAACACACTGTCTGGGCCTCACCTTGAGTCTGTTACGCGACATGCGGCTGATCAAGGCCCGAACCCTGTCCAGCTCACCGTGCAGGCCCTGGGTGGTGGTCTTCACACTCTGCTGCTGCTCCTCCAGCTGCCTACGGAGGGCGTCCTGGGCCTGGGCCAGTGCCAGCAGCTCAGCACTTAGCTCTTCACTCTGGGCCAGCTCTTCATCATGGGCCTTGGCCAGAGCTAGGTAGTTCTTCTTCAGTGAGGCGTACTCCTCTGTCCGGTCTTGGCCGCTCTTCTTTCCCACTTTCAGACGAGCCTCAGCAGACTGGAGTTCCCTGAATAAGTTGTCTCGCTCCATCTCAAGCTCTGTTATTCCACCAGCTTGGTTCAATATCTAACAGGAGGGGAAAACAGTGCAGCACCGACAACACTGAAAACTCAGAGCAACCCGAGTAAACGTTTTCAACAAGCTTTTTTTAGGCATATTTGAGCTTCATGTCTTAAAATCCTCACTGACCAAATAAAGCCAACATTTCACCCACTTCTGGTGCACCACTACAACACTTCAACCGACCAAACCCTCACCTTGTTTTTCAGCTCAAACTTCTCTTCTTCAAACTGCTCTTTCATCTTGTTTGTCAGAATTTTCTCCTCCACAAGCTCCTTCGATAGCTAAAAAAATGGACAGAATTGTTTTCTGGTTCTATACTGAAAAAATACATGCATTGAACGTATGAACTCTACCTTGAGTTTTTCCTCTTCGCTCTGGACAAGCCTGCAGGACAGATCTGTGTTGGAGCTGGCCAGGTGGCCCAGTCTGCTCTCCAGGTAGCCCACTTTGGTGAAAAGGCGTTCATTTTTGTCACGCAGCTGCAACTAAAGTAAGGTGAACAGAAATACTTTGCTACAATCAGATGACAAAGGCACATTATACGCTTTCATGTCCATGTTGGCTGTATTGTAGCTAAGGTTACATATCAAAGACAACAGCCTCTACGTGTGCTGCTTACGTTCATATTTCCCCCATTTAGCTAGCTAGCTTACTTCAGAAACTAACTACCTAACCAAAACTGGCCTTTTTCAGGAGTAGAAAGTGTAAGTTAACATCTGCATATTAAGACTGACTAGTTTTATTACTTACATTTTCTTCTGTCTGAGCTTGAAGTCGCTCCTGAAGTTCATTTGAAGTTGTCTGGTGGTCCTGTGTTTCCATATTTATTCACGGTCAACTGCTGTTTGAGTTAATGCGACCGCTGTTTCCACCAACAATATGTTGCCATGGCCTCGACAACACCAAAAAAATGGTGTGGGATGTTTTTCTTTTCTTCTTTTCTTGAATTTGTTTATACTACAAATAATATAATAGCACAAAAAATGGCATTGTAAATGTTATAGAGAAATAAATCGTTTTAACTGCTCTTTGGTGTGTTTGACTTTCACCACGTAGGCCTACATTAACTTCAAACTAAATACTTAAACCTGTTGAAGATTAAAGCGTAGTTAACTTACAATTTTTCCCTCTATATTAAATTATTAATTAACAACAGGGCCTCTCTCCATATGTATTTAAACCACTGCTTCTTCTAACATAGGCCGAAATTTGGTAAATGTCATTGCAGTGGCGCCATCTTGTGAGTATAGTTGGAAAAGACTCAGATTAGGATTGATAGGTCAACATATTCTGTAAAATCAATGTAAATCAGCAGTAATAATGACTTAATGTTATGGTAAAATAATGCATATTGTCTGACCAGGCTTACATCTTTGCCAGCTTCACCAGTCAGTTTAGTCGATTACAGGCTTATGAATATGAAAACCAATACCAATCAACCTTCCAGACCATACAGTGCAATTTAACTGAAAAAGTTTTTTTATTAGAGGAACTTTGCAATGTATAGCAACAATGCATTGTAATGTAAAACACATTGATTCACATGTGCTCATTAAAAATCGACTCACAAGTTATCAAAAATATCTGAAAAAGAGATATGACTTTTGACACTGAGAGGATACTTACAATTAATACATTAATTGAATAAAAAATACATTGTAACAAATGCATGTAAACCACATAATCAGGTCTGGGGATACATCTATAATAAACAGCACATTCAAAGCCAAATTTAGATATAAAATTCAGCTCAAAGGCGATACTCTGTATTCATCAATTCTGCAGTTGTAAAATTAATCCAGGATTGAAGGTAGAATACAAGAGCTGCATCAAATAAATAAAAAAAGAAATCTTTTACAGTTCATGTTACATGTTATTTGTGTTGGACGTTTTGAAAAACAATAGGGTGAAGATTCGGTAGATTTTAGTAGGTCTAGTGTGTATCTGTATGCACTACCACTGCATGAGATTGAACGACTGTTTACATCTATGTGAAGATGGTCATTAATATATCAAAGCTCTACAATTAGAGCCTCTAGTGGCAATTCCTACATTTGGTCCTCAGTCACACTGTAAATTTGCACTCTGACGTATTGCAGGTCAAAATATTGTTTTTTTGAGGTAGGAGACATCCTGTCTCAATGAGTATGGAAGATTTTAAACAACCTCATGCGGTCTTGGTGTAGCACTCTCCCTGCCCCATCTCTTCTGTCTTCGCGTCACAGTGCTCATCCATGCACGTAATAATCAAGTGCCTTATATTACATGCAATTACTGCGCACATTTTACCAATGTAATTTGTGTTGCTAACTGACGCTAACTGCACAGTTGTTCCCGGTCTGAGAAAGTTCAGACTCTTGCATATTTATGCGCTTGAATATGTGGATTCTTTCTACACATGAATGAAGAATCCAAATATATGAAAATATATTCTATTAAAAACAAATCATCGATAAGATCGATTTAAGATACATTTAAGTCCTCCTCCACTTCATCCTCCTCCTTGACAGCTTGATTGTTGTCACCACGATCCATGGGTACACCCATCTCTTTTTGCAGGGACTCTAGGCTGGCTTGGCTAACATAGTACCTGATGTTCTGCGATGGCAAAATCTTTTGAAGCTCCTCCAGCTTACGGTAGGCCTGGAAAAAAACGATGGAAAAGAGAGAAGTAAATCTGGAGAAATTAACTGACAATCAATGATTTCACAATTAACACTTTCTTTTACAGGATGCCGATAATTTCTTTAACCAAAGTCTAATTTTACGTAATAAAAAACCTAGACAAAAATTATAGTCACCACTTGGAAGTTGCCTTGCTGACAGTGGTGCTCCACCAGAAAACCAAATGCATCTCCAATCCTGACAGCAGGATCCAACTCCGGCTCCTCCAGCAGAGCTTCACATAACCGCACCGCCTCATCGGCATCCTCCACATACAACCTGCAGACAAAAGCTCAAAACATCAGACGACGATCACAGCCAGACAAATGTCCAACACAAATGTCTGTTTCAGAAGAAAAATAAGGTTCTTATTACGAACAAGAACAAATATTAATTATATAGTTGTATTCTTACCTGCGTGCGTGGACAAATTTCTTGATAAGAGTGACTCTATTCTGCAGGTCAGCCAGTCTTACTTCCTGTCGTCCAGTTGAAGAGTCCTTTGCTTTTGAGAGGCACTTGACCGCCTCAGTCAAAGCATCTAGAGCCTTTTCATAGTTCTGGTAATCATCAATCTCAACCTTAACAATGGTAAACAAGAACACCAAGCATACACTGTGTTATTTGAAAAAAAGTATTTTGCCTGAATTATTCTCTCTTCAAGTTACAACTATAAGAACCAGACATAGAATAACCTAATGACTACATTTTCTAAGGGAACATTGATCCCACTGAACATACTTGTTGTTATTTAAGACCACTGCCCTAAATTTAACAGACTTCTTTTAAAATGCTTATTGTCATTTCATAACCAGACAAGTACTAATAATAAAAATCATGAAATGGATATCTTGCATGAGGTTTTGCTCTACCTGAGCACAGGCTTCATAAAAGCCAGCCAGCAGGTCCGGTGCCCTGCCTTTAGTGTAGAAACCAATGATTGTCTTCAAGATCTCTGGATTTTTCCGCCAGTCCAGAGACTGAAGGTAGTTGGCGGCCATGATGAAAAGCTCCTTCTGACGACAAACATTGGCGAAGAATACTATTTTCTCTGTGTCTCCTGACTTTAGCAGGGCCCTCATGGCCTGTTTAAAAAAAGACACATTCAAAAATTATTCTGGTCATATTTTAACTTGCGTGTGCAATTATTTGTGCACATGCCACATGACATCATGACAGAGCAGATGGAGTAATCCCTTGTCCTCTTACCCAGATACTTACAAGATGTTCTAAGCTTGCAGAGAATCAATATAGTGTTTACTACACACCACAATATTACCTTGGGCTTGTTGCCCGCCTGTGTGTATTTCTTGGTGGCCAGGTGGTAATTGCCCTGACGCATGCAGCAGTCCGCTATCCTCTCCAGCAGCTCCTTTCGGGCATCTTCAGACAACTCTTTTGAATCAGTTACTGTCATTCTCTCTGCCAGCTCCTCTGTGATGGTTAAGCTCTGGGTCACACACAACTCCAAGGCTTGATGGTACTTTGTTCATACACAAATGAAAAGACACACATATACTGTGAGTAAGCACATAAACTAATATTTTCATGTTTGGGTGATTATGTGTCACAAACAGGTACCTTCTTGGCTGCTACCAGTAACTCCACAGCCTTCTCATACTGGGAATGTGTGATAAAGAAGTCAGAGCAGCGTGCCAGTAGGGCTGGGTCAGAGTACTCATTCAGATCCTCAGCGATCAGCTGAAGTGCAGAAAACTGCTGGGTGGCAAAGGCCAACTCTAGAGCTTTGGAGACGTAACCAGCCTACAGTGGAGAAAATTAGAAGAAGAAAAACATACAGTTGTATAATTTTCCCCTGGCTTTACATATTTTACTCAATACTGCCCCCTCGTGGAATGATTTAGGAGACATCAATCTGAATGTAACCTCAGTCATTCCGAAAAAGCAGACATTTGTTCAATGTAATTCAAAAAAGGTTTTACTAAATGAACTTTTTAATGTATAATTGAAATTTGTGAGGGACCTTGTGGAACAGTGCGACAGCTCGGTCCATGTGGGTGCCTTTCTCCTCATAGTAACAGGCAGCCTCCATCATGTCCTCAGCATTACTCAGCAGAGCCAGGTTCATTAGCTGGTCATCCAGACCATTCTCCTGTTTAGACACGATACACATGTCAACAACCCACTGAGAGAAAGACTGGAGCACAGCAACAATAATAAATGAGCAAACATGTTAAGCATTATTGCCAGTGAATACCATGATAAATAAATGTATTAATTCATAAATACCTGAGTGTCAGTAAGAATAGGCAGAAAAATACACGTACAAATGCTTTACCTTACAAAGTCGTATGGCATTGTTGTAGGCCTGGGCTCGTGTGTAGAAGTGGACAGCCTGTTTGATATCATCATGACCCTCATAGTGTCTGGCCAGGTGGTATGATGCTGCCCTGTCCCCTGTGTCATTGGCTATCTCAGATGCCTGGTAAAATAAATAAATACATTCTCACATTTATGGACAGCTCACTATATCAATGTTATTACTGCATGTTTATTATTGCATGTTTATAACTGCAATCCAAATCACTGTGGACTCACTTCAAAACAATTATTATCTATATCTGAAATAAAGTTAATTTATCCAGTGAAATACCCATGACTGCTATTTCTTTCATTAAATATTACATGACACCCTGAATACAAACTGAGTCACCTTCTGAATGTTCCCCATGTAGCAGTGGACTCGAACCAGGGAGAGGTAATCCTGGGCACATTCATAAAACCGCAGCGCTGAATCCATGTCTGACTGGCTTTCCAAGTACTGGGCCCACCACTTATAGATGTTCCTGAATGGAGAAGATGATATGACTGATGTTTAAATGCATATAGTATGCAAAATGTGTAATATGCTCTTCAAATGACAAGGTTTTTACCATCAAGAGAAACTCGGGACTTACTTGTCTTTCATTTTGTTAACATAGATCTCTAGAGACGACGTGTCATCCTGGAGCATTCTGGGCACTTCGACCCTGTGTGTGTCTGAATGCTCATAACTGTAACAACAAGGCTGACAATCACACTTTGTTTCCATGGTAAATTTGCCCTTACATAGAAAGACACAAATACTTAAATTCAAAACTACTATATCATTGACACAAAACAACAGATTCTGTCTCACTATGTGAGGGCCAGGGTCTTGTCACCAATGGACTCCAGGTATTTGGCATAATTGTAGTAGGTGGTGCGCAGATGGATGCGATCATGGGTCTCTGCCGTTTCCAAAGCTTGCTGCCATTGGCCAGAAGCCTGGTAGAAATTGTTCAGCAGGTCATAACGTTGACAGCACTTGTACAACTTTTCTGCATCTTCCTATTGAAGGACAGGAAAAAGAAGATTGAAAGATAAATGCGTTTGGTCCAGAAAGTCCCGTAGTCTTTGTGTGGTGCACTGCCTATGCCTAAAAAGAGGATGTGTTATTTGTAGCCTAAGGACGTGCCATTATGTTGGACTCAAATTTTGGGGATTATTTATGAAGAACAGGAAAAATATCCTCTGGATAGATTTTATAATCTGGACTGAGAGGATGGCGTTTCCTGCATTCACTGTCTTATATGTTCTCTATTTCATCGTCCATTTTGTCCGGGGTTTTCCCTCTATTTTTGAATGTATGTTGTTTTTCTCAGACTAAAAATTATGATTGAATACAATGGTTGAATAAATTAAAGTATAGTACGTTATTAAATAAACATTCCATATCATAATTTCGATTTCAAAAGCTGTAAGGTAAAATGAAAGAACGGCAAAACGCGAATAAAAAAAAAAATGTACTCCATAAATAGGGAAGAGAAAAATGGGCACATGCCACTATTTTATATTAGCTTGATTGTGAGTGAGGCATGTCCTATCTGTCATTTTACACTTCTTGAATCTCTTACCAGCATGCCGAGCTGAATGGCCAACATAGCCACTTGGGCTTCTGGTTCAGGCTCAGCCTCGGCCTCCTTCAGGGCTTTTGCTGCCCTGGCATTTCCCATATTCCCAAGGCACACACGTGCCACATCCAGCCGGCGGGTTTTCACACACATCCGTGCCATGTTTTCCCATACCGCTTTACTACAGAGAAAAGAAAAATGGATTGTTTGCAAGGGCAATGTGTAGCTCACTGCATTGGTATTTTATTATTCAACAGGGAATACAGTTACACACAATTATTTACGGTTTAGTTTAGGTCTGTACTTTAAGTCCTAAACCCTCGCTGGCTAGACATCCAGTACTGAAGTATTGTTTCAACATTTATCATTAAAACAAACCCTGCACACAAACACTGATATAAACAGAGATCCAAGACTGTATGCATGACTTTAACCCAAAGCAAGGGGCATGCTTTTCTAACTCTGTCTTTTCTTTTTTTCTCATTTTGTCTCACTGATGTGAATCAGCCCCTCTACCCCCTTCTACTTCTGCTTCAATTCCAAATTTAAGATTCCACAGCCATCTGGTCTCTATTTTTGTCCACCTCCCTCCTCCTTGCTTTAAGTGATACAGATGTGGGCTGTTTATTAGTTAGGCAACAGGAAATACCCCAAATCTTTAGAGGCTCTGCTAGCAGTGGGGGAATGGAGGTCGAGTGAATAAAAAGAAAGCAAGAGCAGTAGCCAAAATCTGCCTCTATATGGTCATAGAAAACCAACCCTGACATTGAAATGTGAGATACTTGCTGAGAAAAATAGAGCTAACTGCACACAGGGCGGCAAGATCTAGAGAGCCAGAAAAGGAAAGACAAGAGAAGGACCAGGTCTACATTTGGCACCTCTTCCCATCCTCTTTTCCCCTCAGGAAACACATCCTGTTGCTGGCTGACTGTGGCGGCCAGTATGCTTGTTGCACACGAGAGAGAGGAATATGGCAAACGCCCCCTGGGCTCCAGACAAAAGAATACACAACAGTGACGTCTAAGAGGGGGTCTTTTGGACACTCTCTCACAAAAACACAATGACACACATACACATTTAAAGTGATCATGAAGGAGGGAGCGGTCTGTTTTAAACCTGTTTTTAATGCTCTACAGTTGCAAACTGATGTCTCGGACTATGACGAACAGCAACTCCCCCACATTTAAACTCTGACCTCACGGATTTGC
>NC_045753.1:21368867-21388043 GCF_008692095.1 Etheostoma spectabile
AGAGAGAGAGAGAGAGAGAGAGAGAGAGAGAGAGAGAGAGAGAGAGAGAGGGAAATACAGAAAGAAGCAGAAGGAGGTGGGTTAAAGGACATCTTGTTCCAGTTAGGCAGTGGGTTGAGAGACAGTTTTGGTAAGCCTCAGTAAAGCCACTGAGGAGTCAGCGCCGAGCAACACTGTCCTGAGAATCTATGCTTATTTGCGTCTGTACTCTTCCGAAAGGCAATGTGAAGTTGCTGAAAGAAAAGACAAGGAAAAAAGAAACAAAATAATCTGTTGCCTACACAGAGGAGCCAGCTGCACAAACAGGAGTCAGACCAGTGCAATAAGCAACGCACTGAAGAAGGAAAAGGAGAAGAGAAATAAAAGCAAGCAAGGAGCAAGATCCAAGAGTCAAGCTGCAGCCAGCCGGAGCCAGGGGAATGGACCTAGGTGCCAGTTGGATTAATCCCCGCGTACCCGAAGTGCTGTCTGAGGAGGAGGGTTGAGGCTCTGCTGCAACGACAACCAACTCCTGAATGAGGATGAATGGAGATGTCCTTTAGCTAAGCCTCAAGACAACACTCTTGACAATTCCACCTCTGCGTGAGCTGGGACAGCACTCGCTAACAGCTGGAGGAGGAGGTGGTGGTGGCGGCGGAGGAGGTGGAGAGGAGCCAAGGGGCCCAAAGCACTGTGGGTGCTGCTGCCCAAGAGGAGAGGCAAGGGAGCGGGCAGGACTCTGCAGAGGATCAGGGGTCGGTGGAGGGACACGAGGGAGGGGGAGAGGTGGCGGGCGCCAGGCGTCGCATGGCCGTGCAGAGGCTAGTGGCGGCAGCGGTGGCAGTAGCCCTGCTATCCCTGGTCCTAAATAATGTTGCAGCCTTCACCCCCAGCTGGGTCCTGCAGGCCCTGGAGGACGGACGCAAGCGGAGTGTAGGACTATGGAGAATGTGCCCCAATGGTGGGGAAAGGGGCCGCGATGATCTCCAGGCTGGGAGAAGGGGGCATGGGCCACAGAGGAACTGCGAAGGTCTGGGATGGGGCTCTGACTATGCAGGCTACCAAGAATCCCGCAGCACTGTCAGATGTAAGTTTTTATGCTAGTTTGGATTTAAAGTGCAACATAACAATGTTATTTAGAATAAAAAAAACAAGAATATTTGCCAACTTCAAAGTGTCCCATCTCTTTCAGACTGGTTGACGGATTGATTGGTAAATCCCAGATGTAATAGTTCTCAAAACCAACAAACGCAGTACTAGGGGTATTTTTGTGACCGGTGTCAGTTTATACTATAAGAAGTCATTTTTTAATGTGAACTGTGAGTTAGTAAAGAAATACATTCTATTTTCAGCAGTTTCTGATTGGGTGACAGAGATGGTAACTTCATCTCAAATCTTAAAACCAAAACACACAACTTACTGGATTAACAACAACAGATCAACTTGTTATGTACAACATCCATAAATACAACCCAAGTGCTTTGCTTTAGGTTAATAGCAGTCTGATGTATTAGTGTTGACAGTAGCTCATGGCAGCTGGCCAATAATTTATAGTATGCAATTCATTTTTTTCTTTTTGTTGGGCAATCATGTTGCTGATATAGTTTAAACATATAAATGCTATCTGGATGAGAATCAGTGGTGTTATGGATTTACCTGCTTTACTAAATTAAGCACCATTGAGAAATTTTCATTCATGTAAATTCTAGCCAACTTTCCTGGGCCCAATAGGCCCAATGCCTACTAATGTTAGACAAAGACGTGCCTCTCCATTCATCATAAATCTTGATCATGTCAATGTCACCTTGTTGCAAATGGACACTATATTCCCTTTTAAGATCCAGACCTTTTAGACTTAACCTAGGCATTTAGATTACAGTGCAGCAAAAATGACAAAGCTCTTCTTCTGGTCCCTCAAGTGCAGTTTGACATGATGCGGGCGTGTAACCTGATGGCGACGGTGGCCCTGACTGCCGGTCAGCTGATCTTCCTTCTAGGCCTGATGGAGCTGCCCTTTATCACACAGGAATCACAGTGGTGGGAGGAGGCCATTGCTGCACTCTTCCAGCTAGCTAGTAAGTACCAGTGGTTCTACAACTTTTTTTGTTTGCATCAGTAGAAAGACAAGCCTCAGAGAAGCACCTTTCTCTTGAAGTATCCTTCTATCCAACAAATTATGCACATCACATCACACCGAAAAAGAAAACCAGATGCTGCAGGGCAAAGTTCACATGCTCTCTGGTAGCGTGCCAAAGACAGGGGATAAAATCACAGGGGGAGCTAGACTGGCTGACTCTCCTGCACTGAAGATCAGGGTCTGGGGCCAAATACTGCAGGAAGACAGCAAAATGAAGCACACCTCTTTACGCAGTTTCAAATAACCATGGATTTTTGGAAAATGGCTGCTTGACCATATTTTTTACTAAATGTAAGTCCAAATCCATGGTAAATGTAGACAATCTCCGTAAAATGTGATAAGTGCACAGTAGTGGAAGCTATAACAATATTTGATCCTACTGTACCCATCATCATTTTCATTTAACCATGGTTTGCTGAAATCACAGTGTTTCTGATTTAATAAAACAACAGACCACCCAAACTAAATGAGAAACTAGGAAACCAGAAAACAGAAAGAGGGCCATCCTATGGTTAAATTAGCACAGAACATAATTAAGTGTAGTCATGGTAACAAACCCACTCCTTCACAACCAGCACCTATCCCACTGTGCTACATCAAGAGCTGCCTGGTATAGCTTGTAGCAGTGCCCTTGCAAAGGAACTGTGTTGTGTTGTGTGCAGTGGCTCAGTCGGTTGGTGGTATCATTGTGGCAGAGCAGCATGAAGGGGGTCTGCTTTGGGTCTAAATTTAGTCCTAGTCCAGAGTCCATGGGCCAGAGATGTAGAGAGCCAGGGAGCGACTGTCGGGCGCCAGGATATCCCTGCTCAGGACGAGGAAATGTCTGTGACTACCTGTTATGCAAACCCCAGAGCTAAAGAAGGGAAAAGAGGGGAGGGGGAATCCACGGGAAAGACAGTTTCGACAGGGACTGTGTGTTTGTGTGTGCACTCGCAGGAGGGATTTGTGCAAGCATGCATGTCTGTGTATGTGTGTGTGTGTGTCCTGTGGTACATACAACACTAGGGTGGGGATTGCCTCTACCTAGATAAGATGGTCTAGCTTTTATGTCTGTGTTTACAAAATGTCCATGAGTCATCGTTAGCGTCTTTGCACACATCGCTGCAGGGATGAGGGCTTTTATCTTCTAAGACTTTGGCAAGAGGATTGATTCCCGACCAACATTACAGTATTGTCCAATTTTTTCCAACACCAACTAACCAAACCTCAGTGACCAGGAACTCATCTCACTACCGCATGATTAATAAAGACTATGGCAATATAAACATAAATCATTATCCCCAACATGGCTGCTGGACATGTATAGCTGTTTTAATAATATGGTCAATGATGACCGATGAGACAATGTCCGCAAATGCCGTAGTAGTAACAATATGTAGTAACAATAGTGACAAAGTATAAAAAGCAATACAAAGTACACATCTATTTCCCTGACATCTAAATATAGTAATGCTCTCTAAAAATGGCATCTTTCAATTTTACTCTCTTACCATATATGGCCAACAAAGCTGCTGAGTCATAAGCTGACATGTATCTTGGCAACTGGGATGCAAATGGGATGCTTCTAATAAAAAACAGATAACTCAGGACTGGAGAATATTAAGAGCAATTAAGAGTTTAACAGATAAAATTACAATTAATATGTATACAATATTAGTGAAATGTGGGAAAATATGTCATTGTGTTTCTATGCTTGTCAATGTGGTTTTTCAATATATTTGAGTTTTTTTATCATCTCAGAGTTTTAATAGAATATGAACCTAAGCAGGAATAGACAAAACATTTCATATTCCACAGCCATTTACTAGTCCGATTTTTTACTTTGTCCGATAGTAAACTCAATACTTTGGGGATTTAGACTGCTGGTCAACAAAACAAGCAATATGATTTTATTGTTTCAGGGAATTTAATGGACAAATATTTTAATTGATAAATAGTAGAGCTGTAAAGATTAATCAATTAATCAATTAATCTTCAACCATTTTGATAATTGATTATTTCGTTTTTATTAATTGTTTATGAAAAAAAGTAAAAATTCTCTGATTTCAGTTTGTTAATTGTGAGTTTTCTAGTTTCTTTACCCCACTATCACAGTAAACTAAATAGCTTTGAATTGTGGACAAAACAAGAAATTTGAGGAAGTCATATTGTGCTATAGAAAACACTGATTGACTTTTTTCACCATTTTGTAGACCAAACAAGTTAGCCAATAATCAAGAAAATAATCAACAGATTAATCGTAAATGAAAAATAGTCGTTAGTTGCAGGCCTAATGAATAGAGAAAATAATTGTCAGATTTGTCAGAAATATAAGCCAGTTAGCTGTCTTCGATAATAAAAAACGCTGCAAAAATACATTAATAATGGCTTTCCTTCACTAAATTCATTCAAGGGACCTCATTTTTCCACTACAGACAGTTTACCATTCAGTAATCCATTCCCTATTCCTACTTTAGACCTCCCCCACAGAATCAGTGAATGGGCTTCAATGAATGGAGATATTTTTACCCATCACACTCTTTCTGAGGAATGTTTTCATTTTCAGACGTGCCAAAATGCTCAGCTATTGCAAGCAGACTGTGGGATAACAATATCCAGTTCCATTCATAGATATCTCAGCGGTTTTGGCAGGCCCAGACTGAAAGCACAGGATTGGTCGTATCACCCATGGACACAACTCTGCAATGTGTTTTCTGAATGGACACAGCTCTAACAGGTCAAAAGTCATGACCATGGGTCATGTCCCTCTGAGATAACCATTATCATTTCTGTTGATTTTGAGGGATTTCCAACAGTGGGGCTCATCTGTTAATTGTGGCTCAGGAAGGAGTCAAACTTTTCCCAGAAATCTGTGGCTCAGAGAGAGATTCCTGTTAATAAGGGAGGATCAAAGGTTTGAGCAAGACATCCAGGCAGGCTAGTCATTAATCAATTATGTGCCCTTTAAGAATAAACCAAGACATAACTATTTGGAAAGAAAACAAACCAGCAAAATGAATTTCCAAGCGCTGACCTTAAGATAAGACTTACTCTGTGACAGAGCATGTCAAATGTCCAGCAAATATATTAACCTAGAAGCTAACTAAGAAGGCGTGGAGAGGAGGGAAGGAAGGAAGGATGGAAAGAGGAAAAAGGGGAAGGAAGTTTGAAAGATAAGTCTGCGCCAAAAAAAGAGGTTCACACAGCCCACCCTGACTGAAACCTGGACAGGAGATTATTCATTTTCTTGGATAAGGAGCCAGACAGGTTAAACATGAACAGATTGAGCAAGCACTCTTATGTACACATGGTGGTAGACACGCAATGATACACAGACACAATTATCCACATCCTCACTTAAAACAATGGCATACAGTACGTCTTACTGTATTGATAGGGAAAGAAATATAAATGAACTCCTCCCTTGGTGCCGCTGACTGCTTCAGGAAACGGACTGATTCATATCCTAAAGCACCAACATCATATTTCCAGTGATTATTTTTGGTGACTGTATTTATACCACTGTGGATGAGGCAAGTTTTCAGACATATATTATCGTGTCTACAGACTACACTCCAATGCTGTAACTGACGGATCGATGGAGGGATACTTAAACAGCGCCTATAGCAGTGGACTTCCAAACACAACACTTAAGAACTCACTTAAGAACACTGAATAACAAACTTTCCACAGAAATCGTTGATAAAACAAAGTTGAGATCAAAGGAACAGCATGGAATTAAAGGTTGTGGCTTTCGACCTTCACATGCAAACAGGCGTTGCTCATTGCGTGACTTGATGTGAATCAAAGAAAAGAGAAGATAAAACATCTCAAAGGCTTTTCTGCACATAAATTCATGCTCTGATATTTTTACACTATTGAGAACTTTGATCTCGAGATCTCAGAAGTTCTTCCTAGGAGGAAACAGATTTCCAAATTCAAAGGCCGCACACAGAGCTCCCGCTGAACTGTGAAATACAATGCTACAGGGAGCATGTGGGATTCCAAAAAGAAGATCACTTGCCATGCACTCTGTTTTTTTACTGTAACTTTAAAGTGTGGCTTTCCGAATACCATAGAAATACAAAGCTGGAAATATCACAATAAATACATACATAGTCACAGAAAAGAAAATATTCTTCAAAACAGTTTTTTCTCCTTGCTCTGCCTAAAGAACATTTTCTTTTTCTGTGACCCGTTTTTAGATGTTGCTACGTGAGAATGGCGGTGCATTTTCACTGACTGAACACTTCTCTCTCTGTGCTCATGAACAGGTTTCGTGCTTGTGATTGGACTTGTGACCTTCTACAGGATCGGGCCCTACACACACTTGTCCTACTCCTGCTACTTGGACATAGCTGCTTGCCTGCTGGCCACGGTGGCCGCGGCCATGCTCATCTGGAACATTTTACATCGCCGCGATGACTGCCTTGCACCTCGAGTTATAATCATCAGTCGCTCACTGACATCACCTTTCCACCCACGCCTGGACAATGACTACGTGGAGTCGCCTTGTTGAGCCAAGTGGCTTCATATGCCAAGCAAATAAAGGACAACAGACAACTCTGACAAGACTGTGCTCTCAGCTTTTCATGTTTTACTTCAGCTAGGAGAATCTTATGTCACATTCAAGAGAAGAGGGAATTCATGTGGCTCTACAACAGCTGGACTAATATGTACCTGCATTTGTAAAATTCTATATTTTACTACTCCTCCCACCATAAACAAAGACATCAGAATTTTTTTCATTTGCTGCTAGGTGCACAAAAGTCACAGAATTAACTAAAATGTATGTATAAAGCAGCCCTAAACTACCAAACATATTCAAAACTATATTTCATTTATTCATGCTTGGGTGACCTGAGTTATAGCTAAATATGGAATTTGGACGAGGACTGTCTTATATGAAACATCCTGCTTATTCAAAGATCAAGCTGGAACTTGACCTGTCTTGTTATCTGTGCACTTATTAAATGGCCTCCTGCATAATTATAAATTGGAAATTATAAAGGATGTTGAATCCATAACACCAGAATACCTCATATTTGTTTTCATTCATTTTAAGCTTATTACAAATTTTATACATATTAATATTAATGATATATGTTGCAAGTAAGTAAACTAACAACGTAAAAGCAGAAGAGTCACTCTGCCTTTTTGGTTGGGCTTACCCAAATCAGTGACAATATTTTATTTTAAAACAGCAAATGAGGTGATATTTTGATAAAATAAATGCACCTACTGAAAAGAGGAAATATTTTCACGCTATTTTAATTAGTCATAGCCACATTCCTATTTTTCCAATTGAACAAATGAAAATAAAAAGACAAATGACCTGCCTATCAACGTATGTGAATTTCTTTTTTTAGCAGTAATTGTTAATCTGATAGTAACTAAGGTTTTGGCGATGTACTGCATTTTGAAAACACATTTCAATACTTATTTTTCACGATGCTTTCTCTGCTCACTTGTGGTACATATTGTATACTTAAATTAATATAATGTAGTTGTATAAAGAACAGTGCTATCACTAGTACTAGTATTATTGTATTACTTCTGCAAAGAACTCTAGGCTATCTGTGGGTCTTCCACATTGCCAAACATAGTGACACATTAAAATAATAATATCTCATATTAATTCAATAAATGTAATGGTAAATATTCAAACACATTGGTTGTTGTCGTTGTTGTTGTTTCCGTGTTATGGTGTCCAACACCACACCTGACAAATGGACACAGAACTCCATTAATTAAAACTTTTAAAAATGACAGATATAACTAAAATTTGTTTTAGATTAACTTTTAGCAAACTTTCGTGATTGTATCTGTGAATTTTTGAAGTCAAAGTTCCAGAGTTTTTTACATTATATCACAGCGGTGATATATTGTGCAAGATACATACAGTGCAATTAAAAAGTATAAATATAGTGCTAGCATGTGCTGACAAAATGTATTTTGATTATAGAGCTTAAAAAGGTCTAAATAGCTTAAAAAAACTAAAAACAAACATCCAAATCTTAAAATTGAAAACATACCCAATGTACCAGTATCTGACTGGTCTCAGGTGTTATCTCATGACCTAAGTACAGTACTATGTACAGAACGTCTTTCACAGGTGGCCGTCTATATCTTTGCTGAAAAAAGCTGTGAGAAATAGTTGAAAGCTTATAAAAAAAAAGCCTAAGAATTTCAAGAATGAACTTCCATGCTTACCCTCATGTTTTGTTAAGCGTCTATGTAGACTGTCATTTGATCGATAGCACAGTATAACAAACACTAAATTAAAATATCTATATTTTAACGTTTGCTTCAGGAAAAAAGATTAGCTTCTTTGAAGAATGACAGACCAACAGCGAAAAAGAACCGTAAAAGTTTCATTTATACTTTCCCATGACAAGTGGTATACACTGAGAGCATCAGGGCCACATGTACCGCAGCCAATGATGATGACTACAACATCATCCATCAGTCTCTGTTTAACCCCTGAAAACTTCCTTGGGTGTTTTTGTTCCTGATGGAAATGGCTTTTAAATAGCAAATGCAGTGGCAAAAAGAGAGTAGAAGAAGACTTGCATTCATGTGGGTAGATAACCCTGCAGCATGTCACCTAAAGTCAAGGACAAAATAAATGAGAGGAAGTAGCACAGTCTGGACTGAATAAAGACATTCCAACCTGTATCTGACATGCTGCATTGGAAGAATGACATTTACACTGAGCATATCTGTTTTGGATCAAATGAATTATAACTGTCATAATGTTTTCTACTTAATTCAAAACATATGAGGATAAGGCTAATAGAAGCCCTGTGTACTAACTAGATGAAATAAGCTGGAATCCTGGATTGGGAGCCTGTCTCTGATTTATGTATGAGAGTTTTTGTCATTTCAAATATCTGCACCATAGAGACAAGTCCCAGTAGGTACAGGTTACTGCTAAAGGAAATGCATATTCCTGTGGGTGGAGATATGTGGGAATCAAACACAATACCAATCTTTAAAAGAAAATGACCAGCAATAAAAATAGCCATCAATGAGGAACTTAGTAAAGCTGTCATCATGCCTATTAAACTCTCTGGAATATCCGGGCAGTAGGATATGCTATTTTCCCATTGGTTTGTTTTTATGTTATATTTGTACGTGCGAAAGCAACACAGCAGAATTCCGACTAAGTGCCCTGAATCACGTATTCTGCTAAAGATAATATCACATCTTTGCTGAAATCACATATACATTCCCCAACACACACACACACACACACACACAGGAACAGACACGCACATCCTTTTAGTGACCTGATTCAATGTTTGCAAGAATGGAAAGGGCACTCCTTTTGGACCAAACTGGCAGGGGACCTTGTGTGTGTGTGTGTGTGTGTGTGTGTGTGTGTGTGTGTGTGTGTGTGTGTGTGTGTGTGTGTGTGTGTGTGTGTGTGTGTGTGTGTGTGTGTGTGTGTGTGTGTGTGTGTGTGTGTCACAGTATGTTTAGAAACATACATCCCCTCCAAACACACCCGCACACTAACAGAAACAGTCACATACAGTATATATACACATTGAAGAGTTCCTTCCCTGAGCACCGACACAGAAGAAAAGTCCTTAATCATGTCCCATGTTTGAAATACTATTTCATGTACTTACATGAACTAATAAAAGTCATAATGTATATCTAATTTGATTATAGCATGATATGGTACACTGAAAGACAAACTGAGGGGTTTAGTTTGATATATTATGGAATTCTGCATATACAGTATATAAAAGGTACGGTTTCTCTTTTCATTCTCCTATCAAGTGCCTGTTTTGTTGGTATCACTTAGGGATAAGTAAAACACTTTAAAGAAAATAACAAAATAGGCTGTGTTAAGCCTTGATCACCTGTCAGACTTAAAGAGAGAATAACAAAATGAAGCTTGCTAACCGATTGTGGTGGTTTTCCTCCAAGTTATTGACCTCACAGTCAAAGGTGCTGAATGAAATGAGGGGTGAAGAACAGCAAGCGACAACAATGCTACATTCTCAAGCTATTAGTTGCAGCTCTCCCACTCCAAACCATTGTTGAGTATTCTGAGAAGATTCAAGGCTATTGTAGCAACAATGCTATCCTTAGCCTTTGAACTTAAGCCCTTGTGGAAAGGGCTGCTAGAAGAAGTGATGACAGCAATCAAACAAGGGCATGCCAACCTGCACTTCTCCTCTCTTTGAGTTGACATGTGCGATGCTGCTTTATGCACATACTGATGCCTTACCTCTTGATGAGCTTGATAGACTTAAAAGCTTCGTCCATATCGCCAATAGTCAGGTAGAAACTGAAGTTGAGCATGGCGTCGCGGGTGGCCTTCTCACAGTTCTCCAGCCCCACAAAGTCTCTGAGAGCTCGCCTGGACACCATATGGGGGAATTGTGCAGCTGAACCCATTGATGGCCGGGTCTGCTGTGGAGGTGCTGATGTTATGGCTGTAATCTCTGCTGATCCTGAGTCTCTTTCACCGGGCTGAGGAGTGGTGGCCAGTGAAAAAAACATGGTGTTAAGATTTGAAGGAATCTTCAAGATTTGAACATGCCATTCCAAGCCAGTAAACAAATGAAGCCTGTTAGGTAAGGTACGCTCATTATTAGTAAAAGTAAAATGCTAAATCCTGAGGACAACATGGGTTTTGGGAATCGGTAAGACAACAACAAAGCATCACAGAACAACTCTATTCATCAAGACAAGGTGGATGGGAAGTGGACACAGCACAGTGACATCTAGAGATTTCAGGGATGCACTTGTGCTGCTCATCTTGGAGCCCATACTTGTAATTGTTGCAGCACAAGGCACATACCGCCACAGTTGTTGGGAGTCAAGAACACTGAAGCTTTCTGAGTGTAGGGGAAAGACACTTACTTCTGGTAAAAAGACACCCCCCCTCCGAAATAATAGCTGGGGGTGTGTAAGACCAAACAGAGTTCCAAATAAGAATAGAGATGGTGCAAACAATCAAAAAACAAGGGATATGTTAAAGAAAACTCAAGATTTGAAACAACCAGCATGCAACATTTCCAGATGGTGTTTGAGAACCCCCCCCCCACCGAAGAAACAACACACAAGCGAAACAGAGTGTTCTTCGTCCTCACCTTGCAGCTGAAATAATAGTAGGGCACATCCAGAGCGAGGAGCGCCTGCAGGCCTGAAGATTTGGGGTAGCAGTCCTGTAGGAGGAGCCCATGCTCCTGCGTACAGAAGAGTGTCACTACCAACACATCCACCTGGGCAGAAGGAAGGCAAGACACTGTCAAAACTACTTTAAATTGACTTTGAATTTATTGCAATCCTCATCATTCCTCTTAGATAAATGCGTAGATCATCATGTGTATTTTTGGTTCTCAAAAACATTCAAATCATACTCTAGCACCAGTTGTCCCAGTTGTAACCAAAACTTTCAGCATGTGTCATGCTTTGCTCATAGAGCTGTACGGGACTATCTCAATGTTAAGAAGCAGTCTTTACCGCATCCAAGAAACTAGCTGATGAGGATTCAGAGCTGATCGGCACCGTCTCACAGACAAAAAGACGAGGTTCACTCTCATCCCAGAATTGAAATACTGGGCAGCGACTGCTGAGCTCTGTCCCCTGAAACTGATGCCTGAAACAAAGTACATGTAGTATCAGACAACCAAAGGAGAGAACTCTACACAGGTAGAACACAAATACAGTTAAGAAATACACTTACTTTTCACTTTCTTCTGGCTGTAAGATACCACTTGACGGTCTGCCAACAAAGAAGTCAAAGTGTGTCACTGTGTCCATCTCAAGGTCATAAAAGTAAACTTTGTGATCCGGTCGCCCGTTAACCTGAGAGAAATATTTACACACAGCTCAGTTAAAAATTGACATAAAATGGTCACATATAGAGATACTGACATATTTAATATAAGTCTAAGATCTCAAAAACATGTACAGAAAGGAGAGAGTAAGTGTTGTCCATTCACCTGAGAGATTAGGATACTGACTTGGCTGCCGTTGGCATTACATTTGACTGACCTCAGGGCTCCCAGATTAGCAATCTGGTCAGCCAAGTTCTTAGCACTGCAGTGAGCTTTGGCATCTCTACAAAGACATGCAGTAAAACAGGAATTGTTGGAGAAAAAAGTAATTGGACATAGAAATTTTCAATGAAGAGAAATGAACAATACATGGCAGTTAGCTGGCTTTCTCTTTTTTTAAACTTTAGAAGATCATTTTGGGGCATTTGAGGCTTTTATTTATCCGGACAGCTGAAGGGGGAGAGAGAGGGGGTATGACATGCAGCAAATGGCCACAAGGCAAAGTCAAACCTACAGCTACTGCATTAAGGAGTAAACCTCTATATATGGATATATATATATCAGGTAAGCTACCCAGGCACCCCTGGCTTTGTTTTTACTATTTATTTTGAATTGAAGGAAGCCAAAAGTGAAGTGAAACCAACATCCACATTAGCATTATACCTTCTGGAGAGGTCAAAGACTTTAATGTGTGCTGTGTCTGTGCCAACCACCAGGTAAGACTGACACACACTGAGTAGTACAGGGTTGCCCTCTGACTTGGAGAGGGTCAGCAGCTGCTTCACTGTGCCCTAAAGAAAAGGGAGACAAAAGATGGTTGAACAATTTAAAGTGACAAACACCACTTGCCTGTGTTTAGAATAATTTCTAATTCAGCAGTAAAAACAGAAAAACACCCAGCTTGCTCAAACACTTGTCACATCTCTGTGTTGAGTGAATATTGGATAGTAAGTTTAGGGTTGAGACAACGGACCTGTGGCGTGCGAATCTGGACCCTGTTAGGTTCCACAGTGTAGAGGTTCTCTAAATGCACAGCTACAATATGGGAGTCACAAGGAAAGGATCCTGGGAAATCGGCAAGAAGGTAGGTGGAGAAAGAAAGTTTAGAAAAATGGAGGAGAAACGCATAAGTTAGCAAATGAAGGCAGTAGACGGAGTACAGTGCAGTTTCTTTTTCCACATCTATAAAATGTTGTTTGATCTGTTCAGTGGGCTTTTGCTTAAAGCTATAGTGCGTAGTTTCTGTCGCTCCCATGAGGAATTCTAAGTAATGACAACACCACTGTTGTTGCATCCACATGACACAAGCCTTATGTAATCGTGCCCCCCACCCCTCTTCCACGCAGTTGCTTGTAGCCAAGGTGGACACACTTGAGAAAATCGATGGACAGCAGCAATTTCTAAACACAGCCATGCTGAGAAATACAGAGAGTGTTTTGTGGAGCTATTAGCTTTGTAGCAACTCATTTGGCACTGGCTTGAATGTAAGCTTAACGAAGTTCATTATTATCAAAAAGGTACTCACTAAAGCTTTAAGTCGTGTACCTGTATTGCGAAGAACTGTCCCCGAAAGCTCATATACAGTGACCTGCTTGCCACTCCAGACTGTCACAGAATCCTGTTGGTATGACAACACGCATCCAGTTACCATATCATTTACATTTTTACTTGTCTTCATGGGAAAACCTTTGTAGAGGCATTCTTTGTCTTTTCTTCAGAAAAATATCACTTCCTCCACTTTCCAACTTCACACTCACATTAGTAACACAAACTCCCTTAATGTGTATGTCAGACTGCAGAGCCAGGTGCGCTCCTGTGGTGAACTCAGTGATGCTGAGCTGGGTTGGGGTGAGCTGCACTGCTGCCACCTGCTGGCTGAAATGGGCAGACATCACATGCTCACACAGGATCAGCACCGTGTTCGAATTGTTGGCCGCTAGCAGATTCAGACTCGAGCCCCACTGAAATGGAAGGTCTGAGTGAGCTTTCCCAGTAGAATACTACACACGTTTTCATTTTTACATTTTTTTGTATTATAAAATTCCACATAACTTATTTCCATGTGTTCTGTAAAAAAACGCTAGTCTAGACAGTACCTGCAGCTCAGTGACATTTCCTTCTATTTCTGTGGGTGTCTGTAGCTTCCACTGGACCTTAGTATCCCCTCTGCTGCTGCCTGGCAGCACCACCATCTTCCACATTGCTATGCGCCCATGGCTGGTACCAGCTGCCAAGATTTCTGGGGAGGCCAAAAGCAATGAGGCTTCACAAAGTTTGCAACAAGTGGTACAAATTGTAGTAATGAAGGTTTATGTGTACTCAGTCTACTCAATGTTTGAGAATGTTATAAAATAAAAGATCTTGAAACTACCAAGTCCACAGGAATGTGAAGAAAAAACAGCACCTTATACTGTTCACACTATGGGAAATTTATTTTGCAGTTACCTTTTCCAGCACAGTATGAGACACAGTTCATCATCTCTCCTCTCTCAAACCCCAGAGTCTCGTCGAGAGGTAACACATAGTTGTCATCTCCGTCAAGGTCCCACAGCCTAAAAAAACAACACATTCAAGTTTTAAATGGAAATATACAGTGTATGTGTACAAACAGTATGTGTACACTGACCTGATAACCTGTTCCCCTGTTGCTGTGATGAGAAGGCCATTCTCTGTCCAGACGATGTCTACATTCTGCCCAGTCTTGCTGCTCAACTTAACCTGTCACAAAGAAACATGTTCACAAACCAAACTGATCTTGAGAAGAGAAATCCTTTCTGATGACATTAGTATACCTTCATAACTTCCTGTGCTCCTCCTTCAGGTCCAAGAGTGTACTGTGACAACATCAGGGTCTCTGTGATCACAGCAAGCAACCCTCTTTTCTCGAGGTAGAGCAGTTTCTTGACTTCACCCTCCACACTGAGAAGTAGGGTTGTCCTACAATGCTCATCCACACTGTGGACCTTACCTACATACGAGGTACACATGGTTTACAAGATGTAAGATAACCATTGCCTCATAGCACAACAGAGATCTGATGGGTTGTAGATCAATAACAATGCTCTTTGATGCATTCTTTACAACTAAAATGTATGGACAAACTGCTAAAGTTGGCTTGATGTTTTTCTCTTAAATTGAAAAATGTGGTTTTAAGAAAACATGCTCGCTGTGGTACAAAACTACCTTAATACAGCAATTTACTTAAAATGATGAACACAACAACAAAATTACTCTTACCATCCGCAGTGCTGATGTAGAATGCGAGTCCCTCCTGTGGGCCCATCTTGAGAGGTGCTCCCTTCCAGCTGAACATGTCCAGAGCACTCTCATCACCACTAACTGATGCTCGGGCTAGCATTGCTACATCGCTGTAACATGAGTTAGGTTCTACAATCAGCAACGCAGCATTCAGATCATGAGGACATAGTGATATCACAATGTTTAAATATGATCTCACTGCCAAGAAGAATAACTAACTGAGCATTGCATCCTGTTTACTTACTCCCCAGGCGAGGCTGGTTTGAAGATGCAGCAAGTTAGAGGTTTGTTGTATTCATGCTTCACAAGATGGTTTCCTTGAAGTCTCCCTCTAGCATCTACCTTCCATACTGCTAACGTTCCAGTCTGTCATTAAATAATCACACAATATTAATGTGGTTCTATAAGAAGAAATGTGACATTTAAATGGTTTCAGATTGCATCTGCGAACATAATTTATCCATTTTACATCTTGATTACCCTGCCAAGGCTTGTGTCAAAAATGCTATGTTGGTAACCCAACCATTGTCCAAGCATTATCAGAAAAATGAATGTTTATCATATATAAAAATCAGGTCCACCAGCATGTCCAGCAGCAATAAATGAATTGGTACATATGTTGACATGTCATGCACATACAGTATATGCAAGAAGAGTGTTTGTGTATACAGTCACTGCAATACACTCACCTGATCACCCGTAACCAAGCGGCTGCCAGAGCTACTCCACTCCAGCATTGTGATGCAGGCTGCGTGTGTGCTGGGAAGGACTGTTTGATCTCCAGCAGGGTGTGTCAGCAGCACTACCTCTCCATTCTCCCAGCCTAGTGCCAACACTGGCTTTGTGGGATGCCAGCGCAGCACTGTGGGCTGGTAAGGACGTTCTAAATGGCAGCTCTCCACATACTCTCCCTGCATATGGACAGGAATGAAGTTACAAACTTTGTTGAGTATGCTTTTATTAATAATATCCACACAGCAGATATTAGTAGATATAACAAAATGGTCTTTCTTTCTTCTTTCTCTTTTGTAAGTGTTCATCTGCATAGCCAAGTGTTTACCTGCTGCAGGTAGAGGTCTACATTCCCTCCAGTGGTGGGGCTGCTTGAAGCCACAGCCAGTACAGGAAGAGCTGAGTGCCAGGTCAACTGAAAGGGCACACCACTGCTTTCAGGAGCCTCAATACGGTGGTCAAAATACACCGCCATATCCCCACTGCTCCACTCTGGATTTGAGAAAAGAAACAGGGAATGGGAGCTAGGTGGAGCTTTCAATATTGTACATGGATATTCATTGTGTATTCTTGGTTTTTACTATTTTGTATTTCTTGTGCAGCTTTTATCCATTTTCCAGCTACTTTGCTGTATGGCTAATTTGTGTTTTAAAAGCTCGGTAATCACTAGCTAGTTCCCTCTTGAACGTCCCCTCAGATAACATTCAATGACTCCAAATGTATAACTAATTTCACTTAGCTCCGTTAATGTAACATTAACGTTTTTTGACTTAGTTAGCGTTAGTTCACTTATGAATGTATATAAACATCGCTTTAACTTAGCTATGGATTTGGCATAATAGTTAGCACTATCAACTACCATTAACGTTAGCTGTGTGATTAGCTAATGATTAAGTTAGCTTTAGCTGCTGACAGAAGCTGAGCTAGGTAAGCGAGCCAAAGTTAGCATTCATTGCTAGTCCTCGCTACCGTAGAATGTAGTTCAGCGTTCAGTTAAATTATATGAAGACCAACCAACCTCACTGTCGTTTTCTTCAGATAAATGTCTATTAAACTAGCTAGTTTTTTAATCTTTAAATTACTTATCTAGCTAAACATTGAGCGTTACTTCCAGTGTTGTTGTGTAGCCTCCTGTGTGTGAGCAAAAAGCGTCTCTTACAGTTGCCCCTGACAACTTCGAAGGCGGGACAGGAGGAGGGGTTACGGAAAGTAACGAACACACGCGAGTTGCTGTCGAAAGTCGTGTTAAAATGAGAGCATTCAAATCTCCCCAAAATAAAATGCTATCTGATGTTGCTACCACAGCTTCTTGTCAGTTAATTTAAAGGGAATTTTGTTTGAACTAATTTAAATTAACACTCTACAATCATGTTTTGTATGGACCTGTGTCTGCAATAAAGCTTATAAGACAATATTGATATTCAGCATAAGACCATGCAGTAACATTTAAGTTACTCGGGTTCGACTCCGACCTCCGGCCCTTTGCTGAATTTCATTCCCCCTCTCTCTCTTTCCCCTTTCATTTCTTTAGTTGTCCGGTCAATAAAGGCCTAAAAATTAGCAAAAAATAATCTAAAAAAAAAAAAACTTTTAAGCTATAAAGGAGATTTCCCAGTGCTCACATTCACTCACTTGACACAAAAAAATGCAGATTACTAGATTTAATGTTGTACCTTGTTGGTTTTGATATGTAAATATTTCTTAAATAATAACTTGCTGATCAATTGTGGGTATTTCACATCTGCAACTCTAAATGGAATTTTATTGCAGTCTTATTCTCACAGTTTTTTCATTTCATTTTATTAATGTTTTGTTTGAACTGTTCACTGCTGCCATGTAAAAATCACTCATACAATTATCTCCTGTACTTGTTACATCCTGTCCAACTCTCAGCATCATTCACTTAAAGTAAATACAAATATTCAAGGACGGAGAGAGTGAGACCACAAAAAAAGGCTATAACAAATAAAACTATAAACAACTGTCTATTTCAAAATGTTCCATTGTTTAGGGACATACAGAAAAACACATATCTCATTTGTCAAAGGGGGATGTAGTAGTAGTATTTCCAATATTTGTGAATGCGTCTATGCACGTGAATATTCACAGGATGTCCTTTACAAACAAACAACTACACAGAGAGATGTGCCAGTACAGGAAAGAGGTTGAAAAGGATATCCTCATAACTTACACTGTATTGGTGGACAAAATGGCATCCTATTCTTTGTTCAATCAATATTTTATCTGGTACATAAATTATACACAAGTTCACCTAAACAACAGTGTGTATTTGTGTGTGTGTGAGATTTAGGTATGCAGAAAGACTTTTTATGTGAGAAGACGTGCCCTCCTTTTCCACTGGCGTGTTCCAGGATATGAAAATGTGTGGGCAAATATCCGGAACATTACTTCCATTGACCTCAATCCTCCAGGGTCTGTGAGGACGACACGTAGGTACAGTACAGCCCCCCCTGCATCAGAGACACATTCAGTATTACATTGTTCATTGTTGATACTGTGGTCATGCATGCTCCATGCTCAGAGCTTGTTGATCTTGTAGCTGTTTCTTCAGGCTCTTATCCAGCACTACCAAACTCTGTACAGCCAGACTCCGGCAATCTGCATCAGGGTCTCCTTCAGCCACATCTGTGGATATTTACACACACAAAAAAGATGATTAGCAGTTTTAGCAGTGGTGACAAGACTATTTACATCTCTCAGTATAATTACAAAAGGAAAATCAATCAAAATGCACACAATTCTGGCATTTTCTTTGCACATTTAACAATCTTATGTGGGAGGAAAAACGGTCTCCTTTGTCATTCAGCTCCATGTCGCTCACTGCAATGTGAAACTACTCGTATCCTCAGAGGGATAAAAGAACATCCAACAGTTGCTGAGCAACAATCACGTCATGGACTGTCCGTGTTGGACAGGACATCCTTGTTCTCCATCTCCTTCCCAGAAATGCTCAGTCCAGCTGTTCATGTGTTTGTGTGAGCATGAATGTGTGTCACTGCGGGGACATCCCTGACAGAATTACACTGTGCAGGTGCAGCCTCAGACCTTTGTGCATTTACAAGAATCGTGTGTTTTAGGATTAATCTATTGTTAGTAACTGAAACAAATTGTAAATTAAATGTGTGAAAATGGTGCCGTAATGACAGAACTGGAACAAATGCTTTCCTGACTTTCACATCATAAGGAGAGATTTTATTGAGATTTATTTCAAAGTTTTAAGAAAAGAACCCTTGGAACCTTTCCCACCCGCAATGAGTTTTTTTTTTT
>NC_045753.1:21388053-21393052 GCF_008692095.1 Etheostoma spectabile
TTTTTTTACCTGCCAGCCACGTTCTTGTCTCAAACAGCTGGTCACTGAGGTCCACCAGCAGGTTTTGACTGGGCATGCTCAGAAACACAGAGCAGACAGCGAAGAGGACGCCTCGTCTCACCATCCTTTAACAGACAGAGTCCAGGTTAAAGCTTAGACTGAAATAAGATAACAAAACAACCTGCCCGTCCTGACATTATAGTCTATTTAGGTCTTTTTTAATTTTTTTATCTGACTGTTTACATTCTCCATTAACGTAACAAAAAAACATGTAGCTGGGAATGTAAATGGACTGTTCTTATATAGCACTTTTCTAGTCTTAACAACTACTCAAAGCACTATCACATTCACACTCTGTGACCGAGGCTGCCATCCAAGGTGCCACCTGCTCAGCTCGTCAGATAAACATTCACACTCCGATGGCGCAGCATCGGGGGCAACTCGGGGTTCAGTGTCTTGCCCAAGGACACTTTGACATGGGACTGCAGGGACAGGGATCAAACCACCAACCTTCCAATTGGTGAAGAAGCAACAGCCATACAGGGATACTAAATTATGGAGCTGTTAACAACCACAAACAGCTTCCTCAGACTTTTTAGTGATTACATTAAATAACTGTCTAAAACACCTACATAAATCCTACTTACTGATCAACATGGTAGCGCACCGCCCACACAAAGTCCAGTAAGGCACAACCCATCTGTGCAGCTATCTGAAGAAAGAAAAAGAAAAAGTCCATAGGGGTAGAGCTGGAAAATATTGTTATTCCAATTTATATTAGCCCATTGTAATATTATATTGTGTCTATGGCTTTTCCTGATCTTAAAGTGCTCATATTATGCTCATGTTCATAATTGTATTTAGAAGTTGTACCTAAATAGGTTACCATGGTTTAATTTTCAAAAAACACCATATTTTGTGTTACTGCACATTGCTGCAGCTCCTCTTTTCACCCTGAGTGTTGAGCTCTGTTTCAGCTACAGAGTGAGGCATCACACTTCTATTTCATCTTTGTTGGGAGTCGCACATGGGCAGTACCTAGGTAAGGACAACTACCCAGTCAGAAGCAGAGTATGAGGGCGCATGCCACGCTAGCAGCTAGGCGAGCATGTTACAAAGTGACGCACGTTCGTCACGGAAGTAAAGGCTGGACTACAATAGAGTTGTTTGGAGCTGTTTGCGAACAGTGTTTTCTGTTGGAGATGGTAAGTCCCTTTGGGTGGACTTTGGGCTTTTTCACTTTGTAAATCTATAACATGCACAAAAAAAGATATATAACACAATAAATGTGAAAAAGCATAATATGACCACTTCGAAGGATACAGCTTCTGAACTACAACTGTTCTGCCTGGCCATAAATCCTTTTATTGTTCTCTTTTATAATAAAATATATACATTGAATGACTGCCTCAGGGGTTACAGCTAAAACTTTGGCACATTGATATTGATGGAAAGCTCTTCATTGAAACCATGTCACACATTAGCATGGACAGATGGATAAAATTACCGGTGCATTGTTGGCCAGGTGCATGAAGAGGCCCAAGGTGTGGATCAACCTGCCCAGTACAAGATGGTCACCGCCCAACAGGTCAAAGGTCACCTGAGGCCTGGAAGAAAAGGTATTACATTGCAGTTTTAAAAAGTTACTTGTACACTTTAGTATACAGAAAATGTGGGGGTTTAGCATGCTTACTTGTCATAATTGCTGAGCAGCGGAAAAAAGAAATGTCCAGCAACAGGGGCGTAACGGTTAGGGGTGGCTTCAGCTGGCGGTTGTGTGGCACCCTGTAGCACAAGAGAAATGACTGAAGCTTAACATTGGTGCGACGCAGACCACAACAACTGGGATTGGTCCACTTGGCCATGGCTTGGTAGTGTTGCATTTCACCCTACTCATTTCTAGGTTCTCTTTTCCATTAACAACATGAAATCAAGGAGAGCGTTAATTTTTCCTGCTACAGCTTTCCCACCATGGTCACAAAGCACAGGGGAGATGCTTCGTATCTCCGTCTACGCCTCTAGAGTCGGTACTTGCTCCAAAGCTAATCCCAGTCACTCTCTCACTCGCTCTACCACACACTCTCAAGCAAACACACATACCGGCTCTGCTGTTCTCTTAAAGAGATACGCTAGGACAATGCAGATACCAGCACACCAGTCTAATCCTCAGGCCACTTACGCAGGCTATGGCGTAAGCTCTGACAGAGCCCATGCAGAACCATAAATCCTTCTCAAGGGGTAAGCCTTTAATCAAATACTAAAAAGGGAGATGAAAATATAGGTCTAGTTTAACCTTGCTGAGGCGTTTTGTCTTGCTTTGAATCCGCTTCTCTACTACTTGTCGCCAGTGAACAGGGTTGTCACCAGGGTACAGAGTCAAATCCATGTTGGCAGATATACCCATAGATGGATTTCTCTTTTCATTGATTGGCTTAGAGAGCTCCTGCGCTGCCAGAGCAAGGACCTGAGAAACCAAGAACAGCTTCGTAATTACACTTGTGGCAAATAACCAAACGTTCAAATCAATCACTAAGTTTCTTTAGTGAGGGCACACAGCCACTACAAAAAAAAACCTGTTGTTTTCACCTCCAAGATATCGAGCCGTTGGCGAAGACTGTAGTTCAAGGAGTAAAACTCTGTGGTCAAATACTGAGTCACCTATCACGGAAAGCAAAGAGAAAGAATTTAAAAATATAAGCAGAATACTAGCTCTAAAATGGCAATAAAGCTGTGTGATAATGAACAGAAATTTTGATTTGAAAAGGTAAACCGTGAAGAAACTTAGGTGATGATCATACAGGGATGCTGTCGGTGACAGTGAGCGCCACCATGGTCGCCTGTCTTAGACTCAGGAAGCTGTTGATGCTGTATTTATCCTCCATGTGAAGAAGCACTTTGGTCAGCTGGACACTGATCTGAATCAAACAAACAAATTGTAAGGTAAGGAACAACACCTTCTGTCACTGTGTCAGTTTTATAATAAAGATATGGTCCACATCTTTACAGCAAACTCAACCAGAATGTTCAAATTGTATTTAAAAAGGTAAATATATGAGCAGTACTTTGAAATGAATGAACCTGAAGCACTGGGTATTTCAGTTGTGTGTTGCTGTCATACCTCTCTGGTTGCAAAAACGTTCTTCCTCACCAAACCCTCAGCGGCTCTCAAACTGAGCTCCACACGCACCGCGTCCTCAGAGGAAATTAAAGCTGGGTTGGCAGACAAGAAATGATTAAAGCTGGAGCTAGCAGCACAGCATTTCAATAGGACATGATCGGTAAGGTAGAACGAACGTGATCTGTGGAGCCTTACCTTCCAGACAGTCTCGTAGGTAGCGGGGTGGGGGGGCTTCCGTTATTTCCTGATCGCCAGACATATCGTACGGAGTGAGCTCATCGTCGCTGCACCAGTATAAGACTTGGAGTTAACAAAAAACACTTCCCACAAATACATTTAGTATAACAGACAGGAGCTAACACTTACCTGTCCAAGTCGGAGTCTGGCTCAGTGTTGGACTTATTTTGAGACGATACATTCTGAGTAGATTGAGTTGTCTCACCCGTCTCTTGAGGACAATCAACTCTGCAGATGACAGACCTTCTCTTAAATACAAGCAATGCCTACAAATATTTAGCGACTACATTTTATGGGAATTGGCACGTTGTTTAAACATATTCGTTAAGTAATCAGAATATTACTGGCAGTGTGTGTCCTTGGGAGTTCATTTTTTTCATTTAACACACTATAAAACAGACTCCAGATTCTTACATTTTGTAGTAGATGTAGCTACATTTATATTTTAGCAGATACATATTACCCACAACCTATAGAAATAGGAAAAGTAATGCTTGGTAGTTCATAATGGTTAGTTGTTTTATATAAATCGTACACAAAACTGCCAGACTTTGTTGCACATCCGTTAAGATTCCTCTGAATTGTAACATTTACAGAGATGTAGACGCTTACCTGTTTGCAGGCTCAGCTTCTAGCTCATCACTAGCAATGGGAGTCATCAGAGAAAGCAGCTCTTGACTTTCCTCGTCCTGATCATACTACAACACAGCACGATACAAACTCAGACACAGGTCTCAAACGGCCTTTCAGTCAAGTAACGAATCAAGCATGTGGAAGCCTATTAGGCCGATGAGCATTGTATTATGCAATGAGCGCTAGGCAATATGGAGAAAGGCAAATATCACTATATTTTTGACCAACTATCTCGATATTGCAATGATATTGTAGTGTTGACTATTTATGCTTTCACAAAATATTCACACAATTACATCGTTAATAAATAATCATCAGTAATGTGGATATAATGACTAAGTGGGTAAGGACAAATAATAGAACAGTTACAACAGTCTGGTAAGTTCAGAAAAAGACAACTTTACTGTAATGCAGCCTTTAAAACCAGGAAAAGACTCCATAGTATGATATCCAAAATCTAAGACAAGTCTCATTTCACGATATAAATATAATATCGATGTATTGCCCAGCTCTACTTGCAATTAACATATTGTTTGTACCTGAAACTTGAGCTTAGTGTTATTGATATCCATGCGAGAGCTCAGGCACTCTCCCACCACCATGCCCATCCGCCGGATACGCACCACGCTGCTGTCCAGGTGGCTCTGCATGCCGCCCAGCATACACTGAAGTAACTCTGAGAGATGGAAGCAATGCAGAGAGAGGAGAGCTCAAAGCAACACGCTTTGCAGGATCATTTTATATAGTGTGTGATACAAAGAATGTGGAGCCATAATCACTTCTATTTTGACTGTTGGTGTACTGAGTGATTGGAGGCATCAAACACTGCTTGTACCTGAGCGTAGCTCTTGTAGCTCAGAGTCTCTCAGCAGACTCACACTCAGCAGTAAAGCCTTGCTGACATACAGCTGCTGCTCCAGAGGTGTGTGCTTCACCGCACTGGGGTTAGCCCAGGCCTGGGAAACAGACCGTAACACCTGAGAACACACACACACACACACACACACACAC
>NC_045753.1:21393062-21393638 GCF_008692095.1 Etheostoma spectabile
ACACACACACACACACACACACACACACACGTCATAATCATCAACATAAATATATATACAAGATCTCATTTGGCTGCTGAACAACCTAATGCACTCACCTGGATGAGCAGTGGCCTTCGCTCCCCGTCTGCTGCGAGGTAGCCCAGGACAATTCTCAAGACTTGAGTCTGGGGGTAAAAAAACATATGCTTCATACAGTGGGGCTCGAAAGTTTGGGCACCCCAGGTAGACATTTGTAGTAATGTGCATAAAGAATCCAAGAAAAGATGGAAAAAAACTCCAAAAGGCATCGAATGACAGGTTAGACATTTGTATAATGTGTCACAAAAAGTTAGATTTTATTTCCATCATTTACACTGTCGAAATAACAGAAAACAAAAAAATGGCGTTTGCAAAAGTTTGGGCACCCTGCAGAATTTCATGCATGCACCGCCCCCACCTTTGGAAAGCTGAGACCTGACGGTGTCATGGATTGTTCTCAATCATTGTTTGGAAAGACCAGGTGATGTCAAGCTTAAGTTTTAAATACCCAGACTCATCTGACCTTGCCCCAACAATCAGCACCATGGGTTCTTC
>NC_045753.1:21393651-21393821 GCF_008692095.1 Etheostoma spectabile
TTGTCTAGAAAACTGAAACTGAAAATAGTTGACGCTCACAAAGCAGGAGAGGGCTATAAGAAGACAATAAGATAATAAGAAGATAGCACAGCGTTTTCAGATGCCAATATCCTCTGTTTGAAATGTGATTAAGAAATGGCGGTCATCAGGAACAGTGGAAGTTAAAGCAA
>NC_045753.1:21393831-21394440 GCF_008692095.1 Etheostoma spectabile
ATCAAGAAAAATATCAGACAGAACAGCTCGAAGGATTGTGAGAAAAGCAAGTCCAAACCCACGTTCCATCCAGAGAGACCTGGCTGACACTGGAGTTGTGCTACACCATTCCACTATAAAGAGATACTCGAACAAATATGGTCTTCATGGAAGAGTCATCAGAAGAAAACCTCTTCTACGTCCTCACCACAAAAATCAGCATTTGAAGTTTGCAAATTAACATATAGACAAGCCTGATGCATTGTGGAAACAAGTTCTGTGGACCAATGAGGTTAAAATAGAACTTTTTGGTCGGAATGACCAAAGGTACGTTTGGAGAAGAAAGGGCACAGAATTTATTGAAAAGAACCTCTGTTCAACTGTTAAGCATGGGGGGGATCAATCATGTTTTGGGGTTGTATTGCAGCCAGTGGCACAGGGAACATTTCACGAGTAGAAGGAAAAATTTAGTCAATAAAAATTTCTCAACTTTTTGGACGCTACTTGAGAAATCTCGTGAAAGCTAAGTGAGAGAGGATGGCTTCTACAAATGGATAATGAGCCTAAACACACCTCAAAATCCACGGTGGATTACATCGAGAGGCGTAAACTGAAGGTTTTGCCATGGCC
>NC_045753.1:21394450-21400111 GCF_008692095.1 Etheostoma spectabile
CAATCTCTTGACCTCAACATAATTGAAAATCTATGGATGGACCTTAAAAGAGCAGTGCGGGACAGACAGCCCAGAAATCTCAAAGAACTGGAAGACTTTTGTAAGGACGAATAGGCAAAGATACCTCAAACAAGAATTTAAAGTCTCTTGGCTGGCTACAAGAAGCGTTTCCAAGCTGTGATACTTGCCAAAGGGGACAGTACAAGGTATTAACTCTGCAGGGTGCCCAAACTTTTGCAGACGCCATTTTTTTGTTTTCTGTTATTTTGAAAGTGTAAATGATAGAAATAAAATCTAACTTTTTGTGACATATTGTACGAATGTCTAATCTGTCATTTGATGCCTTTTGAAGATTTTTCCATCTTATCTTAGCTTCTTTATGCACATTAATACAAAATTTTACCTGGGGTGCCCAAACGTTTGAGCCTCACTGTATATTTATAAGAATATATGTTTTATTGTCAGGCTGCAAGTATCTTCTTACCTCATACTTGTACTGCAGTAACAGCAGTTTGTGAGTAATAACAAACTGGGCCTTTTTATTTGTTAACACTAGATTTCCAATGATCCTGCCCAAGGCATCAGGTCTGGAAAAATTAAAGGCAAGAGACTGGTGTTATTAAAGGCAGATATAAAACTAAAAGCTAAGAGGCCATATAAACTGCAAGCTGTTTGAATGTGACTGTTCCAGTCTCCACCTTACCCACTGACAGCCTGCACCAGTCCAGTGAGCACGCTCTCCATACACCGCTGTGGAACGTTCTCCAGCAGCTTCCAGCAAACCCTCTGCCACACCATGTCTGAGCGTGTGCATGCAGACAGCCGAGGAGCCATCACTGCCAGCACCAAACCTGTGGATAAAGATTCATTCATTTCCTATAGAGTTGGAGGTAATGTCATGGATGATAGTTATGCCACTTGGTAATATTCTTGTTACATATTATTGCAACTGTGTAATTTTCACTGAGCTCACCACTATGGCCTTGGATACACACTTTCCCAAGTGTCTGAGCCACAAAAGTCAAGGAGCAGTCTGTGCCATCTGTTAAAAATACAAGTCAGACACACAGACTGAATGAGAAATTATCATTTTGATGTCACAACAATAAATCTTTGACATAAGCCGCGTGCTGTCATTATTGCAAAGAGTTTAAAAGGAGCAGTTCACAGACCTTTGAGTGCTTGGCAGGTCCGCTCCAGGGCAGTGAGCATATTTGTCGCCAGTAGTGGATGGTACTGCTGAGGAAGAAAAAGGGTCTTGTTTCTTGGATGTAACCTGTTGGCGGCGAGGTCCGGCAGCGCCACAATACGTCCCAGCAGAGTCTCTCGCAGCTGGGGGGAGTCAGAGGGACATGTCTCAAGACAGTAGGACCACAGCAGCTCAGCGAGTCGACCACTCTGAAGGAACTTCTCAGTGATGCTGACCAAGTGGTCCAGATTTGCGCTGGCTCTGTGGTGGAGAGACAGTGACCTTAGGTAATTACTGAACAGACAACATGATGAAAGTGACCCGTGTCTTCTATCCAACACCACCCACCTTAGCTCTCCTATTCCCTCCATCAGCACCAGCAGCGCCTGCTCTGGAGGGCCTTTGAGGAACAGGCCGTCCCATAACTCTGTTCGCTGGGCTGCTGTGAGGCTGCGTAACCAGTCAGCCTGGATGTTGCTGACAAGGAACTGAAGGGTACGGGTGAAGTGAGCTCTCCTGAACTCCGACCGCTGAACTGAAGTGGTTCTACCTTCTGGTCCTTCTTCCAAGTAAGAGTGGAGTGTTTTAAGAGTTGTGATAATGTCTTGGGTATCTGTGGATGTAGTGAGGGTCCGGAAACACTGGGCAACCGCTAGGCGAACCTCTGTATTCAGGGCAAGGGACTCCATCTTTAAAATGGTAATTACCTTGTTTTACCTCCTAAACAAAAACATTAAAAGGATATTTCACACTGAAACACCTGTGAATAGTTTCTACCAAGTTATGTATCTATCTCCACACACAACGAACACACAACAATTCACCAATTATAACAAAGTGAATTATGAGTGCATTTTACAATTTTAAGGTGTGAAGTCAAGCTACAGCTTACGCAGGGGTCAATTTTATAATACATCCATGTGGTTAATGCCGAACAAGTCGTCTATTATCAGAAATTAATGGACGACGTCGTCCCTCTTTCGTTTTCACCCTGACCGTGGTATACGTCAGAATATCACACCAATACTTTCTGGATGTACAGCCTTCACTCATACTAAGAAGAACGTTGTGTTTTTAGGTGAACGCTCCCTTTACCTCTAAACCAAACCTTCAGGGAACGTTCCCGTAACCAAAAACGAACGTTCCCAGAATGTTCTGGGAACCAAAAATTGTTAGTTTGGATAGCTACAGCAGTAAAGTTACCGTTATGGCTCACTCAGACCACGCACACATCTCTCCCAGACTGCATTGCCTTGAATTAGCTTCAACTGCTAGCCTGTCAAAACTCATACGCACCTGTGCATTTTTATTTAAAAAAACAAATGTATATGGCGGACATGATTTCTAGTTACTGTGATATTAAAACGTTTCTTCCCTACTGTCAGGTCGCGGTTTTAACAGGAATTTTCCCCGCGGTGTACCTTCACCTCGCTCTGTGTGTGCTCCATCAAAATACGTTCGTCGCGAGAAAGAAGGAGAGGGGAGGTTCCGGGGACAGTGACCTGTGAGGCATTCAAGAAGCCCACGGTTTTTTTAACACTTCTGGATCCCTTTATATGTCGTGATCACTTGATCGCTTTTACATCAATTAACAAATAAAAGAATCGGTCAATAACTCAACATATGCTAGTCTTTCATTGATTTAGTGTTTTTTCTAAGTTAATCAAATTGATTATTTTACTATTGCCTTTTTCCATTAGGCCTATTAAACTAATTTGCACAATTCGTTATTTGTCAGCTGAATATTGATAACACACATAACACAAATGGATGTGAAGTGCCATGACACAAATTAATAGTTGAAAATAAATTTTAAGTATATATTGCACCTTTATTGTTCCCCTGGGAAATTTGTTTTTTGTAGCAGCAGTACAACATAAATAAGAACAGAGAAGCATAGCACAGAAATAAACAGTAAGAGGTGCCAAAACTAAAATAGAATAGAATGAAATAGAAACTATACAGAGTATTTGGAGATTAATGACATGGTAAAGTGAGTTGTGCTAGTAAATTGACAGTAGTGTGATTTGTTGCAGCAGAGTCAACAGGTCTACGTCAACTGTACACCATACAAATATACAATTTTGTTAAGTAATGGAAGCGTTTGTCTGTATTAATAGAATAGAATAAAGGCCACTATTAGGGGACAGAGGGTCTCTGCCTCTGTCTCTTCTCTCTTGTGGGAGTTAATATAGTGTTGACAACTGGTAAATGCATTAACAACATTGTGACACTGGAGACATGTGTAAGGTGTGGTTAAGGGGCCATCCAGTACATACCCACAACTAGCAGGTGGGGCCGATAGGTTGGAGGCCAAGCAACACCTCCAGGCTCTCTGTTAACTTTCTTTAACTGTCTATGGTTAACTACAGTAGTGTCTAGCAGTGTCTCTCATGATCAGACACAATCACAGTGAGCTGGTACGTGTAAGGGAAATAAATTAGCATTGCAGAAAATTGTCAAACTTTTACACATATTTTCTGTTGGAATATATCCATTCGAGTTAAGGAACTGAAAAACTCATCTCAATCCTTAAAATCATAAAAAAAGGAACTCTCTCAAGCGTCCCTTTTGATTCATAGTGACTTACCATCTGAACTGGTGACATGCATTAACACCTGGAGCTCATTTCTGACAAATTAACGGTGTTAACAGCATGTATGGTCAAATCAAACCTATAGTCTACATGCTGAAACATTGTACAATGTAAAAACATGCAACACGTGAGACAAATGAGGCAACCAAACACGGAGTCATTTTATTCCATTTATTTTTCTAATCTTACTTTCACTGCTTACCTTTAAATTGTTCTCTTTTTACAATGACTGAAATTATATTTCCCCAGTAACAATTAGGATTAGATCGTTTGGGGGATCTTCAAAAAAAATATACAGCTGTAACCCATATTGTTATAATTTATACATTTATCTTTGAAAATAGGAATAAAATTTAACTTTTACAATTTCTCTTTTCTACAATATTTTTCATTTTGATCTTCCCATGTCACATAATGGCAAGCCATGCACTACTCCAGTAGTGATGTTTGTGCCTTGAGCAAACTTTCTTTGGACAGTGGAAGTGAACGTGAGAGAAAAAGTTCACAAAAATGACAATTCATATTTACAGTTTAGGTTTTCATCATGATTTAACAAACTGACAGTAGCGTGGTCAGTGCTTCCCCCAGGGCTCATCATCAGGTTAGTTTCGAGGCAGAGTCTGAGACACAGAGGCACAGTGTTTAGACAAGCAGGCCGGGTTTTGTTTTCTTTCAGGGCAAACTCACTCTGTTGATTTATCAGAACAGTTGGACCCTGATTGATGGGTAAAAATGATCAGTTTAAGTTGTAACATCTGTCTTTGGTCATTTTCAGAGCAAGAGTTAAAATGGAGAAACTTGGTGGTTAAAGTGCAGTCACCTTGAGCTCTGCTAATGGGAATGTTTTATCAGCTCTGTTGTCTCTCACTGTCTAGTATTTCTGTAGCCCGTCCCAAACTATCAGTGAAACTTAGACAATTCAATATAAAGCAGGGAGAGAATTAAGTGTAGTATAGCCTGCTGTGTTCAAGTGTCATCCCATTTCCTGTTTGTAATGCAAAAAGGATTCATTACCATGAAGGATAAGTATTAAATCTGTCGGGGCAAAACTCCTGTCACACTAAAAGGCAGGAAGCAGAACACGGCAAAGCCTTGCTATGAGGTTTTAGGTGTTGTGTGTTGACATTTCGAGGTCTCACAACTCCACTATTGGAAATTATAGCATATGATTTGTCAGTCAAAAACATGGATCACACAACTGAATCAAAGATAAACGATACAAATTGGCATTTCCATGAAGGACCTGACTCCATCTGGGAAGACAACAGTGGAAACTGGCATTTGTCTAAACTCACAACCCTGAGGAGGTCACAGCAATGTCAGCATTATGGAAGAATTGCCACGACCTCAACAAACAACCACTCGAGCAGGTCACATTCAAGTGCTTTGCACACAACACAATGCTTTAAACATTTCTCCAAATTCAATAAAGTCTCCCCAAAGATCCATTCACCGTGAATTAATCTCCCCCTTTGTGAATTCAAAAATGTACAAAGATATAATCAGCAGAACACGTCACAGAGTGTGAGTTGTCGGTTGTGTCAAAATGATGAATAAATATCGGCATGTGATTTCAAACGGGGGGGGGGGAATATACCAATAGATACTGTACACGCTACATGCTAGAGAAGAATACAGGCAGCTGTCTCTCAGCATAAGACAAGAAGAAGAAATGTTCTTTTCCTTCCAACTATAAAAATACCTAGAATCTAGAATGAGTGTAGAAAAAACTTTACATGTACAAGTCATTTACATCCAAGGCCATTTTTTTTCTCCATTCCCAACCTACCAGTGGCAGGTGAAGAAGAGCAATGACATAAAAGGTGAACAGGATGAAAAATAGGAATTCTTCTTAGCATATTGGTGCAGGATGCCA
>NC_045753.1:21400121-21417271 GCF_008692095.1 Etheostoma spectabile
AAAAAAAAAAAAAACTCCCCAACTAACATTTGACAAGAAAACCGTCAACAGGTCTGGTAGGTTTCTTATGTCCAGTTTCAGTCCAAAAGTAATGGCTGCGTTGTACCTATAAACCCGCCATCAGTCCAAAAGCACTCCGTACATCTTCGAAAAAGCAGATGCTGCTTCAGCAGAGGAAATAAGAGCAGGTTTGCGCCGTCTGCCCTCCACCAATTCCACTTTCTTGACAAGCATTATTGCTACCAGAGTCTGCCATGTCTCTTCAGTATTATATATCTGGTCTGAAAAACGATTAAACTGGCCACTAGTCAGCAAAAAAGATCATCCCAACTCCTGATGGCTGAAAAAAAAAGTTTGTAGTATTCTTAAATATTTCCAATTGATATATATGACATTAAAATGAGTAGGATACTATTTTATTAGTGTGAGTGGGATGTCTGCAGCCCACCACCAGCAGCAACTAATCCCACTCACTATCATACAGGCTTTAAATGGATTTTGATTGATTTGTTCCCTTCACAATAAACATGTTTTTTTCTATAAAAACAAAAACAAACAAAACAAAACTTAGTGCAAAGTACAACCATTTGATTATTCACATACAACTCAAATGTCAGCATTTTTCTCAACATTTGTCTCGAAAACAATTTTACTGACAATAAATCACTTGTGCAGCGGGAAAAGTAAAAAAAAAAAGAAAAAGAAAAAAAGATTGGTTACCTGGATAAGCTTGCTCCCCATTACTTTCACTCAGCAAGAGAACACTGGGGTCAGGTGGGCTGTACTAAATAAAAATTAAAAAAAAAAATCTTACAAACTACAAATCCCAGACTCACTCATCAGTTTCCCTTCATGCTTAGTTAAAGTGTCTGGAGAGTTCACAGAGTGAGCGTGTCAGTATGAGCAGGATATATTTTGTCAGTTACAGTACTCAGTCTGCACTTAGTGAGATATGTTTGAGTTATTTAATATTTGTGCCAGGGAGTGATGGGAAATGTAGCATTTTTCTTCTACTTGAGGTTTCCAGCCCACCTGAGCTCCTGGACCCTGTTTCATTGTAAAACGAAAAAATGAGAAGAAGCAATTTATAAACCACACAGCTCCTTAATTTGGGACACTTAAGCTTATTTTAGTCGCTAGTGTCACCAAGCTTTTTCAAAACCTTAAAGTAACACTGCGCAAGAAAGAAAAGAAAAAAAGGAAATGTCCAAACACCTCTCACACACACACACACACACACACACACACACACACACACACACCACACACACACACACACACACACACACACACACACACACACACACACACCACACACACACACACACACACACACACACACACACACACACACACACACACACACACCCCACACACACACCACACACAACACACACACAACACACACAAAACACACACACACACCCCACCCTCCCCCAGGCTTTTCTCATCCTCTACCCCTCACTTGGGTTCACTGGAAAGACAGTTGAACTTGGTTAGAGGACAGAACACACATTTATAGTGACTGGTAGGCAGCACTGCAAGCTTTAAACACATTAAAGACAAATTCAAAAGAGAAAGTGGCCGCCCCAATCTACTGCCCAGTGCTTCATATGGCTTTCTCACTTGTGAATAAAACACGACTCAGCCTGGTTCAGGAGATTACAGCCCACATACCCACACCGCTGTCCCCGTTAACACATCACAGACTGAATGGAGGCATGTATGGCATGCATAATTAATAAATACTTTAATCACCTTTAATTTAAGGCCTTTTGGTACTTTAGAATTGTCTGTGTTTTTTCTTTAGCTTACAGTGACACTGTTTTTGAGGGAAACGGACAGGAAGATTTTCTAACTCTTTGTGACTTCTTGTACACATTTAAACATTCACTCATTCAACAAGGGGAGACTCGGGTCCCTCTTGCCAAATACATGGAGGTCACCAGAACCCAAGTGTATTCAGGAGAGTTAACACATACACTCACAAATAAGTACAGACTCAAGGGATATTAACTGAAAATTGCTTCTTTTTCTTTTTCAATGACAGCCATTGACTTCTTAGGAATCTTAAGTCCTTCACCTTTGTGGGGGGGGGGAAGTTGGATAAGTTGAGTGCGTGGTGTTTTCCTACCAAAATTTTTATTACATCCTCCCAGTAGTTTTCTTTTAGCCAAGTCTCCAGTATTTCTAACAGCCTGAGGAGACCCTGTGCACGGCCTTCCTGGCTGCATGGAGTCTATTTGACCTCAAGGATGGAGGGGTTGCACTCCATGATGGCCACAATGATCTTGTCAATGTAGTCCTGGAGTCTGTAGTTGATCTCCTCCTGTTTGTGGACTGCCTCCATCAACTAGAAACAGAGGAACAGAAGTCAACGGAGATAAAAGTGATTACACGGAACAACACTTTTTAGTAAAAATTCAAATATAAAAAAGGTGAATCGACAGGCACTGTTTTCCGCGTTCTTTCCTGTTTTCTGAGACCTACCTCTACACGAGACACATTGTTGATCTCAGCTGCCAGGGAGTCGGAGAAGGAGGCCGACATCAAGTTCTTGGCTCCCTGGATGCTCAGGTTGATAATCTGGCCGTTTAACTCGTCATTCTGCTCCTTCAGGCTGCGGTTGTCCTTGAAAGATTGAGTCGAATGGAACACGTCATAAAAACATTACAGGCCGGATCCTGAATTATTCTCCCATTCCAAACAGTCTGGTAAGAGTGATAGAATGCGAAGACACGGCAGAAAGTAAAGGACATTCAGAATGTGCATGCTACCTGTTTGAGTCGTTTGATCTCTTGCTCCAGCTCGGCTTCGCGTGTGCGGGTCTGATATTCCTGCAGCCCCGCGCCCGGCGTACGCCCTCTCTTTGCTTCAGCTTCCAGCTTGTAGAGTTGGAGGTGCTCGAGCTGTTTACGCAAGTCCTCAATGAGCTGAGGTACAAACGGATCAAGAGCCACCAGTTAGTAAAGTTCTTAGGAATCATTTCAAATTAGGGCTAAAGCACAGGATTCATTTAGATGGGAACATTAGACACATGACAGTGAGGTTGTCTAACCATACGCTGTATTGTAATATTTTTGTATGCAGAGTACTGTTTATGTTGTACATAGAAAACCCAGTCACACCTCCTGAGTGCACTCTTTCTCCTTCTGGTTCTGGTGGCGCTCATGGCTCAGCTTGTCAGCCATTTTCCTGCGGGACTCCGTCTCGTCCTGCAGCCTGTCGCACATGGCTTCTGTCTCATCCTGCAGCTTTCTCTTCTCCTGGAAAAAAACAAAAACAAAACAAGGTGAGCATGAAGAGGAGTGTTAAGTCTGATGGCAAATTGAACAAGGAAAGGCAAAACAAACCAGGAGATGAGCTATTGCTTCTCTTACCTCCTCTTGTCTCTCGATGTTTGCTCGAAGACATGGAACACAGGACCTCAGCTCACTGTTCTCCTCGTCCAGCTGCTGCAGCCTGACAAGCAAACACAGATCCACATCAGAAACTACAACCACTACAGTGCAGCCACAAAGTAACAACTGTCGCACAACGCTATACTACAGGGAAAATAGCTTTCATCCAGTGGCAGTATAGTGCCAGAGGGTGGCAGTGTAGAGCCATGATCCCTCAACAAACAACATGTGGACCACTGGTGCCACAATGAACAAATGTGGTTTTACTATCCTGTTAAATCTAATACAGCAAACACGCCAACAACTTCAAACTAAAATCTTCTCAGGATATCAAACACGGACAGATTTAGTGGTCTATATGCTGTTAAAATTATCACAAAGTATAAAAAATGTTTTTGTTCGTCAATTAAATCTTTTTTGTTTGTTGTATATGGGCTTTTTTACTCATCAGAACAACATACACAGGGATAAAACGGTGTTTAACAACCCAGGTACCGTGTGCAGACATTATACAGAATCTAAAATCCATCTGTTGCACAGTAAATAAATATATATTTCGATTGTTCAAGCTGCCACCAAAGATATTGTAAACACAACCATCTGCTCACCTGGCCTGCAGGTTTTCCAGCTCCAGCCCTCTCTCCCTCTCCAGCTTGATCAGGGCCTCCTTGTGACGACGGGTCTCCTGCTGTAGTTTCTCGTCAGCGCGGACCTCCTGCTCCTTGAGCTGCTCCTCTAAGGCATTGGCACGGTGCACCAGGTGAAGGTTATCCTGGCGCAGCCGCGCGTGCTGCTCCCCCGATGACTCGGACTCCTTTTCCAACTCCGCAACTCGACGCTCAAGCAGGAGCACCTGGGGAATGTGCATGTTTGAAGGTTAGTGACAGACAGATGTAAATGTAATGTAAGAGTAAATTATAATGCATTAACAGGCAGGGGTGTTGAAATTAATCATTGCATTGACGCATCGCAATGCGGACAGACCATAGTCAGACCATAATCATAAGTATTGGCTTATGATGTTACTTGTCGATTTTCCGATCACAGCTTTTTTAGTTTTTGCCTTTTGTCTGTTTTCGGCTGGGTTCTGACTCCGCTAAATTTAGGCAGTTTCTTTTTTTAGGTGCAGATACAATAATATTGAATCGATTTGAATCCTTAATGGGACAAGTGAATTGAATCGTATCGTGACACCAGTGACAATTCATAGTCATTTGCATCTGTTTAGCTTCCAAATATGAAATGTTTCTTCTCTCTTTCCAGCTGCTGTAACAGGTGAAAACTGTGGCCGCTCACAGGTATGAGTCGTGCGTTAGTAGAGGGACGTGAACAAGCAGGTGTTTTTGAAATAGAGTATTAGGTAACTTCAGGTGAGCTCTCACCTTGTCTGTGATGTCGTTGTCAGCGAGCTCCAGGATGTCCCGCGTCAAGTCGCTCATGGTGTCCAGCGTCATCGAGCTGTTCTGGAGGAGATGTCTGCACGTGGACAGGGAAAAAAAAAAGTAAATCTCCAGAGCCAGCTCACATTTGTCAAACTACGGTTTTTATATGCCAAACAAAACCATCTATTTCAATTATTCTACAAATATGAACCTTTGCCTGCTGAAATCAGAGCAACCGTTTGGCTCACCTTGCTACTTTCTTGCTGGAGAGCCTCTTGCCAGCGCTGGATGAAAAGACAGAACAACAGGAAAAATGGTCAGGAAGAGAAAAAGGATAAAGGAAAGAGACACCATCTCCTACTATTTGTCCTATCCAATCCCAGTCCCACTCTCTGCTAGCAGAGGAGCCCCACTGATAAACCACTGGATTTTTGTTGAAACTAAAGCTACAAGATATTCACACATCACAGCAATCTAACACAAAACACAGCAGCATGTATTAACAGTGTCTAACAAGTGCTGATTTAGGATCAGTTCTGACCTGTGACAGCATTACAAAAACCTTCAATTAATTCCTATTTGGGGATATATTTTGATTTCTAAATTCCTAATTAAAGTTAATTCTGAAGTTCTGAATTGTGCCCTATTGCAAATCAAATCAGATTTCAGTTTCTGTAATATAGCCACTGGTCAGTAATCCTGGATCAGAAAGTTAGTTCCAATATATGAAAGCTCTTTGAAAAGTTGTATTTCACCAGCAGCAGTCATTCTGCATCAACTTAAAAGAAGCATGGGGACAGTAACATGGAGAGTAGAAAATACTAAAATAGACACCACTCACCTGCAATACCTGCGGTCATTGTTTCATATTTCTACAATCAATTAATTAAAAGGTCCCATATGTTTATTTTTAGTTTCATACTGGCATTTTGGGTTTTTACTAGAACATGCTTACATGCTTTAAACTCATGTTACCAGAGTTTTTAATCCTCTGCATCTGCGTCTCTGCACTGTCCTTGCAGCCGGGGGAATGACTGTAACAACACTGTAGCAGCACTTCTATATAGTATAGTTGGGTCATCACACCTGTACGGAAGTCCTGACAACTCGTTTTAAGAAACTGTTTCTGAATACGGTCTGTGTGTTTTGATACTTTTACAGTATTTACTCCATATAGCACTTTGACCCGCTTTATAACTAATAAAATAATACAATATGGGACCTTTAAGCTTATTTTCAGGTGAGCAAAATATTCATGACAAATCATACTTTCTACAGATGTAACAATGGGAAGGAGCTGGCTACCAACATCTAAGAACTGCATCAAAGCCACTGAAATGCTTTAAGTGAGTTTTTCCACCAATAAATACTAAATGTTAAATATCAACACACTGCAACTCACACAAAAATAGGGTGCAGATGAAAAAAGATTGGGAACAGTATGAGGTAAAATGTACTTAAAACACCCACAGAATGAACCATAATGTGTGTGAGAGAGTGCCATCTGTAACGACACACACGCACGCACTCTGCCAGTCCAGCACGCACACATTATGAGAACATGCATGATGGCATAAGTATCTAATCAGCACTGCAAACACATTCACATGGAGTGGCTTGTGAATGACATGTTACCTAGTCATCTCTAGGAAATTGAGACGAGTGGAGAGGTCCTCGAGACGACTTATTTGTTTGTGACACTGACTACAGAAAAAGTCCAGCGCCTCCTCCCTGAGGAAGCTCTGAAAGCAGTCAGGGAGAGGAGCAGGTGCACTGGAAAGAGGAAACAGGGAGGAAAAGGAGGAGAAGTGGTGAGTGACGGACAAGAAGGGGTGTACTGAGGTGGGACAGGAACACCTCTGGGGGGTGCAGGAGGTGTTAGTGAAATCCAAAGGAGAGTTTGAAAGAGTAAAGTGTGAGGGAGTTGTGAAACAGGCTGCAGTGTGGCTGTGATTTGCGTTCTGGGTAGTGTTAAGGAGACAAAACGTTCTCTGAGAAAGAATGTGCTCATCTATCTTCAGCGCAGATGAGATTTTCTTTCCGCTGCTGCCAAAACATTCTTGTCTTTCAACTTTGGCATCTTTGCCGCAAGCTCAGAAACCCTACAGAATGGTTACAATTAAGTCAAAAACATCAAAACAACTTTGAGATCTCAAGCAAATGAATGAAACACACATTTGACTATTTCTTTGATAGTCCATATCCTCTCCTCACATCACCTCTGCCGGCTGATAGTTCATTCAGAGAGCAAGGCAGCTCTGAATTATGCAACCAGCTGGCACAGGTTCCTCTTTATGTAGGCAGAAAAATGGTGTGGCAGTCCATAAGTGAGTATCGTATGCACTGTTTTACTGAGCCATTTTCCCCCTGAAGGATGGCTTTGTTAAATAATCTTACAGTGATGTGTTTTTGTAGAACAGAAGCAACCCAACAGTGTGTATGTGTACTCAAAATGCTGTGAAATTAAGGTAGGTGTGTTTGTGTGCGCGCACGTGTGTAGGCAGCACTGCTACATGCGCCAACAATGAGCATGATTGGCTTAAAACACAGTGACGCATTCACACTGAGTGGGTGAAGTTTGTGGGATGCAGTATATTATTTCTCTATTTTGTTTTTAGCCTAACCACCATAAACTTGTGTGCCATGTAATCTTTCACATGCAGTTTGTATTTCACTGATTGAGATTTATTATTTATGGTTCTCAACTCAATGCACCTGTACTATATGCTTTTGGTGCCAATCCAGTAAGACCAGCTTATTTCAGTATTGCCAATGTGCTACAAAAACTAGGCAGTTAGTTAAGCAAAGCAAGGCATTATCCGGTTTTTGGTCTCTGATGAAACAGAGGAGGGTTGAAAAAAGATGAATGGGAACAGGCTACGACACGGGCTTTAACACAAATGACTGGTGCCATAGAGAGGGGTGTGTGTGTGTGTGTGTGTGTGTGAGTATATGTGTAGCCCAGAGGCAAAGCTTGTTAGATACTCCTTAAAGGAGAATTCCATTCAATTTCAATACGTAGCTCTGTTTGTAAATTTGGAGTGCTGTCACTATCAAGAAAAATGAAAAAAAATCACAGCAACACAGCAAATTTGACTGCTGTAAATGTGACAGAAAGTCGTGTTTAGACTAACACGGATTCCACCAGAAAACAGGAAATAAATAGAGGTATGTGTACTGGCTGAAGGAACACAACTTTTATTCCTTTCTGTCACATCTACATCAGTCAAATTCGCTGTGTACACTTGGACGGAATAACTGCACATGGCTAGACACTTGTAATGACATTTTGAGCATGTTTGGAAGCTAAAAACAAGTTTAAACCTTGCCCTATTTAAGACTGTTGGGTGCAAAATTTAGCAGGAAGTTAACACGGTGTAGGCAGCACCAATTGTTTTCTTTTTTCTTGCTAATAACATTACTACAAATTTACAAACAACAGAGCTACGTATTTGAAATTGACTGGAATTCAATTCAAACAAAACATCCACCTTTTGTCTGTCCCAGAAAGCATGGCAAAAGGTGCCACCCTTAGAGTGACGAATAAAACATTTACTCAGACTACTCAGGATCACACAAGGGCAAATGAAAGGAGGCACAGTTTTAGAACAGGATTTAGCCCAACAGCTACATTTTCAATAGCTTTTGCAACAGTGAGGGTAAGACTGGTGGAATTAACTTTGTATGCACTTCATTTATCATTGCCCTTCGCCAGAAAAGGAGGCCGATAAGAGTTGGGAAGGACGTCTCCAGATAGCTCTTATCAATGTTTGACCTCAGTGTCTTTGTTGAAAGAGACATTTTCTCTAAAGAACATAAACAGGGTCATTTAAACCTGGACAATACAAAGTCACACCTCTTATCAGAGAGAGTTGATAAAACAAATGTTTGGTGAAAATGATATTAATATTCACATCAGCTAAATAATCTTCCGGCTGTCTACATTTCAAAATTACTTCATACAAGATTAGAGTTCAACACCGACTCCTCTTTGTCAGAGGAACATTGGTTTAGCTGTGTAAGGAAGACAAGCTCATACCTGGGAGAAAGCAGTGAGGAGCCATTGATCTGCTCAGGTGGCAGCACCAGAGGGGAGTGGCCCTCCCCCTCGGTCCCCTCCACGCTGCTCTCCAGTAGCAACTCGGAGCTGTTGCTTTCCCCAAAGTCCTCAAAGTGCTCCTCCTCTCCACCGATGACCGTCACCAGAGAGTGGTTATGTAGCTCAGAGTTCAGGGAAAACCTGAAGGGCACATAACAATGGCGTTAGTTAGTGTGTGTGTGTGTGTGTGTGTGTGTGTGTGTGTGTGTGTGTGTGTGTGTGTGTGTGTGCGCTCACTTGTGTATATAACAACAGCGTAATTAACTAGCCATTAATAGAGAGAAATATGTCAGGTTTAGACAGGATAAACATGGGACATCCGGCTGGGTATAAACAGCCATATACCAATCCAATTACAAAACCCCAATCTCAGTCAAACCAATCTTTTGAGTTCATTCAAAGGGAATAGACATGATTTAGTACTTGACACTACTATACTATATCCTAGAGTTTCTGGATAAGATGGTTGTGTTAAACCCAGAAACCTGGAATAACTGGAGCCAACTGTAAATCCAGAAGGAGTACAATTAATCTTCCCCCCAGCAAGGGCTGCAATCTGGACAAGTTCGATGATCACTTGTCTTCAAACGTAATCTGTTAATTCACATTAATCCTAAACGTCTGCTTTGGCTGAAACAAACTGTCTTGTGCCGCACTGGTAACAGAAAACCACAATAGGAACACAAGACACGTGAGAGGTACCTTTGAGTAGTTTAATGTGGGTCAAGATGAAGAGTTGCTCTCATGCTTATAATTGGCGGGTTCTGTTACACAATTGAACAAAACTCTACTGGATGGATATGGTAGTCTTTGCTTTGAATTGTGAAGTTCCAGTAAATAAAGTCTTTTATATTTACAGCTGGCCACTTTCCTGTTTTCCAACGGGATATGTTAGATGTCTTAAGCACACACACAGGACGAGGATGTCCAAATCAGCAGAAAATCTTGCCTCCTCAGCACACAATGACAAAGCCCATTTTCCTTGTTTACAAGACAAACGACATTCATCTGGCCAACTCAAAGCTAAAACATCACTTTAATTCTCAGAGTGAAAACCTAAAGTCCCCTACTGTCACACAAATAATACATTTGTCAGTTTCAGTCCCTTTTAACCAAGACAACAACGCAGCTTCAGCTGCAGCAATGTCCTGTGCTAATATTAGGCTCAACTGGTTAAATTGTAACACAACCAATTTTGGATTCACTTACCTTTCTTTACTCAGGCTCTTACTACTTGGCCCCATATTGAGGTCCCTCACACAGAGGGACGGCGAAGACAGAGAACGCATCTTTAAACGCCCTCCGCTGCCCTGGCGTGAAAGCCTTGGAGCAACTGGCGTGAAAACACCAGACAACCAAAGTGGAATTCTGAAGTTTCACAGGTTACACCGATATGTAAAAAAAACACGACTCTCCAGTTTGGAGGGAACAAAAGGGTCTGCTTTTGAAAATGGCAAAGTCTGTGGTTCTAACGAGCTGCCATTCAGTGCCACATGACTGACGTTGCATTGTCTGTGCCACCCAACAGACTTGAGGCTGTACCACAAAGGGTGGACTGCGAGTGGGTTAATCAGATTTGAGGCTAAGCAACAGCCAACAGACAGTCCTGCTGACCGTCCAAGTGCCACATGTGTGTGGGGACACGGGTTGGACAGAAGAGGGTGGGGGAGGCTAATCCTGTTAGATTCTTAATCCCCAGTCCAGTGCATATACTCCTAACCTGAATGAGGTTAGCTGGGCTAACGCATGGTAAAATCTCAGTTTACGTACAGACCTTTTTATTGCATTTACTCACAGTCAATGTTAAATCACTGTAAGTTGCAAATTGTTTGTGACTTGGCAAACTCTGTAAAGTTGTTTGGGCATGAGAAACATGCCCATGTTTTTCATAAAAGCTTATCTACGTTAATAGGGAGGTGAGATGGTGATGAGTCTCAAAATCTTTGGTAAACAGACTGCTGAAATAAGAGAATATAAAAAAGGTCACAGTGTAAGATTCCCGTCAGCAGTGGATTTAGCAGGGCAATGGTATGAACAAGTGGAGGAGAGAGAATGAGATTTGCCCATGCCACAGAAAAAAAAAGGAAAGAGCTAACTCGACACTTCCTGGAATTCAAGGCTCAATCATGGAATGGGAAGTCCAAAAACATCCCCGTCAGGCAGACCACTCAAAGCCGTCATCCAGCCGGACAGACGGGTCACAGCGTCAGCAGATAGGGCCTCACTTCTCTGCACTTCCTTCCTTGCGTTTGCCCCAAATAATATATCAACAAGAACATTTGTGTAAAAACATATAGATCCCATCTGCAGCAAGTTGTAATTACCAATAAGAGAGAATGAATCAAATTCAATTCACGATAAAGATCTCCTACTCGTCCTACTTGTCTGATGCAAATAATGGATCATCACAACAGACGTTTCTGGTCCACAATGACTCACTACAATGCTTATCAAATGTAGTACACTATGCTGCTACTTTGTCTTCTATGGTAGATTTAAATGGAGGTTACTTTTACCAAAAGAGTCAATGATAAAGGTATAATATTGCCAACTCTTTCTGATTTAGACAAATCTATTTGAAAATGACAGTGTCAGAAAGTGTCAGTATGAGAAACTGTCCAATTCTTGCAAGCGTTACCCTTTAAAAATATCTCCATCTGTGATCATGAACAGCATAAGCCATTAACTGAGAAATCAGAGGGGATCTCAGTCTCAGGAACAAATAATGATGCACTCAGACACACCGACTTTGGTAAAGAATGGTGGAAGGGCTTTTCTGTACTCAAGATCTTGGGCGCTCACTCTGTGCACAAGAATGTGTACATGAGGAGCCGTATTTAACTGAAAGAAGAAAAAAAGAAAAAAGGAGGAAACCAAACACAGAAGAAGGGTAAGATACTTTATGTTTGACTGACTCTCTACCCACTGGTGTATCTAGAGGAATTTAAGGTTAATAAAGTGGTGGCTGTCTATTGCCTCGGTTTAATCTGCCTGTCTGGTGACCCAAATAGTACCCAAGTGATCCAGCGTTGGGCGGGAAAGACTCGCAAACCATGTGATCTATGTGAAAGTTTAGTGTAGGGCAACTCCAGGGCAAACCCTTACCTGGAGATTTGATCATTCAGTGTTGCAGCACACAGCGGAGGACGTAAATATGCATCCAGGAAATATCAGCACATTGGCCAAAATTGACATTGTGTATATGGCTGAAGGCAAAAATTTATATGGACCTATTTCCACCATCTTCAGGGTCGTGCAGTGTGGCCTCGATGCCGCTGTCCGTCTCCACGTCCTCGTGCATCTCGGGGGGTACGAGGGCCCCCGTGTCCTCATCAGTGAAGGTCTCACACTCACTGTAAGTACTCTCGGAGCCCAGGTACGCACTGTCCGTCACCTCATTTTGCTGCAGTAACAGAAAACAATCATTACTGTATGCCCATCAGGCAGTAAACAGACAAACATACTGATTGGAACAATTTACCATGGTAACAACCGGGCACAAACATTAATAGAGTGTATATTGGGGGTGGGAATGACCAGAGGCCTCACAATATGATATCATCATGACATTGTATATGTCAATAACTTATAGTCGTGATTTTAAACATATTGCAATATATTATATAATACCTTTTTTCCATCATAAACCTTTATCCAAATTTCTAATTATGTTCCAAAAGGTAACTCTGTTTTGTCAAAAAAGATACATTTCTGTTTTCCCTTCAATTTTGTTGCTGCAAAATGGGATACACACACACACACACACACACCCACACCCACACCCACACCCACACCCACACACACACACACACACACACACACACACACACACACACACACACACACACACACGGCGTCTGTGAATCGATACAGTATTGCCACGGAAATTATTGCAATACTCTGCTGTATCAATTTTTTCCCCCATCCTTAGTGTATATGCTGTATTTCCTGATTAAAACAGTAACGTCATCATAGCTCTGGAAAACTTTACTCCAGTACAGAAAACCTGCACGGACAAACAGGTAGAGCTCAGCAATCATTATCATCATCATTTATCATAATGATAAACAAGCCTTTAGCGATTACTTCTGGTTCTGGATTTTACAGTAAATAGCATCAGGTGTATTTCAAAATCAGGACTATTTGTAATTATGTGAAGCAAAACGTAAAAAACACTGTTTGACCAACAGTCAAACAGTGTAATTAAAAAAGCCATTTCAAAGCAGGTCTATTTTGAATCTTAAGGTCTAGCCAGTTATAGACGCCAATTATGGAAAACAACCAAACAAATCATCAAGCATAAACAGACTTCAGAGACCGTCTGCTGTGATTCAGATGGCTGTTCCAAGCTAAACCTGCTGCATCAACACCTTTAAGCAACAAGTTCAAACTAAATGAGAAAGCTTTAAGCTTTCCATGCAACAAATACCAAATGCTCAACACAAAACCCATACACTGATACATGCCAAAAAAAGAACATCTGAAGCTATTAGCACATGACACATTACGAGGTATCAGAGCTGTAAAGCAATAATGAAGGAAAAGACAGGTGAGTCATGTTGGAAAGCAGAACATACCATTATTAACGCAGTGGCAGGAGAAGCAGGGCCCAGAGGGCTATCAACCATGCCCAGAACCATTATCACTGACTGGAAAGCTGGCCCGCCATGAGAGCTACAACTATCAATGCTTCCTCACCTTTACTCGCAGAGAGAGTGAGAGAGTACTTTTGAGAGGGAGAGAAAAAAAAAAAAAGGGAAACACTGAAACACTTCGTTCAGCTCCACTGGGTGGTCAGAGGGGAGGAGACGGAGACAAAGTCCAAAGAGTAGCAGAAGTCAGCTGTAATGCTCTATCAACCAGCCTTCTACGCGTCAGGCCCGATTTGAAACGCCACTCAATGAGCTGAATAATAACTGTAATCTTTCTTGGCCCCTGGGAGCTTCACTTCCTGACCCAGTGTGAGAGTATAAATCATTAAGCCATGTCCTTAATGTTGCAGACTGCACAGTAAATGAAGGCTATACATCACAACAACCAAAGTCATAACTGTCTGACTGCGTGCCAATAATAAAACTAACATGCTGTTGAGCTATAACACTACGAAAGGCAGAGTAAAATAGCTTGTATGACTGTTGACGATTATTGCTGTGCTATGGTCTCTATTTAAGAATTAAAATGTGGGAGGAAAAATGTGAACGGCCGAAAATATTTAGTAAAAGGAAAAAACAGGGTGTATGGGGCGTTGCTTTTCTCTTATGCCAGGCCTCAGCTGAACAGCCTCACCTTGCCTGTTTTGAAAGCAAACAGGGTGAGAACAGCACAGCCATTGAGAGTGAGGAACCCTTTTCTGCCAGAAACTAGAGAAAAAAACAAGGCCATGGACACAGGTGTGGCGTCTACTTCAAACATAAACACAAACATCCCCAAAACTCTGCTTCTGGGTTCCAGTAAACAGCAAAGACACTTAATAAATCACTGGCTCTTACACATTGTTAGTGGCCATTTTCAGTTCCATTTGTAATAGCTGAAACAAAACATAAGGAGCATTTTGCAATAAAAAAAATTACCATATGTAACCAAACATTGTAACAATTAGACCTCAAGAGCAAAACTAACCTTGACAGACTATTCAGGAACTATTAGAAGACACAGGAGAAGAAGATCTATTTCTCAGTTTACTATTTTGGGCAATTTAATATATGGTTCATTTAACTTTCACTGTACCTTCAATAAACTTCATTTCACCCTCAACTTGGTGGTACTCCATTATAATATATGAAAGATCTCTATTTTCAGTGACTATCAACTTTCATCAAGGCCTTCACTGTGAGCAGTCATTAAATCCAATGAAACTGTACAATACATCACATGTTGTTATTGTCTCTTGTATTAGATCTACTAGCCTTAACAAAAATCCACAATGTTTGTTCTACCAAAATATTTCAGAAAAAGCCTGCTTTTATTATAAAATGATCAACTCAAAAAGCCCTAAAAATGACTTGAAGGAACCCATTCGCACTTGACTGTGGCACATGAGCCTGCACTTCTAAACCAAACCAAGAGAGGGAGCTATACAGACACATAGCCACTAAAACAACAGTTGGAGTGCAATCCTCGGAGAGCACACAATAGAAGCAACAATTTTGCGGAGGCCGGCAACAACGATGGTTAAATATACAAGTTCGGTGCACAGGGGGAGACAGGAATTCCACATATGCTAACCACAACTGTCAAAACACACACATGTAAAAACTCTGGCACATTCCAGCTAATTCAATATTTGTCAAAAGACAACTCAAAGGCCTACCCTGCCAGATGATATTTAGTGTCAGCCAAACCAGGGTGTTCAGTCTGTGGAACATTCACAGAGTGGTAATGATAGCTCTGCAAGCCACTCAGTGAATTACAGTGGGAAGAGTGAGAGTGCACATGGAGTTCAGCCTGTAACCTTCACACTGTGCTGCTGTGTGCACCAATGGAACACAAACAACTAGAGAGAGGCTCTTGTGCGGCGCCTCACCTCATCGTACTCCTCTGGACAGCCCACAGCTCCATCGCCTGGACTGTAGTTTACATTGTAGAGCGGTGGCTCTGGACCTGTAGATGAGACAGGAAGAAGGCAGGTTTAATGTGCACAGAATAAACACATAAATTCAAACTGCAAAGGAGCCTCAGCAAACAAAAGGACTGGTGTGTATAGCACCATTGCCTGCATGCAAAACGGCAGCCATTAAGAAGAAAGATTGTGTCACAGCAGTTTATAGATTTGAGTTAATGGTTTATAAAATGTATCATGAGAGTACTAATAGACTGAAAACCCATTACAGGAAATCATTTTCTTCTCATTTATAAACCATTTGAATAAAAATCCCAACAATACCCAACAGTCAAGATTTTCATGCTTGACCATTCATATGCATTTTACAATATTAAATATGCATTTGCATTGTGAACAAGGGCACCATTACATATTCAGAAGCCTGTAAGCATTTTTCCGGAAATATGATAACGATAATGAAACGGCAATCTTGGATATTAACCTTATTCATGCCCAGCCCTCTGGTTAGCAGTATTAAATGTTAATTTAAATGTCTGCCAAACTCATGAAGAAGATCCACTATGTGGCAAAGGCGACGTCTGATCTACCAGTCTCTTCCTCTTACTGAAAACTGTGGTGTCTGCTACTGTAGGCCTGTGAATTTCATCTCAGAACTACCTGATACAGTATAAATACTAATATACTGTTTAATCTCATTTCATTATCACTTAATGTTTATATATTCCTTAAATAAATTAAAATGTTTGTGTAATTAATTTATTGCCAATTTATAATTCACACAAGCTCATTCATTACCATGAAACAGGGCAATTGTATCCACAGTATTCTATCCAAATGTAAATTGGATTACTTAAATTTGAACTTTAAATATGATCTAGATAAGGGAAGGACATGTGGTTGCATAAGTATGCAATCAGCACATTTTAGAGTGTGTCCTAGCTGCCCTACTCTGGCATATTTACAGTCAGCAATCTAAGCGTGATGTGACCGTAAACATTATGTAACTTTTACACTTGCATTTCAAGGGCTATAGAATGCCCTGTAATACGTGTATGGGCAAAATAAAACAATAAATAAGGATAAGTAGAAAGCCATAGCCAATTTTAATGTGTCAATCCAAGCCACTGTTTAGAGCACCGGCAGACAAGCAATGTAACCTGAGAAAGAGCAACAAGATGGAGCCACTGCAGCTCCTGTATCTAGTAAACAGAGCTGTGAATAGCACCCTACTGACAGAACAGAAAACAAACCAAGTTCTCAAAAGCTGCCAGGTTTTTGTGCCCCCTGGTTTTATGTAACCCATTTCTCTTCGAGACTCATACAGTGGTATTGCAGGCCGTTTGGGTGAAATGAGTCTGCACCGGATGGGGCTGACTGGGTGCTTGAGCAACACACCTGCAGTCACTTGGCCTAATGTCCAAATATCAAAGCACACAAGATATTTTCTAGACCAACTTTTGTTGTTCCAGACATGCAATAGCCACTCTAAGGGACAAGGCATTTCCATAGCTTGCAGGCCTGTCTTTATTAAAAAAGGCACCCCTGCCAGTAACAAGTTGTGCAGAAATTGAATTAAAAAAAAGGTGGGGTGCACTGAATGAATAGAATTGAAACTAGACAGGCTGGGAGCTGGAAGAGTAGGTGTTGCCATCTGATTAGAGCAGAGGAGGTGGTAGAGAAAACATGACATGAATCTAAAAAAAAAA
>NC_045753.1:21417281-21436245 GCF_008692095.1 Etheostoma spectabile
AATGTTTAAAAAGTGTCTACAAAAACTGCACTCCACCTGTACAAGCACAGTGGGATTCTTTCATCAGTGTGTGAGTGACCTGGGAAGTAACGGCTGAGGTCTGATCTTGACACACTAATGGAAAACTATCCGTTTCATTCTCCACTTTGCTGATTACATAGAAAAACAGAGAAGAGAGGCTGGAAAGAGAGGATAGTGAGTAAACGGAACACGGAACAATGATCCATGGCTGGATTGTGACCAATGCCACCATGATGTGTGTGACTGCAATTTAAACATGACGGATGTTCATCTACCTTCTATTGAGCCAATTATTTGGGGTAATATAAAATATAGATAATATAGACATAAAAGCACAGATTGTGTTTGGTCAATATATTCCAAAACAGGCATGTCTGTGTAATCGCACTTTACAAAACCGGTTTGCAACTAGTGACAAATAAAGAAGAAGAAGAAAAAAAAAAAAAAAAGGCCAGGGCAGAGAGAGAGGACAGTAAATAATTTAGGTGAATAGGACTCTCTACTCAAAGCCCATCTCTCTACCGCTCCGAAACCTTGCCAATAAGCCCATGTGTCTGTGTATCTCATGCTTTCCAGTGCATGCCTTATTAATGACAAGAGTAACCCGAGCTGTGCAACCCAGTAAGCCTTGGGAAAGAGTGCTACCGATCAATAGGCGGGGTGGATTCAGGCAAGCAGGCACTATTGCTGTGACATCACAACAACCTGTGCAGTGTGTCAATACAACCAGCGTGGGCTGAAACTCTTTGTGATAATGTCCCTTCGGGGTGTCTAAATCCATCATGTATACTTCACTCATTGTTGCGACCATTGAAAATAATATAATTATTCTGAATCAAACTTTTTTTTATATCTGTATCAGTGTTTCTGTTTCCCAACCCGGCAGATGGCCGCCCACCAAGAGTCAGGGTCTGCACGTGGTTTCTGTCTGTTTAAAGGAAGTTTTTCCTAGCCACTGACCAAATTCTTGAGTCTTTGTAAATTATAAAGTGTAGTCTAGACCTACTCTATCTGTAAAGTGTCCTGAGATAAATCCTGATATGATCCGACACAATAAATAAAAGTTAATTGAAAATAGTTCAAATTTAAAGTCAATTAAAGATTTAGATTAGATTTACTGCTGTGGTGACATAACTGTCGCGACAGCCTTATAAATTGTTCCCATTTTAGGAGGGAAATAGAGTCCTTACAACTTACAGCAGATTTGTATAAAAGTGAAACAGGAGGGCAAGAAAGTGGTTAAAGACAGAATAACAGCAGTTTAAGCGTAGGGAGAAGGATCTGGGTCAGTCTTCTGGCTTTCCTTTTTAAAACCCTCACGTCAGCTGAGCCATGGATTGTGAACATACTGTGTTGACAACACTATTTGGCGCCACGGGGAATGCAGAGATGGAGCCAGATGCTGGAGACTAAACGTAGCTGCAAGAATGTGCAGCTGAGTTGTTGTTTATTACACAGCAGAATTAGGTTATCTGCAGGTAAGCCAAAATAAAATAGAAATAAATAAATAATTGTTTTTTTCTCACATATAGAGTACTACAGGCAGATTAAAAACAGCAGAACATGGAGTTCACAATGCATCACAGTTCTTTGATTTGTTTTGCAGATTGTATGTACAATGAAAAAACAATGGTCTGCATTTGTGAGACAAAAGTGAGCCAAATTTGTCCAAATATTTTTTTGGGGCAATTTTACAGATCAATTAAAATGTAGAACTCCCCTAGATTCTTACGTAACAGATCACAAAATGGAACACTAGATCTAGAAGAGCTTAAAGGAAAACAATTAAAAGACACAAGCTGGTGTTAAACAGAGTTGTTAAAACATGCATCTCATGACTCGCCTCCATTGCTGATTGCAGAGATTCCACGATGGAAATCTTCAAAGCTGATCACTCCCAGTCCACTGGGATCCAAAAACTTGGTCAGATCCTTCACCTGAAAGAGAAAAGGAACACATTCTGAACTTTCTAAACTTTAATTCCATCATGGCAACAGAAGAAAGTCCTTCTACCATAACCATAATCATTTGTTCTGCCCCTGATGCTTCAAGATGATGTCATAAATTATGTATGGGGATTTGTTTTTCCCACACAAAGGGATGATGTTTGCATTCTGACTTCAATGGAAAAGCACATGCAGAACAAGCCAGTACTTGATCTGTACATACAACTCTTAAAGATCTCTTTATTAAGGTCATTTCAATAACGTGATGGATTTACTGCAGAACTACGTGAACTGATTTTGATTACAGCAGCAAAACAAAATCACCCATAAAAACAACTTTTGACCTCCAACAGAAAAAACGCTTCTGCAGACGTCAAGTGCTTCGGACTTTATTGGATTCAGAGAAAAATTGAATTTACCAGGATTTTAAAGTGTGCAAAGGGTACTGCCTTTGCGTACAACAGGAAAAAAAATAGTGACGGAATAAATAATGTCACTGAAAGCTTACATTATCTTATGATCCTGTTCTAAATGCACATTTATTAAGCACAGAAACTTTGCTGCACTCAGCTGTTAGAGGTGTTAAGCAAGTGCACCAACATACTGTATATTCCTACAGTCAGTAACCTGGCAACGGACGGCTGTGCGATTCAGTAACTACAGCACCTCACAGTATAAAAAAAAACAAACAGTGGCACCTTGGATCAACTATTTTTTTTTTAGATTGTAAAGTTACTCCTAGTGGAAGTGAAATTAAAGCTACTCTGAGCCCTCACCTGTAGGAATGATTTGGCACATTTATTACCATCTAGTTCACTGGCTCACAAAGACCTAACCTGGGAATATGCAGCAGAATTATTAGTGGCACCGAGCAATCAAAATCGATTTGCACAAATAACAGACCAAGTCAAATGTCACCCGTCACACAATTACACAAACCCATTATAACAGTATAATTTAAGGCGTGCAGTGCTGACAAAATTAGCTGTTTGAGGAGCCTGGGAGTATGTCGGGCGAGGTTTCTGTGGTTTCAGCTCACTTTATTCCTCGAGAAAGTATAAGCACACAATGTGAACATGGTCATTTCCCAGAGACTTTCATTCTGTGTGCGGCCTCTCTCTTCTACACATTTTATATCGGTTACACATAATAACAAGTTGATCTGCTTAGCAACGCTGAGTTTTGACTCAGGAGGCTGAGAGGGCTGAAAATCCTAATAAACGGACTCCGACAACCCCCGTGGCTTATGATCGGGGCTCTGTGAATTAAGCCCAGCTGTATTTAAAGAGAGAGAGACAGGAGGGGAGTGGCGCAGCTAACTGGGAGGTGGTTCACACTGCAACGTTAACTTTAGCATGTGGATACAAGGGCTCATCCAACTTCCATTTCTGCTGCGCAGAACCTTTATGTGCAGCACATTTGCTATACACTGTAGGCTAAAGAAGAGTTGGTGAAGAAACTGTGTCTTTAAAGGACTGAACTTGTAAAAAGGAACTGTGTGGCGGAGGCGTTAGAATACAGCTTTTCCATTTCCCAATGGTGCATCACAGTTCACGAAAATGTAGTTTGTTCCATGAGAAAGCTATTCAGAAACACCTCTGCTGGGTGAGGTGAGAAAACTAAAGGTGTAATTGGGAAATGAGCGTCTATGGTCCTGATGACATTTTTACATTACAAGTATGATAAGCGGTGAATTATTAGGCCTGGTTATTGCATCTGCAGTAAGAGACCAGGGCAGTATACTATACCGACATAGGACTGACCGGACTGGAGGAACCACTGTAAGAGCCAAGGCAACCAGAGCCTTGTAAACCTACTATAACGTGGAAGCCTCCGTGGCCTACAAGAGTTGTTAAGCATGCCCTGTAGAGCAGTGCCAGGCCCCTTTAGGAATTATGAGCAGAGCCTTTTGGCATATTTGTAGGTCTGACCTAAAAACTAGAGGTGAATGTGATTTCAGCTGAGTTGTGATTTGGCCCCAGGACCCTGGAAAAGCTTCTCTGGAGCTGTTGAACTGGCCCCATTTTTTTTCTTAACCCTTGTGTTGTTTTCACTTTCGGGACCCTCTCGTATCCCTCGGGTCTAATTGACCCGTGACTTCTTTTGGGGTTTTAAAAAAAACAAAACAATTCTGAAATAAAATTTTACTTCACAGTCGATTAACAAATATTGTCTTTATCTCAATTTCAAACAATTGAGATAACATATATGTTCAGGTATTGCAATCAGTGTCTACTAGCACACAATTAAAAATGGAAGTGTGATTCATTTTTTGTTCCAAAGGTTAATGATTCATGTTAAAATTCCACTATGGAAAAAAAAAACTCAAGTGGTGGTCGTATCTAGAATACTTTTCTGAATTGAGTCAGGAATACATGTTTATCAATGAAAATAAGGTAAGGCCATTGATGTTCAGGTAGAAAAAATGTACTGTACCATTTTTCTTCTTGTAAAAATTTGAAAAGGGTCAATATGACCTGAATACCATACAATGGTTAATCATTTTGTTAGAAACACTGTGCATTGGATTAATAATTTATTTTCGCATTTTTGTTTTGATTGTTACATTGTACTCTATATTTGACCTGCATCTATTGCTGTCTTGCTTTCAGTGATGTAGTACACGAGATCGGTCTTGGTCTCAAGACCGCTTTTTGAAGGTCTCGACTCGGAATCAACCGCTTTGTTACTCTGTCTTGTCTCGGCCTCAGATAAAGAGGACCCAGGATTTTAATTCAAAACCACAACTGACTTTTGATTATTTTAATCAAGGCATTGCTAATGATTCACTTATTGCAATAAAAGAGGTGAATGAAGAAGAATCTTTAAATTTGTTTAATGTGGGTTTTCGTTTTTTTATGGAAATGTGGATCTTTCAGATTAATTTGAGAAGGGCCTATGGTTAGCCTTTTGCACATGTTATCATGGCACGCAGTGTGGGACTTGCACTGGTCTTGGTGATGACTTGGTCCCTGTTCAGATGGGCTTGACTACAACAATGCTTGCTGTTATGTGCTATATAATTAGAGTTTACTGGCATAAAGTTTAGGCATTCAAGATAAAAAATGACTTCTTAAAATAACTATATAACGGGACTTGGATATAATATCTTTTTACACTTACTTCTTAGTTCCTTTGTCTTTTGTTGTTTTTAAACATGTCGTCTAAGAGTACTATCATGAATAATGTATTATGTAATAGCCTAATTTGCATTGTTGCACCTAATATAATATATAACGAGCACAGCACTGAAAGACAGCGGTAAGTCAGATAAAAACTAAACTTGAAGGCAACTCTGTCTGCTTAGTGAAGCAGTGAAGGCCCTGTGGTTTTTCTCTTTCCTCTATTTGTGTCTAATCAGTGCCGGGGCACGCCTGACCGCCTCCACACAGACCACTGTTGTGCATAACCCCATGCAGAAGAATACCCTTTGGTGAGTCTTTCCTGGAGGGGATTTCACAATAGTTCCTAAACAAAACTCTGATAACCATGATCATAAGCCTAGTGGGTTGGCAAACGATGATGGAGAAGAAAACCGAAAAAAATACAAATAAAAAAAAGAATGCTCTTAGGATATAAACATTATCAAACAAAAAGTGAACTCAAGAGAGGGGACGTTTCAGGGCATGGGACATTCCATTGTGGATTAGAGGGGCAGTACATAAAAGCAGCGGGTGAGGGGAGAGAGGCTGGCCAAAGTGGGGTTGGGAATGTCAACTGACAAGAGAGACCCCACCACAATGTAGTTCAGTATGGCTTTTGTGCAGAATTAGGGTCAAAACCAGTGAGAGAAACAAGTAAGTGGTGGTTGGGAAAAGCTTTTTAAATAACCAAATTCCCAGATTTGGAACATGCCTGTAGTACATTTCCCATTTGAGGACAATTCATTTATTTTGGGGTAGTCATCAAAAAGGTACAATAGTACCTGCACACACTAACAGCAGTTCCGCATTAACTGTTCATGTTCCTAACACAGTCAAGATATAACACTAAACTACGGTAAACCAGATAAAGGCTACAAATAAACCTTCTAGATGCCGTAAACGTTGACATACAATAAACTATACATAAATTGAGCTTTAAGATTCTACATTACAAGATGCTAATATTCAAACCACACACAATGTGTAAGGGTGTGTATTGAAGTCACATGTCATATCCTGGAATAATTCTGGAGGAAACATTTGCATGCTTAGCATTGAAGCACTAACCGAACACGCATGCAAATACCTATTAAATACCTTTCTGTGCCTGACAGCCCGCTGGGGGATGTTTGCAAAGTGGTACACAGTAAGATCCATGCAAGGCCTGCTCCTAGCCCTCAGCTTAACTATGACAGTAGAAATACTAAATCTTTGAAGTACGCCTGTTGCATATAGGCTCAGCAAAAAACAATGAATCACATTTGTTATAACATTACGAAATAAATTCTACTAAAAATACCTCCTTATGACAGCCCGAGCCCTCAACACCACTTCCACTTGACTGGCTTACAATGTAAAAAATTTTTTTTGTTTCAAAGTGTTATTTATGGATGTCCTTATGAATTAGTAAGACCTGTTGCCCTGTGGTTTTCTAATTCACACTGCTAAAATACTGTTTACCGCCATGGTAAGCCACCCAGGAGTGGAAGTTATTGAAACCACTTCTATCGCCAGATGACTGGAACACGTGGGCATATCAGGGCAATGCTTATTTAAAAATGAAAAGCACACATGTATTGCAAACTGATATGAAAAGACTGGACCAATTGCTACCTCAGCATGAAACAAATCAGTGCTCTGGCTTCAGATGCATGTCAACCTCGTTAGATCAGACATGACTTTCCCACTGGTCCTTGAGTTCAGCTAATGAATGCCAAATCCTCTGAAAGGTTACATACATTATATAACATTCCACAAATTCTGAAGATAAGTCTGTCTGCTGCTAGCTTACTTATTGTAAATGAAAAAGACAAACATGCCAAAGCCTCAGGCTCTCTCTGATCACGAAAGGACAGAAATCTGAGAGGAGGTTCCTGTAAGGGCACAAATTAGCTCTCGCAAACCAGATATCCGATTGCGAAACACAAAGACACATAAGTAATCAATCTGCACAATCTGGTCAGCAGTCCTAGGACCTTTAAAGGCTCTGACACACTAACCCTACGCCGGACTGACTGCCTCCCCGAATTGGTCAAAAAAGTGCCTCGGAACACACCGAAGCGACGTGAACTTGAGCGTACGTTCTGCATGTGCGAGAGGAAATACGTCTCCATAAGAGCAGGCGGCGCTAATCTGTATTGGGTCTGGCTTCTCCGGAATTTCAAAACCGACCATAATGGTTGCTTGTTCAGAATACGATCTTGTATTTTACAAAAATAGTTCACCGAAACGTGTTTCTGAAAAATGTTTAAGCAAGAATTAGGCCATGCAGTCGGATTTTGAGAGGCGTTCGTCACATCCACCCCACTCGTTATTTCTGGGTTAGCACTCCACCAATCAGATCGACCATTGAGTCCAACTGCCCACCCACCGATTCAACATGTCAACTCGGCCAAAATTAAGGCTGAGGGCTCCTCCGGCTGACGACGGCACGGAACACATCGAACAGACTCGAGTCACTGACCTCGCCAGACAGTTGATACTCAGGGTGGTGTGTCAGCGCCTTAAGAAACAAAGATCCAAAGGAAACTGCTGGAATAGTCAGGAGGTGCAGCAGGAGAACTCTACCAGAAACCAAACCGTTTGGAATAACAGTTAAATGGATCACACCTATGAAATCAACTGCCCGTGTCATTTAAACGTCTCACATTTAGCAATGCCTAGCAAAACAACAGGTTGAATCGATTTAAATTAAACCAACATCACAAAAGCTCCACTTCTGTCCCTCAAAACAAGGTCATGGGCAGCTGGTGGATAGCACCCAAAACCATGGGGTCCCTCTGACTCAGGAAAATACATTTTACTCTTAATCCTTCACAATTCCCTGCCTGGAGAGCCATAGATACCTACAGCTACACATGGGACAGTTCAGGGGCAAAAGAGGCACTTTGAACTGGGAGAGAAGGGATTCAAATGAATTAGTGAGTCAGCGTTTGGAGTACCAACTAATACCTATCCTCACCCAATTCAATTTTCAATTCAATTTTATTTATAGTATCAATTCATAACTAGAACTGCACGCAGTTTCAACGGGGTCCAAGCCTCCCCGCGCCAGTCGTCCCCAGCGACCCGGGGAAATGCTCTATGTTGATTAGAGCGCCCCCTAAGGGCCCGTCTTTACCAAATTTGTCAGTGAGCGTCCGGGCGGTGGGCGAAACAATCATTACCGGTTTGGTTTTGATAGCATTCACTGTGGCAGAGATATTGCAATTGCAAATTTCCCATTTAAATGCATTGACTTTGTCCACAAAACCAACAAACGTTAATTATAGCGCCCCCTAGTGGCCCATCGTTACCAAATTTGGTATAAAGCCTCCGTGCGGCATGCCAAACAATCACCCCAAGTTTGGTGTTGATACCACATATTTTGGCCGAGATATGGCAAAGTACGTTCGTGAAAAACACAGTTTTTTGTATTTGTAGCGCCCCCTAGTGGCCAATGTTCGCCAAATTTGGTACAGAGCCTCAGGGGGTCATAGCAAGTAATATCGTAAAGTTTTGCTTTTATAGCATTTATTGTGGCCGAGATATGGCAACGGCAATGTTTTCATAGCTAGCAACTAAAATTTGTTTGCGCGTAACACGCGCAATTTTTATCCTATAAAAAATCTTTATGCAAACTTTTGTCAGGTGGGTCTGGAGATGCTATGTGCCAAGTTTCGTGCAGATCATTGCACGGTCTCGGAGGAGTTAGAAAAGGTTTTGAGAAATCGCCATTTTTCACGCATAAAAGTCTAGGCGGAAAGGGCGTGGCCTATATCACGAGATTCAGTAGGATCCGGGAACGGTGGATGTAAGGTTTTTAAATTTCGAGTACGGTTTGGGAGTTATAGGGCCAAACGGTGTTTTTTCTCTGCTATAGCGCACTAGTGGGTGGAGTGGGTCAGTTTTTGGCTGAGGTCTTTGCGGACTTTCGGACAGTCCTGAAAATGGCGCGTCGCCACCATGTACGGTTTAGGCTGCAGCACCACTTTTATGCGGAGAAGAATAATGAAGAAGAAGGAAGAAGAAGGAAACCTAGCGAAAACAATAGGGTTCCACAGCCCTGCTGTGTGAACCGCGTATCGCCTTGCGATACCGCGGTGCACGCATCCTCGGGCTTGGACCCCTAACAAGAGTTATCTCAAGACACTTTACAGATAGACCACACTCCAGAATTTACAAGGACCCAACAGTTCTAGTAGTTTCCTCCAGAGCAAGCAACAGTGCGACAGTGGCGAGGAAAAACTTCCTTTTAGGCAGAAACCTCGGTCAGACCCAGGCTCTTGGTAGGCGGTGTCTGACGGGCCGGTTGGGGTTAGAATGAAGAGTGGCAATAAAAATACCAAAGGCCTTGTTCAAAGTTCATCGAAAAGAATTTAAATTAAGATGGTTAAAATATATTCTAAATTAAATATGTTGCCTGAATCAGCCCCGTATCTAAAAATCAACATTTAAAAACAAGACACACTTTAAAAGTGGATTATAAATACTGGAAGTGACATTAGATTATTCCAATTGCTTTATGAAGAAATAGAGACCAAAAGTTGATTTACAAGTTATCTCACACATGCTCAGCAGGGCACACTTGACAGTTATGTTGACTGGTTGGGTTGCATCATCGTTTGCATCCACCCTTTTACCGTTATTTGCAAATGGTGGGATCACTTGCTGAAGCTCAGTCTGATTCTTGTAAACATTTAGACAGGCTTACAGACATGCGGACAGGAAAAGAAATTGACGTCAATTTGACTCTGGAGCGTGCGAGGCCTGTGTCAAATGTTTATCCTTTGAATTTAACTTTTAGTTAAAGACAAGACCAGCACCTGAGCTTATGATACAGTTTAGTCAATGGCTTTACACAGGAAATAAGCAATATCAAAACCAAATGCACTGATGAGCAGCAAACAGGCTCTCTTCCCTTTTGCTGCTCATTAAAGAGAAATGCTGATTCACTATCAATTAGAATATAATCAATTTAAGTCATTATGTGCAGTGTTAGATTAAAAATATATATATTCATATGGTTGGAAAATGTCAGGGCAAATACAACATTTTGAGGGCACTTAATGCCCTCAAAAGTTGCTGTTTTTGAAATAAACCTAGATTAAAACGCATACAGTAATCACCACCTTGTGTCAACATGAGTAAATAAAAAGCATACTATTGCTATTACCCGTGCATGTACATGCAACAGCAGTGATTGTGTGAATGTATGTTAGAGATTGAAATTTAATGAATTGAATCAAAACAAAATATGGCCTAAACTGATAAAAATATATATTTTTTTTCAAAACCTGGGAGGCAATTGTTCCCCTCAGGTCAGGTTATTTTAGGAGAATTATGAGGTTTCTTGGTGCATTTTGGCCCTTTGCCCCCCTTAATTTCTGACACGGATAATGGGTCACCTTGTCATTTAGAAGGTTTCATTTTTTAGAGTTGTTCCTTTGCCTCTTGACTTGCAAGTAACAGAAATTATTTCCAAAAAGGGCCATGAGAAACAAGAGTGTCATGGGTGGAGTGAGGCGCATCAACAACCATTTCTAAACCACATGATAATTATGCAAATGGAACAAAGAGTGTTTGTCATCGGACATATGGAGGAGTTCCGGGCCGGAGAGAATTCATTACAGCCAAAACACTTGACAGACTTATCGGGATAATCCAAATCCGGGCTTTTGAACACTTACCAAATATAGATGACTAACTAATCCTGGCATGGTTATAATAATATGCTGCGGTATTAGTAAATCTATTAATGCTTTGTAGAAAACACACCAGCACCACAGCAGGGGTGGTGTTACCACTGCTCCACAGTATGTCAGGGCAACATAAACCTAATGTTATTCATTCAAACTCACAATCAAGCTTCAGTTTTGAAAAAATAAAAATAAAAAAAAGTGTATAAATTGTACCAAATTTTCCTCTAACTATAGTTAGTTGCAAATAAATTTAGATCCTAAACAAGTTGAAATACTGATAGCAAAGTGACATCAGCCAGATGGATTTAGTTGATTGAGTTAAGCAGGCTTTTTGCAGGAAGCTCGCTGCGGTTTAGCAGAAAATCAATCATAAATCATTTACATATATGGAGCGTTATATTGTCTTACATTGAACTTCACTCAGCATTCAACACCCAGTAGCGGCAAGCGCCAAACTTGGACATCAACAGAAAAATGAGCCATCTCACCTGATCGGCCCCATAGGCAGCAGCAAACTCCATAAACTCCTCAATACGAACAAATCCATCTCCATCTTGGTCTAAAGCATCGAACACAGCTTTTAGAGGGGAGACGTCTTCCTCCCTTATATTCTCAGCTGAAACCATCGGCAGTGAGTCATCTGCCACCATATTAGAGAGACAAAGTGTCTCCACAGTTTGCTCACTAGTCCATGCAGCCTCAGGAGAAGAAGTATGCAAATCCTGGACTGAAAAATCAAAAGAAGACACTTCATGACAATCTGATCCTTCGAGCTGGTTACTGTCTGTCAACCTCTCCTCTTTACTCGACTCAGTTGTTGGAGCAGGAACACTTTCATTCTGTACACCCTCCTGTGGTTTCAAGTCCCACGTTTCGGTGTCATGGACCTGGTCAGCAGTCAAACACAGATCCAAAGCCATTGCCTCATTCCCCTGATTTTTGGCTTCAGAACAAATATCGTCGTCCATTAAATCCTTAGACTCATTTTCCACAGAGCAACTCTCACTGGTGAAATCACCCGGGTTGAAGGCATCTTCACCCAGAGGCACTGTCAGTGATGAGGGTTCAGCTGTCAAACCCAGAACAAATGAGTCATTCTCGCCTTGGTCTGAAGTCACATCTCTATTTACAGTAGCTCCTGCATGTTCCACCTCCGACTCCTCGGTTGATAAATCCAATGGTGGACCTGTGCAGGTAACAGAGGGAGAACTGGCAGGGCACAGGCTCAGACTACTGTCACAATCTGGAACATCTAAATCCAACAAAGGCACAGATCCTGCAAAGCACTCCAACGGTCTGCTGACGTGGTTATGCGGGAGGCAGTTCTCAGGTAAACCATGCAGGGCAGTGCTCCAGTTTACAGGCAGAACAGTCACTTGATCAGTTAATAAACCTTTGTCTCTAGTTTCGGGTGACAAAGTCTCCCAGCTCGGCGTGGGAGGGAGACCCGCCTGCTCCTCTTGCGACTGGCCTACCAGCTCCTCACTGACACCCTGTGGGTTCAACTCACCTGAAGCCTCTGGGGGGAGGCAAGAGAGGAGATCCACCAACAAAAATGGATCCCCTGTGTCGGTCTCAGAATTTCTCTCGGAAATTTTCGATGGAGAGACCGGTACATTGAGACTTACTAGCTCAGCCTTACTATTGAGGGCATCTGGGCTCTCAGGAGAGGCATCCTGCATCAGACTCAGTTCCTCATGGGCAGAGTTAATCCCAATCCCATCAGTAAATTTGGGAGAAAATAGCCATGACAAAGTGCAGTCACTAAGTTCATCAGGTCCCTCAGTTTTTTCTGTGAAGGACAATTCCTCTACATGACTACTATGGAGAGAGGCTTGGGAACTATTGGACTGATCTCCCTCAAACAGTAAATCACCACGAGGAAAAACGGAGATATTTATGAGGTTGTCCAGCTTTACTGGCTTGTCCTGGTAACTGTTTTTTTCTACACTATGCTGGGAAGTTTGATCCTGGTCGCCACTTCTGAAATCCAAACCTATCTGGTCACCCTTGTTTTGACAGAGCACACCTCCATTGTCTGAATCCAGTGTGTGAAATCCGAGAGGAAATGGCTGTTCTGACTCCCACTGTGTGTGCCCCAAAGGGCCAGACAGAACTGTCGGTTCCATTTATATTGGCTGTTCCACTTTACAAACTTCAGAAAGCTGCTGTATTATCTCACTGCTGTCGTCGAGCTCATGTTCTTTAGCTTAAATGCCATGCTTTTTTTGTTGGTTTGTTTTAAATGGCATTACACGTCTCCAACAATGACATCTTGAAATGAATGTGTGGGATTCTTACAAGCATGGTCTACGTCTGATATTTAAAATACAGGCCGGTATTCTGATTTTATAAATAACAGTAACACTTAGCTAGCTAGCTAGACTAGTAGGTGTAGTTTTAAGAAGAAAGTTGGGTAGGTTTAGAAACAATGTCAGTCAGGCAACGGATTAACACATTTGTTGTCTTAACTTCACTAACGTCAGTTGCCATCCACATCTTGACAACAATGTTAGCTAAATTCGAAAGGCATACTCTGTCTCTGATGTGTTTTGACCTACTATGTGTCTTTCTGGCATGGCAGGTCCACTCCCGGTTGTTGCCAAATGTTTGCGCTGCATCACATCCAACGTTAACATGCTTCGCTTCCGCCTGAAAACTGGTGAATCACTTCAATAAAGTCTCAGAAATTAAGTATCAACATCTCTCCTCGTGAGCCAATTGGAAACGAAAAAAAACCGCGTTGATTAAATCAGCAGTGTTTGTCAACATTAGCTTTCTTAGCCGATTATCCAATGTTATACATCGCAAGCTTCTTTTCTGAGGAGCCACAGTGCAGCGAGGAAACGGTGTGACCAGTGCTCCTCATACAGCCTATGCTCAAACCTAACCCGACCTAGTGTTCAACCTTTCAAGGCGGTTTACTAAATATAACACCCCGTCAAACCTTCCAATGAATTTATGCTAGCAACTAACGTTAGCTCCTCCTTCGAGCATCCCACGTCTTTCGTTCCATTGGCCAGAGAAGCTGCTAACTGACTAGCTAACCAAATTAGCCTATTAGCTAGCTAACACGCCAAACAGTCCAGCTTCTACCTCTCTTAATTTAATAAAACCAAATGGTAGTTTGTGTATTGCGCTGTTTAAGAGGTAACTACGGAAACGGTCGCCTCTGCGATAGTTCAAGAGTACGTCTTCATTTCGATGCCGTTTTCCAGCGGCAATCCACCTGTGTCTGTCACAAGACAGGCCAGACGAGTGACGACACGAAACCGTCCATTCCTCCTTAAATTCTTCTGTTATCTTAGTCTCAAAAAACACAGCAGCCACAGCGTCCCTCGTCGAAGCCAATAATGGAACGAAAAGGGTGTGAAATAAGACCAAAAAACTCCATCATTTGGCGAACAGTCCACCGATGTTGATCACAGTCACACACCGAAAGCTCTCGCATCAGCATCAGCAGTGTCCCATCCTCCTCCTCCTCCTCCTCCAGCCGCATACACACCACTGACGTTTCACGCAAGCGTACAAAATACCCCGCAGTATCTGGCTTCACAGCAGTTATCAATGGGACCTTATGATTTTTGTTTGTGCACAAACCCCATGTATAATATATAAAACGCTGCCACACACATTTTAAGTAAGCAGAGGTTAAAGTTCAGGGCCAGCTATAGAAGATTTCAACTGACAGGGACTGGGGTGTCCTGCTCAATGACACTTCAGCAGGGTGGATGTTTGTCTGTAAATCATCAGGTCTACCAGTTGAAGAACTGTTTCATTAACCAGTCAACAGTTGACACAGAATCACATTCAAACCAGCATTAAATAGTTTGGAGAACTCAAGTGGACAGGTATCTGTTGTATTGAGAAAATAGTAATTATGAAATGGTTGCAATTGTAATGTTTTGGCCCCCCCATCTGACTTACGGAGGTATTAATTTTTCTTCCGATTTGCAGTTGCTGTTTTTTGCTCATCTAATCCAATGGATCCCAAACGTTGTTTTATCACTAAGCACACATTGTAATCTAAATATGTATGCAATATTTCACAATTAAATAAGAAAACTAATTGGAAAATTTAGAAAAATCTAAAATTTGTGTAATAATGCTATGTTGTATTTTTCTATAATCAACTTGGTAGGTAGCAAACCATGGATTTAATTGAATTAAAAACCGTCTGCTCCTTCCTATAGGTACAATCCAAGCTGCAGTGATCAAGGCAAATGCATCCTTGTGCCAGTCAAACACAGAGACATTAGCAGAAATACATGACTTTCAATAGTAAATGCAAACAGTCATAGTACATGGAAATTATAAATACTTTATTTATAAATGAGAGGTACTGAAAAATCTCACATGACTATACATGAAATGCATGATGACAACACACAGCACTGTTATGGGTGAAAACTCTCTGAATTGTTATATAATGTGATCCATTACTAAGATTGTAAATACATATAATACAGCAATTAGTAGGTTAGTGTTCAACTCCTCCAACCACTTAGCAACACACTCTTACAGCAACAGTGAGTGAGATAAACCACAAATACTGTAAATGTATCATATCAGCACAGTTGGCCCATAAATTACACTTTTTGTTGTCAGGATTTACTTGTCTCTTTTCTTTTCAGATGACCAATAACCTGAAAGAAAATAATAGAGATACATGAATTAATGTGGGTAATGGTATATTCCTGTCATTAAAACTATATTTAAAATTCACAACTCTAAATCAGAGATGACACAATGCACAGCACAATCTCATTCTCAGTCATAATTTCTGTCCACGTGGACCTCAAGCTGCACCTCCTCCTACACACCTGGGTCAGGAGGAGGACAGAAGAGCCCCTGTTCAGAGTTTAGCGGATTTAGAGGAGGCTATACCCAACAGCATGGAGACATCGTTGGCTGACGTCAGCCACGCTCCGCCGTCCGCCACCAGGATGGCTCCAGTCACAAAGGAGGAGGCCGGGCTGGCCAAGAAAAGAGTGCAGTGGGCCATCTCTGTTTTGTTGCCTGCACGCTGTAAAGGAATGGACTGGAATGCACCAGCAGCCTCCCCTCTGGGACCACCTAATGCATTAGAAGACAAAGAAAAAAAACATGCTCAAATACTTACTCTGTTATATGTACATCTGTGGTTCCCAATGTTTTTTTGGCTGAACCCCATAGCCCTGTCAGATGAGCACCATTCGCCATGTTCCAAATACGTCCATAGGATGGGTTATATTTGCATATTATTTAATCCTATTAATTATAGGAAAGTGGTAATTGTTTTTTTCATATTCAATTGTCATGTTTTCTCTGGTTTGGTCAAGTTTGCATTGAGTGGCAGTTAACTAACATATCTTTAGATTAAGACTTTACCCAGTCTGCGGAAGCCCTCTGTGCCAGAGACAGGACCTGGAGCCACAGTATTGACTCTCACCCCACTGGGCCCCCACTCCACAGCCAGGTGCTTGGTCATGGCATCTGGGGGACAGGAGAGGCAACATTGAGTAATCTGATTCTAATTTTGATATCATTACATAACAGCAAAAAAGCTCTTACCATTTGCAGCCTTAGCGGAGCCAGCATGCACCTGGAGGGCCTGCCCCCTGTATCCAAGTGTTGCAGAGATGTTGACTATGTTGCCCCCATGATCCTGCACAAAAAAATGACGGGAGACTTAAAATCAATTTGATGAGTTAATAATCAAATCTGCGCAGAGGCGGCAGTTTAAATCCCATTTAGAGACAAGATATTCAGTCATCTCTGGTCTTTAGTGTCCTCTTTTGGTGACCACAGTGAACTGCAGAGAGTGAATCTCACTTTAAAAATAATTGACTAGCAACCCAATTGTGTTCCTGTAGATATGGTATTATCGTTATTTCAGTGCTATGATAACTTACTTAGTTATAGCTCCTTGACTTGCAATTGAGACGTATTGTATCACACAGACAGAGAATGTACTGTACCTGGAACCATTTCTCATAAACCACCTTGCTGGTGTTGAATGTACCCATGGTGTCTATCTCCATTACTGTCTTGAAGGCATTAAAGGAGAGTGAGGTAGCCGGGCAGAGGAAGTTTCCAGCAGCATCTGTCAACGACAGCGACCGTGACTTTAACCCAGGCCAATAAAGCTACGGATAAATGCATTAATTATGTGCTACATGGATTACTGTTAATGAGGATGTCTATGCGGCCCAACTCTTTCAGCGTCTCATCCACAGCAGCTGCGATGCTCTCAGGCTTCCTCACATCTAAACAGAAAGGGAGGCAGCGTCGTCCTGACGCTGCAGACAGCTTTTTAGATGCCTGGTGAGACACACAATCAAATTACATGAGGCCAATACATTAAAGCCAATGTTGCAGGTAAGGTAAGGCAAGGCAAGGCAAGGCAAGGCAGCTTTGTTTGTATAGCACATTTCAGCAACAGGGCAATTCAAAGTGCTTTACACAAAATCAGTTTAAAAAACAACAACAACAAAAACAAAAAACAGATAAAACACAAGTATAAACAGTTAAAAATAAAAACATTAAGCAACAAAATTCATTCTATAAATTTGAGACTACCTTCACACTAATTAGTCAATGTTAGTGCTACCTTTCGTGATCACCCTCAGTGTCACTACCCCTCACGACTATTTTTAGAGACGTTACCTTTCGTCTCCTTGGACTCTTCTTCACACTAATTAAGCCAATCTAGCGTTGCCTTCAGATCTTTCGACACAACACATTCACACTTTTTCTTTAAAGTGTTACCGTTCGAGTCTGTCTTTCTCTGTCTTTTTCTGTATTACACAACCTTTATACGTTTTGTAGGTTATCACCACTGTTGATTAATGGGTACATACAGTACTCAAGATATGTATATCATGTTTAAAAATATCTACAAATTGTCCTGGTGAGTTGCTGGAGATAGCTAGCTAGTTTACAAACAGCAGTGCATACAATAACACTTTTTACTGTCAGGGAATAGCACAGAGTGAAAGTCAACATTTCCTTTATATCTAGTGACAGTGATCATGTCATTAGTTCAAATAAGTACTGGGAAAGTTATCTAGATCTAGAAATAGATAGAAATCTAAATATAGTGTAAGATATATGATTTGGCGTTTTGGAAAATATTTTAAGAGGAATCACCTCTTTGAGCTTGTCCAAGTTCCTGCTCGCAATCACTGTGTCACAGCCATGCCTGAAAGATAAGAAAGAAAATAACAATAACAATACTAGGAGCACATGCTTTATTGTGTTGATTAGAACATGAATGTGTAATGCTTGCATAAATAATGCTGAAAGAAAGACAGAATGAATGACAAAACAGGTAGGATAGAGGGTGAGTGAATGCAAGGTCCAAAATGTGATAAAAGGCTGCAGGCACACAAAATGAGAGCGCTTGATAAAAGATCAATTATTTATGGTACATGAGTAAATTATTGAACTATTTCAACTTTGTCACACAAGCAAAATGATTAAAGTCTGACTGTCAGATAAACAACCAGGAGGTTTAAAGTACACCAATGTACTATCTTGCTCCCACATTTTACTGTGTTAAAGTAGTGACAATGACACACTGATGACAGAGCACTGACTGTATGAATTTATTCTTATCCTATATGCACCAATGTCTGCGAATAATAGGACATTTTTGGAAGATCTGGGCGTGTTATGGAGAAACAAGCAGTTAATCCTCTCACCTCATTAAGATTTCAGCTATCCTGAATCCAATTCCAGATCCACCTCCCGTGATAAAAGCCACCTGATCTCTGAAAAATAAAGTGCAAACCTTCAAAGGTCACTTCATGGAGTTATTACAGTGATAAGCATGTCAATGTGTATTTACTGTGTGAATTAATTAAAGCAATCAGATGACACCAGGCATTGGGAAATACATGTGTTGATGCCTACTTTAGTAAATCTGGACTGTAGATGTGTGTGTACGAAGTCAGGCAGTCATCTGTGCCAACATCTTCTGGCAGCAGCTCTCCTTTTCTTTGTGGCTCTGCCATACTGATAAACAATGAATGTTAATTAGATGCTAGCACACTGGCATTACCATGATCACAATGTAATACAAGTAAAAACTACCCTAAAACATAGTTATACTGCTCATTTTAGCCTAACTTATTACATCTATCTGTAAAAATTCTGTCTATAATAATAGCCGCCTGTATATATATTCATA
>NC_045753.1:21436255-21471575 GCF_008692095.1 Etheostoma spectabile
ACATATTCACCTGTAAACTCTGTAAACCATTAGTATATTATGTTCATTGTACACATCTGTAACATTTCTACTTATAGTAATATCCACCTGTATATTATATCCAGTACATATCCAGCTGTAAATCTTGCTCACAATACTTGTTATCTATATTTATATTCATAGGACAAACCCATCTGTAAAATTCTGTTTATAATAGTATTCATTTCCATATTTATTCACTTATGAAACCATTGTATATATCCTGCACTTACTGCTATTGCACTTCTGGTTAGACCCAAACTGCATTTCGTTGCCTTGTACTTGTACATGTGTAATGACAATAAAGTTGAATCTAATCTAATCTAATCTAATCTAATCTAAAAAAGACGGGTCTATACATGCAGGTGATGCACAAAATAACAAAAAACACCTTACAATTAAACAGCCCTCTGCAGCAGCTGGTGAAGCTAATAGCATTCGTTTTTGTCAGGATTGTCAGAACTTCAAACTAAAATCCTCTATACTAACTACAAAGGTAGTTATTGTCTTTTAGTCATTGTTTGTAAAACTCCTATTTTTACTCTTTCATTCTGATGCATTACTGTGCATTTGCGGTCATGATTTTCAATCCGTTCCACATTACATAAAGGTCAAAAAAATAAGTTACAGTGGCAGCAATTGTCCAGAGTCGTCATGTAAAGCAGCTTTAACTGGTGTTTATAGGTGAGTTGTCAAAGCAGTTATTTAACAGCGCTCGTGGTGGTAGAAAGTTGTTTCAGATATTTGCCTCACAACACTTTTGCAGGCCTCAAAACAGAGGTCTACCATACTGTAGGGGGTTTCTGTTATCTTATCTATCCCTGTACATATTCTAAGTATTCTGCTTTCTACAGCTAGATAGACTGCCAGGACTGCGCAGTGAAGTTCTGTTGGCAAGTAGCGTTAGCGTTAGCTGGCTGCTGTCGTGTTAACGTTACCTTCTGAGAAAAACAAGCTAGTTGTGTAGCCCTGAGAGAAGAACCGTCCAACTCCTTTTTGGTGTAGCACGACCTTCACACGAAGCACGTTAACGTTAATAACTCTGACAAGCCACCTTTACATGTACTCCTCACCCATTAGGGGGTTTCTTTTCATAAGGAACTTTTGTACATTGGACTTTTTCGTCTTTCTTTGACGATGCATTATGGGCAATGAAGTCCGGTTGGGGTGTGTTCAAGAGCACTCACTGTCCAAACTTATTCTCAGTTGTTTAATAGAGAAGATGTAATTGTAGGAAGAATTTTCAAATCAGGCAGGATTAAAAATCAGAAAATACTGTGAGCACTTCTAGAGGTCAGAATTGATCGATTCATGCCAGAAAGGGAAACTATACACAGCATCATGCACTAGGGACTGTGAGGTCTTTGACAATCCGGAGGGCAAAGGAGAACCCAGTGATTTTGTTGCTCATCTACATCATCTAGGATGTTAACAGCTAGACTTTCCACTGGGAAACCAACCCTGAAATAAACGATCCAGGGTTTTGAGTTTCAGGGCTGATGCTGATCGGTGTGCATTAGTGCAGAAAGTGGTCCTTATTGATCTGCACTCTGGGATTTACTGTTGAAAAAAAGCTCTATTCAATGGATCCCTCAATTACTTTTGGGATGGATATTCTTCTTTGTGCTCAGAGGTCTGAAAGGATCAGAAATGTGAGTGCTCTTGTAACTTAATTTTTTTATCAAGAGGCAAGAGTAAACAAGAGCAAAAGCAAAAGTGCACTTAAAAGTGAACATTAGGATAAATTGTAATTGGATTTTATACCAGGTTTAAACAAAGTGGGTTGACTTCAAAATGACCTTCTGTCCTTTTTTCATTGTTTTTTATGTTTTTAATGTGTGTGTTGTTTTTTTGCTTTTTTACTATTAGCTTTCATTAATCTAATATAATATAGTATGGAAAACATTATAAAAATAGATTTGGATTGTCTGCTTTTGTTAATTTCATTGTTCTTCTTACTTAATCATTGTAAGTTCTTACTTATTGCATTGCAGTCTAATGAAATCTGCACTGAATTATCACAATATTAGCACAAATCAGATTGTTGTTTTTAAAGCAGATGTTTTCATAATGGGTTAACAAGGTCGAGCAATTCCCAAGTGTCTGCAAACGGACTTTCTTACCTGGTTTAAATATACAAAAAAATAAATAAATAATAAAATAAATCTAAAGCTTCCAAGATACACATTATCCGTACAAACAAATAAAAAAGGGTAAACTACTAGTCTGTATTTTGATGCTAGCAGCCAGATGGCGCTATCTGTCAGCATTTTCTGCTTGAATCCACAATAATAAAACCCATTTCCATTACTCTCAATGTGAACTTACAGTAAATATGGACAAGAATTACAGCTTCTGTAATTAAAAAAAAACAATCCATTGTCAAAGGCTACTTGTTAAACATGTTTTAAAGACAACATCCTGATGCAGGAACATAAAGGCATGTACAAAAGACTGCCTTAATACAGACAACAAGACTCCCAGACTCAGACAGTTAATTGTTCCAATGAGCCTGGCACAGCTCAAGCCATAAAGGTCCATTATGCCCCGCTGGTGCAGAGGGCAGAGCAGGCCTACAGCCCCACAGCACTGACGGCTGGTCCTAGGCTCTGTCGGTGTCTCGGCACTGGGACTGTCTGTGCTGCTTAGCTCTGGACTTCTGTTGTTGGGTTTGATTTACCGGATTGTCCTTCTTCCTCCAGACCCACCAGCCTGCTGCTGACCTCCCACAGCCTGCGAGCTGCCTCCTCATCCAGGGCCTGCGGCGCCGGTTCCTTTTCTGTCATGACATCATAGTACCTTCCACTCACCCCCTCCATCTCCTCGGACACTGCCAGGTAGACGCTAGGCTGGGCCCCCAGCTCTGGGCTCTTCACCAACATGGAGAAAAAAGGACCTGTAAAAAAAAATCATGTACATTCACTGACAACCAGAGTGAGTAACAAGAAGGTTTTTTTTACTTTTTATTTTTAATCTGTTTATTGATCCCCAATGGGGAAATTACAATTTACACTCTGTGTCCACACTTTGTTAGTTATCACACACAGTCCTGAACTACACACACACACACACACACACACACACACACACACACACACACACACACACACACACACACACACACACACACACACACACACACACGCTCAGGATCTATACATGCACTAATGGAGAGATGTCAGAGTGAGTGGACTGCCAGCTGAACCAGCGCCCTAAGCAGTCGGGGGGGGTACGGTGCCCTGCTCAAGAGCACCTGGCAGTGCCCAGGAGGTGAAGTGGCATCTCTCCAGCCACCAATCCACACTCCATACTTTTTGGTCCATACTTGGACTTAAACCAGTGACCCCTCGGTTCCCAACCCAACTCCCTATGGACTGAGCTACTGCAAGGTTTATCAGCGACAACATTGGTTGCACTGGTGTACTTTGATTTCATAATTCACAGATTTTATTTGAACTGTAATATCATTTTTCTAAGGGTCGGTTGGGGTGATGATGAAGAACATCATAGCTATGGAGGGAAAACCTTGTAACAGTGATTTGGGAGATTTTTGTTTTAGCTTTAGTATAACGTGCTCTCGTACTGGTTGCAAAAAAAGCTAAAACCTCTGAATTTATGAAGCAAACCCGACTGCAGAATCTGAAACTTTGAGGTACTTGTACTTTATTGAAATGTTTAATTTAATGCCACTTTATACTTAAACTACAGTTCAGAGAGAAATATTGTTATTTTTACTACATTTTTGACATTTACATCAAGTTTACACATTAAGATTTAACATACAAAGCTGTGTTGTTATAGACAAAACTACAGGAACAACAGCATATGAAATAGTTACAGAGCTCAACACACTACAACAGTAAACGGCTTCTTACTCATGCATCGTTAATATAAAATATATAATATTCACAGGGGGGATTTTTCTCCATGAAGTACTTTTACTTTTGATACTTATATTATGTAAGCACCATTTTCAAAGTGGCTAATGTAGTATTTCTGCATCTTCTTTATTTAGAACCACGGCAATCATCATACATACAATAAAAGACTTAAATCATTTTATGGAAAATAAAATGGACTATTAATGGCAATCTCTGTTTCCAGGTGGTTTGTGGCTCCAGTTAGAACCCTATATCCATAACAGTGGCATTGCTACTTTTAGTAGTAAAGAAATGGAATACCTTCTCCACCACTGTCTAAAAACCAAGAATATACACTTAAATCCAAAAGCATATATAGAAAGCTATATTGAATGTTCTTCAGTTGTAATTACGTTTGGTTCAGTTCTGTTTTCCGCGTTTAAAAGTCAATTTTGTGGCTAGAAAACTTTTCATAACAGAAATGCGGTCAGTTTGTGTTTATTTATACAGACCCAGTAGATAACAATAGAAAATTCACTAAGCTAATTGTTGCATATGCATTAGGTAAGCTTTTTTAATTTCTCTAAATTCAGAATCCAATAAGGAAGCAGGATACTCACTGAGCACAGAGCTGGAGAACTGGGATTGGTGCAGACCAGTGTGCCTCCCGAGCTCTGTGGCAACAACGCCCGGGTGCACAGCGTTCACCGTGATTCCTGTGCCTGTTACACACACACGGCATTGTTTAAAAATACATATCCAACGGCCAATTACAAACAAGAACATAGGCCGTACTCCCTCCCACACGTGCCCACATATGCAACAGCCAGTAGACTTGCCTTGCAATCGCTTGGCGAGCTCTCTGGTGAACAGAACATTGGCAAGCTTGCTCTGACAGTACGCCTGCTTGGTATCAAACTTCTTTCTCTCCCAGTTCAAGTCCTCAAAGTCAATCTTTCCAACGATGTGGGCGAGTGAGGCCAGGTTGATCACTCTGCTGGGGGCGGACTCTTTCAACTTATCCAGCAGAAGATTTGTCAACAAGAAGTGGCCTGGATGAAGACAGAAACTATCAGAATCAGGGAGTAAATTCTTTAGAAATGTAAAGATAATTTTAGTAAACAGACACCACTGTCTGTGAATTTAAGGACCTAGGTGGTTGACTCCAAACTGCATGTCAAAGCCATCTTCTGTCTTCCCAGCTGGAGATCTCATGACCCCTGCATTGTTTATGAGGACATCCACACGCTCCTTGTCTGCAAGACAATAAATATAAGATTCAATACTGAATATTTCTGTTAGTGAGAAGTAAGTGTTTCCTTACCTTGTTTGATTCTCTCCGCAAATTCTCGGATGGACTTCACGGAAGCCAGGTCGAGTTGACACGCGTAAACGTGAGGATTCAGGGTCTTCCCTCTTATTTCCCTTGCAGCTGTCTCGCACTTCTCCATGTCCCGACATCCCATGATGATCCGACCCCCTGATGACGCCGTAATGGGAAAAAGAGTGTGTGTCATTGAGAGCAAAAATAACAGCTGAAGATTTTATATATTATATCTTTTTGCACCAAATTATAGTCCTATTTTCTCCAAACCTCTCTTGGCCAGTTCCCGGGCAGTCTCTTTCCCAATGCCTGTGTTTGCTCCTGTTATAACCACAGTCTTCCCCTTGATGGTAGCCTTACTGGGACACGGGCCTCCGGTTACATGGTTCCTATGAGAAGAAGTAAAGTTCAGCGCCATCATATTTAAACATGCCTTCTATTTCAGCATCGAAACGACTGGGCGTCATGGATTTCTCTCAATCTAATGCAAAACATTTCTCAGATCTGTCTCTCTTGCTTGGCTCCAAATGGACCTGAACTCAACTTTTTTTTAAGCTTGTCGGCCTTGCACAAATACCTGTAGGTTGTCATACCTTTATACCATGGTCTGGGTCAATACTCAATTGTGACTGGCTGCAGGGTGTCCATTAATTCTTGACAAAGGACATCTACTAAGTAGTTCCATTACATTTTTCTGTTCACCGTTCTAAATGAATGAGCTGGCTACATAGTATCAGCTTGTATCTAAAATGAGTAACCATAGTAACAGGCAGACATGTCCGACAGTCCTGGTCTCCCCATCGTCTTTTAAGTCATGATAATGGACACCTCATTGGGCGTTATCCCTTTTGTGTACATAATTTAACACCCCCCAAACTTCAATTCATGAAGCAGCCAAATGTATTTATTCAGGAAGATGTTTAGCTGCACGTTAGAGAGAACCTGTTATAAGTCTACATTACTGTTTATCCTCAAGTCACTTCTTAATAAGGCTAAATTACCAAGTGGGCAAAGCAGGCAACTGGAACACGACCCCAGAACTCCAGGGGCCCCAAAAAGACTCCGGACTCAACTGGTTTGTGTGCTAATTTAATAAAAATGTTATTTAATTTGTTTGGGAATATGCAGCACTAAATCACAGAACTGATAAGTTAGGTCGCAACTGCGTTTGTACAATGTCAAACTGCTTCCCATACACACCCATACACACCCATACACACCCATACACACCCATGAAGTCTTGAGAAGAGATCTAAGGGAAAACACCTGTGTGACTTGACAATGTCGTTTTGGGGTTTTGAAAAGAGTGTTACGTTAGTTTTAAGACCTTCATTATTTCAATTTTGTGTTCATTTCTTGCATATATGTTGTATATTTATGTGTCTAACCAAATTACCACACAGCAAACTCTGGGACATCAGAGACTCCAGATTAGGAATACTGTACAAAGTGCACAGACGGGGAGGAAACAGCTGGTTTACCCAACCTCAATCCAGTACAACCACCCTGCTATAAATGCTTTCTTTATGAAACATATTCATCTGGGTATAATTGAGCCGAGGAGGCTGTACTTCGTGGGGTTGTTGTTCTGGATTGTATAGCAGTAGCTAAGTGCTGTGCTGTTTTGAACCAAAACCTATTGTCCGAGATTTAGCCTGAACTTACCGCTAACAGCGTATCAGCAGCAAATGAGACACATTGTAAAAACTATAGTTGATACAGTGACCTTATGTCATATAATTACTCACTTCAGTAAAACAGCAGCTCCAAACACTGTTCCAAAAACAGAAACTGGTAATATATATTTGCTCATGACTTCCAAACAATGCTGTTCGGAAAAAAATATCACCTAAAAAATGGTTTTAACAACTGTTTCTCCAGCTTATGTTTGACAACACTACTGTCAGTGCCACAAGGTTACGCGCGCATGTTTTTAGCGTCATCTACTACATCCATACTACTAACCAACCGCGAGGAGCAAAAACCCCAGAAGCATCTTGGGAAATGTAGTCCCAATTTAAATGGCCACCAAAACAAAGAATAAACGACTTTACTACAAAAAAAAAATTTTTAAAAGAAGTAGGCTATTGTAAGAATGATGGTGTTTTTTTTATATCCACAGAACGGAACTCTTTAAAAAACATCCTTACAATCAATTTGGTTGGTTGCCTTTACTTCTATATACTTCTACATATATATATATATATATATATATATATATATATATATATATATATATATATATATATATATATATATATATATATATATATATATATATATATATATATATATATATATATATATATATATATATATATATGGTTGAGTGGGAGAGGGTGATGTGACTATAAATTGCTTTTTTTCTGTGGCCAGGATAGCTAAGTTAGAGTGGGCGCCCATATATAGATATATATACTCCTTGACGTAGCAGCTGTGGGTTTGACTCCGACCTGCGGCCCTTTGCTGCATGTCATTCCCTCTTTCATGTCTTCATCTGTCCTGTGAAAATAAATGCCTAAAAATGCCCCAAAAATAATCTTTAATAAAAAAAAATTAAAAAATATATTTTTGATTGGGAAAAAACTGAACAAAATATGCAAACTGACTCTGCTGTTGCGATTGCAGTAGGAAAGCATTCTATCTTTAAGGAGCCAGGTGAGACTCACAGGCTGCCGTGGAGGGGGTCACACCAATGCCTGGAAGTGTGAGGAAGCCGGGAGCTGTAGAACTTTGCACGCAGCAGCCTGTTTTTCAATACAATGCTGACCTTTTTTCCCACATGTTCTTTTAAGTGAAAAGAAAATGTCTCTTCTGCACAAAGCAGAGTGTTTGGAACAGGGTTAGGTAAGGCTTTTAGTAATACTGCTTGTCTACATATTCATACTCATGTAGGCCCTCTTCCTTCTCCCTTTTGCTTATGATTAAATAATTTATGAAAAACAGAACTCAAATACTCTCAGACACATTAAGCCAGGGTTTGTGGTGTGCTCTGGCATACTTTCATGTTTGTAAATTGGAAACATAAAGGACAAAGGACAAAAATATATACATATATTTTGTCCTTCTTCCTGTTGGTTTTGTAGTTGTAGATGTTCTAAAAATGTGTCTATCTGTTCTCAGACAGAGCAGGAGTGAAATAAAGGTTGAATCTAATTGTGGTCTTCAAAAGGCCTATTAACCCCCAACTTTAAGAGACCACTTTCAGCTTCGGGTCGCGGGTCGCTTGAGGCTCTGTGTTAACGTCCCTCCACTATGACACAGCACTTAATAGAGAAGGTAGGACACAAAGTTTACTCTGCATAAAGATACATTTGAGAACAGGGAAAAACAAGGCCACCCCTTTGCAGCAAGATGTGGAAAACTTAAGGTGACACATAAAAAGTAAAAACTAGGACACGAGTCTAGTGACTGAAAAGGGAGAGGAGAGGGAGGAGCAGTCCTGCTCTATTTGTTCCCAGCTCAGAGGTGTGTGTCCCCGGTGTGCTTGACCATCGGTGCTCTCTGCTGTCAGCTCGCGGTGCTTGACCTTCCCTGTGATTTACGACGCCTATGTTCCCAAGATGACCCAGAGGAATGTCTTCGCCTCGCTGCCTGTTGGCCTAAAACCTGAATGTCTCAAAGAGATGCTGAAGAAGCAGATATCCAATACCTACCCACATCCCCATCAAGGATAAAAAAAAAACACCTAGTATCATATTCCTCTGTAATTACATTTTATTTTTCAAGGCCTCATTCTTCCTCTCTTCCTGATCCTGGACTGAATTAAACAGTTTATCTTCCCCTCTTCACACATTCTCAGCCTGAGTCTGACCTGCGTCTCTTCTTGGAGAACAGAGAAAGCAGAAAATATACATGCAGGAAATAAAATCAATGCGTCATAGCAATAAAAAGAACTATAAATGTATTATGTGACTGGGCATTTGAGTCTCTGAGATGAGACTGAGATGGGAGAAATAACACCAAAACAAGGCTCTTCATGAGCATCAGTCGTAAACCCATCTGATCCTTGGTCTTTGATGATTCATTAAGGTTATCCCTGTTATGTCGATGCTGTTTTCCCAGTCCAATATGTTCTGCTTGGCAAACATGTCTGGCAGGAAGCCTGTTGTTAAACATGTGCAGTAAAGGGGAGCCGCCGGGGCACTGAATTAATTGAAAGTCTTGCCTCTTCTTACCTAATAAGGACAGTTGGCAATGTCACAGCGGGAAGAACTTGAGGCCATAAGCTGTTGAATTATGCAAGACTGGAGCAGCCTGCTCCTTCAAAGCATGAATCAAAAGTAGAAGCGCACGGGCGCGTTGAGGGTGGATGGTCGGATGGGACGGGAGCGTTCAGGCGCTAGGACCCGTTACACGTGAGCGTATTATTATTTTGCCAGAGGGTGGAGACGGTGAACAATAAGGGAGCTGACTGGTAGGAGCAGCAGAGGAGCAACATCTGAGACCCTCCCCACCCACCTCTGCTCAAACCCAGACTCTCGCCGGACTGACGCGCAAAGCAGACTGACCGGCAGACAGCGGGTGTAAGACGCAGAGCTGAGTTTGGAGAGAGTGGGAACATGTGGATTGGTCCATGCATGCTTCAGAGAGCAGAGGTTTGCTGAGCCCCTCGCGTGGATGTGAGTGAATGAGTTCGCCTCGGTGTGCGTGGTGCTGAACTGGGTCATGCGGACCACTGGAGGAGCCACGGTTAAACACGCACCCTCGTCCCGCTGCTTGGCAGGTTGAGATGGTGGGCGCTCAGAGGAGGGATCCCAGCCTGTGTCCTCTCATCTCAGCCTCCAGCATCAGATGATGATTTGATTTAATCCGCCTCCGGAGGAAGTCACAAAACTGAAGAGCATCTCCAGAAACCAGGCCAGAAATCTTCTTGGGTGGGCAGCAGCAGGCAAAGCACAACGGCGAGATCTCGTTCTAGCTTTGTCAGCTCTCAAACGGCAAGGTTTTGATGTTTTTAAGGGACCTGTTTGGGGTTCCTATCATTTTAAACTGATCCATAACTTCCTTCGAACGAGGAGATCCATCCATCGGGTTCCTGCAGAGCCCAGCGGATCGGAGCGCAGCAGCTCTGCTCGCCGAGCGGATGCAGGACCATGGAGGAGAGAGACAGGTCGCCAGCAGGTGAGTGAGTAGCCTATAACACATAGATGCACCCTGGGGTGCATGGAACAGGTTCAGTCTAAAAGATGCTTCAATCTGCAAAGAAAGAAAAGCAGAGAGACAGAAATAAGGATTGGGAAATCATGCTTGGGGTTTGATTTCTTTTGTTGATGTTGTGCAGTTTTTTTTATTTTAAAGATCTTGGATTTTAATTGTTTTCATACGTAGGGTATTTCTGATGATGTAAGTAACTTTCTGTTGTCTGAACTTTGACTCACTCTCATGGGCAATATAAGTGTATGGATAATAAATTCGCCTATAATAAAGCATATGTCAGCATGACAACATGCAGCTTTATGTACCATAGGCTATGATTAACTCTAACTGATGGTGGAGCAGCAACTTCATTTCTATGTCCAACCTATGTGATTCCCGCTCTGCTTTTGTGATTTGGTCTGTGCTGGATGGGTGCAAGGACATCCAAGAGGGGGCACTTTTAACGCCCTTTTATACTTGGTCTAGGGCAGACAGGTAATATGTCATCGTTATCCATCTATTGTGTCTATTCTAATGCATTTAAATGAGCAGCTGACTTACTGTAATAGAACAGACCCTGTAAAAGCAAAGCCTGGAGGCTGGTGGTATAATGGACTCTAAATGAAAGGCAACATCAGCTAATACACTCAGATTTGCTTTTGTCTGAAAGAAGCAGCAGTAATGACTAAGGCTTTTAAAGGAGTAGTTCATCCCAAAATTCAAACAGACAGAAACAGTTTAAACATCATCAATTATACTAAGCAGTCAGTTCCACCTGGATTAACCATTGCATTCAATATGCATGACAATGGTAGGAAATGCTGCTCTTTTGACATAATTAATCAAAAAACAAACAACTTGAAAAGCAGACACATGCATGTAAGCCTGGGATCTTGACTGAGTCTACTTAAGCCCACTTCCTTCAAATTCTCCATTGTGAATTACATAAGCAAAAACCTCATGGGAGTTGAAAGAAACGTCCCAAATATGGCCTGCAGAACTAGGAAGGCATAACCAGGAAGGCAGACTCTGCCAACAAATAAAAGGACTGCAATCTTCATATGGAAACAGCAGATCCCAGACAATGACCCATCCAATGGCTGCCCTATACACACCAGTTTAACCCACCGTTGCCCCCCACATAACTCAAAGAAATGCATATATAATGCCCAGTTTCTCAATGAATACTGGCAAAACGGTGTTCCAGTTAAACAATATCCTACTGACATTGTGATCAGTTACTGTAAATAAAAGGAAATCAGACTCAGAAAAGAAGAAAAAGGATACAAACAGTCAATTAGGACATATAGAGGACATTGTTTCACTCTATTGTTCTCTCTTACTGGGTGGAAATAAAGAAACAAGACATCTCATAATGTCTATACGCATTACAGCCTAACCTGCTATTATGTTAGTGAGACAACAGTGTAATAATGCCCCCTGTCAATCAGCGTTCATAATGTGTACATGTACGTGTGCGCGTGTGTGTGCATGTGTGTGTGTGTGTGTGTACGCGCGCGTGTGTGTCTGTTTCAAATTTTTTTCTATGCATCATTTTTATTTATTTAATCATATTTTCCATTTGGCTTATGCTTGTTATTAACAATCATTTTACCATTTGGTTAATCAGTGTTTGATTTAGGTACAGTATGTTCTTGTTTCAAATTTCCTTGTGTCTTACATTGTGTCCTGTACTTGCTTTTGCAGCAATGAATAATATCTATGCAATTAATGGATTGTTGAATTAGAATTAAATAGAGAGAAAGAGAGAGAGAGAGAGAGAGAGCGAGAGAGCGCGAGAGAAAGGTTAATTGCAGCCTCAGCAATCGCCATTAGTGCATTGATTTTGGTTAGAGGCTATTATACATGAGCAGGATTGCAAATTACCATATTCTGTTAGTTTGCCTAGAAGTGGAGGGCAAAATGGTCTAAAAAAAAAAGGAGCAGTGTCCTCCTTAGCGATGCTCTCACATCATTTAGCCCCACCTCCTTTTAGACCCCATTTTCTGAGCTCATAATAGAGTCACATTTCCACATGTATTAGACATCAAAGCGACGCACACAGTCTACAGCATGTGGTACAAAGGGAGGGCTGCTTCAATTCAGACTCACTGGATTTCCCAATCCTGCTCTCTCTCTCTCTCTCTCTCTCTCTCTCTCGCTCCCCCCCCCTTGTCACATTGGAACTTGAGGCTACTGGACTGTGAGAGAGTGGGGGTTAGGTACAGTGTGTTCCCTGGGTATCTTGTTGCAGAGATATTTAACTGTGAAATGATTTTTGTGCAGGTCATGATGATAATGAGTGAGATGATGACATTGCTTTTGATGGCATTTAAATTCCGTTGTTACTGTTTCTAATCCCAAAATCTTAATCCCAAACTACACTATGTATTTAATCTGCAGTGGGGATGATTTTGTTGTTGGTTTATCATTGTGCCCATTTTTTTCTTTGATGGTTGTTTGTGGTCACCGCCCATTACCAGAGCCAAGTGTTCTTCACCTCCCATAGGTAGTTTCCACTCTTAGTCATTGTTTGTATCCCTTCCCAGTTTACGTCATCCCAATTGCCGCCAGCTCCATGGGATGTGTGGCATACAGTAATGAAAAAGATAGATAGAGGGATGATGGGAAGGAGAGTAGAGGTGAGACGAGTCAGGGACGGGTTGCATTCAGCCCCAGCAGGGATCCTCCACATGGCCAGCCAGGCATACAGTATCTGAGAGGGGGTGATTTGTCAAAGTGAGTGCCCGTGGCTCAGGCCACCGGTTCACCTATCACAGCACAGCAGGAGGTTTCTTTAGCCGTGTGTTGACAGAAACACAAAACTCTGATGTTCTTTGTAAGGAAGGTGATTTAGTTTTTTTTGTTTATGCCTGAGTAAATAACAGAGTGTCCTGACTGCAACTAGCTATCACAAAGAAGCCCATTTGTTTTTTTTTGATTAAATTGTTTCGAATCACTTGTCATTTGTTTTTATTCTCACACTGAGACAACAAGACAGACAGATAAATACATCTATATGTGTGTCTATGTGTGCAGTTGTTTTCTCTCAGTCAGTGAGATTAACCACATCAGTCACATTGTATGTCACATTTTCACTTTGACTCAGAGGCAAGGCATGTTGGGCATTTTGACAGTAAATTGGACACAGGACATCAGTCATAACCCATAATGGCTCTTCTGCCGAGAGCAAAGCAACCAGTCCATTAGTAATGGAGAGAGGTAGAGATGTGCGGCAGGCTCTTCAATCTATTTATTTCTTTCATTAGTCCCTCGTTTACATTTTCTGGAACAGACAAGAGAGAGTCTTTTTGTGCTAATCAATGTCATGTCACAGTTCATTGAAGCTGTATCACTTGCATAGTTTACACCGGAATAACTCAGTGAATACACAATTATTGTCTCTGATGAGAGTCGTGTGCAATACCACAGATATTTGTCCATCTGCAGGCTCTGTTTCCTGTTCATGAATTGTTAATGTTACTACAGTTAGTCTTTAGAGAATAAATAGCCCTGTTTTTAAAGACAACCTTGCACGTGCTTAAATATGCAAATAAGTTAAGAGTCTATACGGCGGTACTTTGAGCTAAATGCTAATCTCGACATGGTTATATGCTCATAATACAATGCTAACACTCTGTTTTTCAGAAATGACGTTTACAGTGTTCACCATCTTAGTTTTGTATGTGAGCATGCTAGCACTTGCTAACTAGCACCAATCACAAAGTACAGCCAAAGCAGATGGGAATGAAGATAGTTTTAGTTTGAACCAAAGAATAAAACAAATTCAAATTTTGACCCAATAATGGTGCTAGCTGAAAGGTTAAAGAACCCAAATTCCGCTCATTTTCAGTTTCATACTTGTATTTTGGTTGTTGTTTTTTTTGCGCCTGTCTCTTTAAGCCCCCTTCCCCCCCGTGTGATCTGATTGTTTCCGGATCTTCCGCATCTGCGCTCCCGTCTGCACCGTCATTGCACCCGGGGAATGACTGTAGCAGCACTGTAGTGGCATTTTCTATCTATGTATAGTATGGTTGTAACATCACAACCATACAGAAGGCCTGTCGGCTTGTTTAAAGGAACAGTTTCTGAATACAGGCTGTGTGCATTAGATTGAGCGTTTTGATACTTCCACAGTATTTATATAGCACCTTGATCTGCTTCTTAATAAAAAAAAAGACATCAATATAATGTACAATATAGGACCTTTAGGATCACCACAGTTATTACGGTTCATAGTGAAAACATGGCAACATGAATGTGTGTACCATACAGTATTTCATGGTAATCCATCCAATAGTTGTGGGCATTTTCACTCAAAACCACAAATGTGAACTCTTTGGTGCTGGAGGAAAAGTCAGGGGATAACCAAAGTCAGTAGGATTACTCCTCTGGAGAGCATGCATTTCTGCACACAATTTCCAATAGTTTCCAATAGCCCAATGTTTTCATCCAATAGTTGTTGAGATATCAAACTTCTGTTTTCAGACACTCAAATGTCAGAGGATTTTTCATTACAATTAGAACATGAAAAAAACAAATATTGAAGTTATAATGTCTTACCTAAACAACACTGACAATAACAATAGAAGGAAAAAATTGAGAAAAAAAGGCTAACAGATGATTGACAATGTGTGGGACTGACTCAAAAACCCACACACATTAAAATGTGCCACAAGTCCAATCTTCATCTGTATGTGGAGCATGTTTCTGTTACCTTGTCTTTAGCCGCCTGAGAGTACGGGAGAGGGGCAGAGGGCAGCATGGGAGATCAGTGGGGCATGTGTGGCTGTGGTAGAGCACGAATGCTGAGTCGTGCGGAGTCTCAGCTGCTCCCTCTCAGAGGTAGGAACACAAAGGGCTTTTGATAGAGTGTCATTGAATGCTGTAACAGACCTCCCTGCCCTCCCTAACACACACTCACAAACACATCATCTCCCAGAGACGACATAACTTCATCCCCACACCTCCGGGACACTACACTGCAGTTTCTAATTCATATTTACAGAGTCATTGCAGCTACAGAGAGCACCGTCTACCAACCACTCATCACATTTCAGGACTCCTAATCCAGTTCTGTAAAGGAAATGAGAGCAAATCATCCTGTGCTGTTGGGTGGGGGGTGCTTTTGTCTTTGTTGGAGCTGAGTAATGTGATTAAGATCCATGCGTGACTGCCGCACATTCTGCCAGTAGAGCTGACTGGAAGAAGTGCCAGTAAACAAGCGCTCCCTTCGTTCTCCTGGTTCTTGCTGACAGAGGCTAAGGGGCCATGCAGGGTGGGTGGTCAGAGGAAATGTTCTTCCAGTCTGTCTGTCCTGTTTAAATGTTTAATAATTCCCCAACCTGCACCACAAAATGATCTGGATAATGAACTTTTGAGTTGACTCGCTGAAGGCTACACAGTGGGCACGCTCAGAATGAGTAGGCTACAATATTCATAGTCTCTTATATAAGCATCTTAGTTCTTATGATAAAATCAAGAAGCAAGTGTTGTCTACAGAGAAACATACGGGCACACAGGGCACTTTCTATTTGCAGTGTTGTTGTTTTTTTCTCTTCAACAAAGAGTGATGAGCCAAGAACACAAGACTGCAAAATGGTCGCATCCTATTTTAGTTTTCGCTGGCTATATTTAGCACTCTCTTCCCACAAGGAACCTCGACACCTTCAGAACAAAACCTCCTGTGCTGTTTTTATCAACTGTACTTGAACTACTTTGAATTAATTTCGCTTTTTTATCACTTGTTAGTCAACTCGGACACATTAGTGAAGCTCTTGTTTAAACCAGTGGTGCTGAGAATAAGGCCGCGGGGAGACGGAAACAAAGAGCGAAGCAGTTGCCTTTGAATGATGGATGAAAAAAGACCATCAGCAAATTTGTTTTTGCTGATTTGATGCCTATTAGTGTGTGTGTGTGTGTGTGTGTGTGTGTGTGTGTGTGTGTGTGTGTGTGTGTGTGTGTGTGTGTGTGCATGATTGAATGATTACATTTGATTGTGCGTGTAGTAGAAAGGGGTGGGGGTGGGGGTGGGGGGGTTGAAGAGAGAAGGGTGAGATCATTAGTGTTATACACTTCATTTCCTCAAAAGGTCTATTCATTTGTTAAATACTTTTATCGTTTGCTCAATCAAACAGAAGCTCACCTGCACAGTCACACTGCAAATGATTTGGTTCTCACCAAGATAAAAAAAAGTTAGATTTAGAAGTGTAAGACAATTTATCTTGTTTAAAGAGTGAATTTTTCATTTTAAGTGTTCAACTTTAAACTATAATCTTAAATCGAGCAAGCTTGTCACGTGAAATGATCTTGCTGCATGGACAGATCCTTCCACTTGTTTTGAGTTCCTTTTCCCTCAGATTTAGTGTTTTATCTTGTTTTTAGACATCCCACTTTTTTTGCAGTGCACTCATTCCTGATTTTTAATTTGTCGTTAGTTGGTACATCTGGTCCGCTGCCATCTGAGCCTGATTAAAGCAGCTGGATTTTCCTTTTCTAGGTTCAGTTTGACCTATTTCCAACTTGGCACTTCTGAAAATCAACAATAACTTTGTTTTTCAGCTTCAGCAATTTACATACCTTATCACTGTGCACACCAAACATATTTTCCAGGCAGAAATAAGCAACCTCTTTTCTCTCGGCACCCCTGGTTGTTTCCACACTTGAAAATGTATATGAATAAATCTGAGTGGTCACAGATGATCTGTGGCATGCCTTACCGGGTTTTGATATATACAGTGTATACTTGGAGCTCTCGGCTTACTCCATTATTCAATTTTTTTGGACCTTCTAACCGGCCATATTGATTTTCCCATAGATGCCTGCCAGTAAGTGCTGTCTGAGACCAGCCATATCTAAAATCTGGTCAGAGTGATCTAGAGCCACAGCAGGAAGTTCAATACATTAACTGAAAGCAAGTTTCCTGTTGATGCCTTTCCTGAATTGATTGTATGGAAATGAAGGTCTGTTAAAGCCTTCCTGATGTAACCACCCATTGGGACACAATGCACAGACAAGAATATATGGATGTGCACCTACAGATATACAGATATGGAAGATTTTCTGTCATAAACATATTCTTCTATTGCCGTGCCATCCTCAAAGCAGAAGAAAACCTAACCTGAGCAATGTTTTTTTTTTTTCTCTTCATTTAGTCTGCCCCACAGCGTCAAGGCGAGCCTGTCTCTTTCTCCATCTGGGCCGGGAAGGGTGGGCACTGGCGGGGGCTCCCCTACATCCAAGATGGGCTACTGTGGAGGGGTGCCTGTGGAGGACATGCAGGCCCTGGCCATCACTTCTCTGTCGGCAGCAGATGTAGCCAAACAATACGAGCACATTCGCGAGCTGGGGAAGGGCACGTACGGCAAGGTGGACCTAGTGGCACACCGGACGCAGGGTGAGTGACCCTTTAGCTAGAAAGCATAAAAGCATAAGTGCAAAAATGTCATTTTGGACAGCAGATTGTTCAGATCTCCACATTGTGCCAGCAGCTCTCATTTCAGCAGTTAAAGGAGTTTGTTAAGGATTTGTTTTAGGTCTACTGTTAGACCTAAAACAAATCCAACCAAGGATTAAATAATCCTTGGTTGTAAGAAAATCAAGGTTAACTGACTCAGCCTGAAAGCGGCATAATTGTAAAGTAGTGCGAAATGAGGCTGAGAAGGCAGCAGAGATTTCAAGTGCGTGCTAGAAATCCTCTGTATATCTGCAGCTGGGATCACGAACAGCTGGTTGTATGGATGTAATTGAGATAATAGTCATTCAGTGTACATGTTTATATAAATGAATGTACCAGCTGGAAGAAAGACAGGGTTGGGTAGTTGGGAGAGAGAGTGTCAGGTGCTTTGGATAACACTTGAAGTGTTTTGGATAGTAAAATGTTGGCAGATACACCAGATCTTAATTGTGTCCGTCTACATGTTTACATTTGATTTTTCTGTTTTTTTAGGCACCAAAATGGCGCTGAAGTTTGTTACCAAGAACAAGACGAAGCTGAGGAGTTTCCTGCGGGAGTACAGTCTAACAGGCTCACTTAGCTGCAGCCCCTTCATTATCAAAGTCCTGGACGTGCTCTTTGAGACGGAGGACAGCTATGTGTTTGGACAAGAATATGCCCCCGCTGGGGACCTTTTTGACATCATCCCTCCACAGGTAAAGCAACCATGCTTCCTTCCACCAATCACAGTCCGCACTCAGCCAGAGCTGATCCAATCAGTCGCCGTGTTCAGACACAGCGGTTTTAACAAGCTCTCTTGGGATTGGAGCCTTGTCTTCGTCCTGGTTTTCTCTCCGCGCAGAGCTCTCACTTTCCTTTAGAGCTATTTCAGTTGATGTGCTGGGAGGGCTTGACTTCAAGGTTCTTCTAAAGACTCATTAAAAATATTTGCAGCGAAACTCAAAACGGAGATTTTTGAATTTTTCTTTAAGTTTTCCTTTTTGGAGCATATCACTTTTCTCCCTGTACTTCTACCACTCTATATAACCATTACCTAGTTTTTTTTAACTGTGCTGTAACCTACTCACCACTAAGCTTTTTTCTGGTATCACCTCCCATAGTCTCACCTCCCACACAATGTACTGTATCTGTTAGACTGTACTAATTTGAATCTTCTCTTTTTTTCTGCCTTCTTTTCTCCAACACTTTCTCCTTCTCTCCACTCTCTCTTCTTCAGGTGGGTCTTCCAGAGGAAATGGTCAAACGCTGCATGCAACAACTGGGCTTGGCACTGGACTTTATGCACGGTAAAAACCTAGTACATCGGGATGTCAAACCTGAGAATGTGCTACTATTCGACCGCGAGTGCCGCCGCATCAAACTGGCTGACTTTGGTATGACCCGACGCGTGGGAAGCCGCGTGAAACGGGTGAGTGGCACCATCCCCTATACAGCGCCAGAGGTGTGCCGCGCTAGCCGTGCTGAGGGTTTCCTTGTGACCACCAGTCTGGATGTGTGGGCGTTCGGGGTTCTGGTCTTCTGCATGCTGACAGGCAATTTCCCCTGGGAGGCAGCACTGCCGGCCGATGCCTTCTATGAGGAGTTTCGGCGCTGGCAGAAAGCAGGTTGTCCTGTGGGGACGTACCCATCTCAGTGGCGCCGCTTCACTGATGATGCCCTGCGCATGTTTCAGCGGCTGCTCGCTGCTGAGCCGGAAAAACGCTGCGGAGTCAAGGACGTCTTCTGCTTTGTCAAGTACGAGCTGGTCAGCGAGCTCAGGCGCAGAGCATCTTGCCGAGCCAAGAGAGGTGAGAGGTCAAGTTCGGGAGTGTGCACCGGCAGTTACGCTTCCTCGTCGTCCGCTACTTCATCACGTTCCTCCCACAGACACCCCGAGCCCTCGACCCCTCCGGGCACATCCTGCCTGCGCCCGGCACCACTTAAACGCAGTGTCCTGTCCGACCCGCTGTCTCCCAGAGAGGAGCCTGGACAGCACCAGTCTCCAGGCCGAGACAAGAACAAAAGCCAGATGATGATGGCAACTGCCATCGAAATCTGTGTGTGACCACGTGAATGTTAGCAGGAGACTAAATGGCTTTTCACAGTAATAAAAAGCTGTGAAGAGGTGTTAAAGACTACCACAGAGACTCCGCTGGAAAAAAAGAGAGTTACTTTAACGATGAAAGAGAAGCTCAGGATCACATCCCCGGCTGTGCAAATGAACAACATCAATCAGTGGTACACACTTGGACAGCTTATCACTAGCACATGGCATTTAGGTTTTGATTTGTGACCAAAGACTATTTCCCAAGCTGAGAATCTGCTGCTGTTGCTCCTCTCTGCCATCCAGACATGTGTGTTTTCTGCCCATACACTGTGGTGGTGCTAATGATTCTGTAATTACATACTCCATAAGAAAAAACGGCTTTTCTCTCTCATAACTCCATGTCTCTTTACTTGTGTTTATGTTATGTCTCTTTCCTAGTGTTTATTTATCTGAGAGTTTAAGCTACGGGGAGGCCAACACTTTATCTGATCTGGTGATGTTGGTCAGTCGGAGGCCGGTGTTCTGAGGGCAATCTAAGCAACATTCGTCTGCCATTTCTCAGACTTCCTGTCAACCTCCAATGCATAAAATTAGTCTTTTTCAAGAGAATGTGTTAAGAAGAGAAATGGAAGAAAACAAAGGAAACCTTTATGTAGCAGTTTGTATAATCATGTTGGTGTCTAGACTTAGAGACAGATTCTCAGGACACTTCAGTGGGTTACTTCCTGTTTTATTATTAATGAAAATCCATTGACTGGCTGAAACACATCTGCCACTTCTGTAATACTGTCAATGAGATTCATTTCCAATGCGACAAAGCAGAATACAGGGATTGTGCATTTTCTAAGGTAAAAGGGTGGTGAACAAAGAAGAGGAGAAGAAGTGTCTTTTATTGTTTCTTTTCTACCTGCTGTACGTGTTTGGATGTGTGTGTTTCAAATGCTAAAGCACAAGATATTTTGTAAAGGAGAACTCTTAAAAAACTACGCCTCTATATTGTAAATAATTTGATATTTCTATGAGTGCACCGTATTATCAGGTAGTTCAACTATGTAGCGGTACAAATTTTCTATGACAGGGATAGGGGTTTTAGGGTTTTACAGTCACTGTCGGGGCAATGCAATGTATGTAGCAACAAAATATGACAACGTGTACAGTATATCACAAGAAATTAAATATATAGAAATAGGATCAAGAGCCTATCACAACATATAACATGGTAGCAACAGCTGTTTTTTTCTTTTATTGTTTTTGAGTTTTATCTGAACTGAACCAGTTTTCAGTTTTCTGACCCAGATATGACACACACATTGGTGAATAGATGCCACTCATTCTGCATTTTCCTGTCACCATAACCCTATCATGAACAGCATCCATTTCCTGTGTAAAACCAATGCGCTTCCTGGCTTCCTTTAATCTGCTAAAGTTATAGAGGTGCTACTTTGAGGTTGACACCTTCACAAAAGAATATGTTGTTGCACCCCTTATTATCACTTTGAATATAATCCTCCTGACTCTTTGGGAATTCATCCAAATGCATCCATTGAATATCAGATCCCAGGTGTTTATTGTCTGGAGGCCACTGTGTCAGCTATTGATGTTCTGTGAGCTGAAGATCGACCCTGACCTGCCCCGCTACAGATTCAGCCTCCAAAGAGATACTGCTAGTTAAAAAAGCATCTAAAAAGCAGAGTATGTTTAATGGGAATGCTTACCATTATTTTTCTTGCTTGAATTGCCCTACTGTTATTTACCCAGGTGTGTCATGTCTATGACAATGTTTGTCATGTGAGTATGTGTGAATGTGTGTGTGTGTTTCTCTTTTGTCTTCACGTTTCTTTTTTTCCCCCACTCCTCCCATGACACCCCATCAGCTCTGTCGCTATAGTGACAGTGCTGGTGCTCCTCTGGTTCGCCTTCTGTCTTCTACTTAAAAAAATCAAGTCTGATTACGCCCAAATGAAACAACTGGTCACCAAACTCCCTCCCAGTAGCCCACAGCTTCTCATGACAGTTGCTTAGCTTATCTCACTGGATGACACATTTCTGCAGATGCACATATTTCTGTATTTTATGAGTCAGTTCACTGACCAAAGTCTTTATCCAGTCTCTCCAGGCATAATCAGAGCTGATGATAGTCCCCATCATTTTTCTTGTTTCTTCTCATCCTTACTCTTGATTCTGAAAAGGTGATCTGATTGAGGCTGAAGACTTGTCAAAGGGATTTATTGTATGCTGAGATGCTGGCTGCCTCTGAGGATCTGTCAGAAGGTAATCTGTCAGTAGATTGTGGTGGAATGTGAATTAGCCCTGCCCTATAGTTTGCTATTCTGTTTATGTAGGATTAACCCTGAAATTGACAGGGATAAGATGGATGGTGTGTAAAAGCTAATATAAAATAATGCAACTCAACATTACAAAACTCAACCTACCGTAATGCAAAATATTGTAACAACATGACATGGTGCAACGTACTTCCAAATGTTAAATAACCTAAAATTATGTTAACGTAACATAACGTGCGGCATCATAACATGCCGTATCAAAACATGATTTATTAAAACATGATGTATCAAAACATGACGTATCAAAACATGACGTATCAAAACATGACGTATCAAAACATGACTTATCATAACATGACTTATCATAACATGACTTATCATAACATGACGTATCAAAACATGACGTATTAAAACATGACGTATTAAAACATGACGTATTAAAACGAGACGTGTCAAAACGAGACGTATCATAACATGACGTTTCATTTCATGACGTTTCATAGCATGACGTATCACAACATGACTTATCACAACATGACGTATCACAACATAACGTATCATAACATGACATATCATAACATGACGTATCATAACATGACGTATCATAACATGACGTATCATAACATGACGTATCATACATTACATGACGTTTCATAGCATGTCATATCATAACATGGTGCATCATAACATGCAGAAATGTAACATGAGGTATTGTACCATGATGTTACAAAACATAACATAACATGTGCATACATGTAGCCCCTAACTTCACCAGTGTCACAGTGTTCTGATGTGAGCAGTTGTGGCTTTGTTAAACATCCTATCCATTAGCATTATTAGACCACTGTCAGTTGTTGCAATGTGCAATGCTGTTTCTCATGGACTGTTATGATAGGAATTTTAAAGTTTAATGATGAGGTGTCATATTATTACTAAAGCTCTAGCGAGTAGCCTCCTGTTTACTCAGTTTCTCCTGATCCAATGATCAATCTGTTTTCTGCCAGCCAGTGTTGTTGTAGAAACCAATGTAAATAATGTATGTACTGTGTCTATAACAAAACAAAACAAAAAGAATAAACAAAATGTTCATATATGTTGAAATAAATTTATGCACCAGATCTTATGGCCCTGTATTTCTTTTTTTTGGTGGTAGTTAGAAATACTGTGGTGGTATTTTTTTTGTTCACCATTGTAGGCAAAGCTAATTCAGCCCAGCTTTGTCTGGTCCCCAGACTGCACATTAGATGAAGGTCAGCTTGAATCACATGTGATTTCCCAAGGCTTTAGTCTCGTTCACCAGCAAGCCCCCAGACTATTTTAATATGCAGACTTTCTTCTGAGAACCCAATTACCACATCTGTAGATAGGAGTTATCTGCTTCCCTCAAAGAGCAAATGAGTTCAAGGACAGTTAGAATATGGCACTGAAGATGAGAACAGTTATCAGCCCACCGCCCCATCATACTCAGCTGTTGAGTCAGAATGGAGGAGTTTCGCTCAAGTTGTTATTTGTCTGATTTCAGACAGTGGCGGTAAGCTGTGGTGTATCTGGCACTGTGAAAAGCTAATCAGTTGAGACAATGCAAGAGAAAGTAAAGGTCAACCATGACACGCAAGGCTTGTGTAGTGAGTGGAAGCTTGTCCTTTGTAATAGCCTGTTCTCTGCCCTTAAAGGCTGCAGCAGCCTAGTGTCAGTGTAAGAGTCCTAATTGTGTTAGCTCCAACACTCAGCTGACAAGATGGAAATGCTGACATAGCCAAAGAGGATTTATTGGAGACTGTACTTGTATTTAAAGGGTTAAGTCATCCAAATCACAAAAACACATTTCCAACATACATCCCGTATCTACTATTTTCTGATTAAAGGTCCCATATTGTACGACATTGCAAACTCAGAGAGCGCAGATGTGGAAGACCCGGAAATGCTAACCAATCAGAGCAGACGGGTGTTTAAAGACACAAGGTTTTGGAGAGAGGGTGAGTACAGGTATATTTAGACAGACAGTAGGATAAAATTATTGTTTTTTAATATATTAAAGCATGTAAACATGTTCTAGCAGAAACCCATAACACAAGTATAAACCTGAAAATAACCAATATACTGTATCTGGCCTTTAAAGCCTCAAAATAGAATGTTTTCTTCCAGAAACAATGTCCGAATCTCAGGGTATTTCACAGACATGTTACTGTCTACATAGCTAGAAACCAAGAGGGTTAAGTAGGGAAAACATGGTTTCCCCCTAATTGGACTGAAATGACCCTGTAAAGGTTCAGCGATGCTGGATTATTCCTTAGTTGCAGCTTTTAAAAGTCAGCTTAACCAAATTGAATCCCAGGACTGGATGATCGGGATGTTAAGCCTTCAGTAGGTGGTCCAGGAGCATGGACAGCTAGGAAAATGATCTGCCTGGATGCAGCTGTCTCCATGAGATCAAGTGTTAAATCCTTGTCAGTCACGCTCTCCCAGCAAGGGCTAATGTAGGTAACATGAGGCGACTGTGTGACTGACGGTGAGACCATTCACTGTCCTGAGTCATGTCACCATGATCTCGTTGATGTAGGACTTGGACAAATGTGGCAACATTTCAAGTAAGTGAGAGACTCTTACTCTTGACTTGATGTTATCACAGCTTGAAATGTTTGGCAGTAAAAAAGAGGCTGTCAAATCCTGAATCAAAGTGCACTCGAAGAAAAATAAATAAATCAGGTGCTCTTTCAGTGTAGTGTAGCCGAATTGTTTAACATTTTAAAGATGTCACTTTTAACCTTTGACAGAGATTGGTCAGCATCTGGCTGATGTAGCTTACTTTCAAATTCTAGAAATGCTTTATATCTTGTCCAAGGCTCTTTCACACATAAAGATGAGGACAGCTTTGTGTAAACAGAGGTCCCAGACATGTAATTACTGAGCAATTCTGTCTTGCTGGTGAACACTAAAAACATGCAGCTGTTGTGTGCTTAACATAAACCTGATGTGGTTTGCTTTGATGGAAATTCAGCTGTGTAAGTGGGCAAACAAGTATGGGCAAAGCATTCTTCTGGAGGTTGAATGCATAGTAAATAAATAAAAAAAGGGATATTTTGTTAAGTTTTCCAAGTTGCATTCTGCAGAGTTATGCTAATTTTTTAAAACCTCGGGGAGCACACTGTACGGTATTAAACGTCCTGCGTCACCTCAGCTTCCTGCTCTGCACCTACAGATGAATCACCCTGAAACCGTTGGATCCACTGCTGGAAATGCAGCCAGAGATTTAAAAGTCGGGGAACTCAAATAGCGATGGTGATCTCATCCAGAGTTGATTGTGAAGGGATGTTCCCCACTCCCTCAGCTCTACCATGACTCGGGCATCATGCGAAATAGCGTCTGGTCACAGCTGGAGAGCTGGTAAAGAGAAAGGAAAAGGCATTGCAGGGATGGCAGAGCAGGAAGGGATAATGTGTTTGTGTGTTAGAGAAGGAGTCACACAAGGACAAAGTGTGTACACTAAATGTTCAGAACAGTGGAGTCATTCAAAAATAACCTTGTTGATTCTGACTTAGCTCGGTTTTTAGGTCGCTGCAAACCTGTATTACACATCAGAAACCTATTCGTGTGTAACTGCATGTGTGTTGTATGCCTCTAAATGTTGTCAGTGCCAGACAAACTCTCAGACAGTGTGTGTGGTCACCTGCCACTATTGCTATGGCAACTGAGACGATCCTAGTTTAGAAAAACTCAGAAATTCTTGCTTTAGAAACCAGCACTCTCCTTGCTGTGGAGCTATGAGCACTTATTGAGTATTTGATTGTGTATTTTGTGCTTTGTAAAAAAATTTAATACTGAAACATTTTGTTCTTTAATTTGAGTAAGTGTTTTGTGTACAGCATGGATGGCTCGCTGAGATACCTGTTTGTGCTGCATTTTAGCATATCTGTGCTTCCTCTTCAAAGGCAAGCATCAAGTACAGTCTGTACTGCACAACAAGCCACATTATACAGTGCTGTATGCATGTTATTGTTCAAGTCCCCATACGGACTGGGAGCTGGAGAGGTGCAAGTTCATCTCCTGGGCACTGCCAAGGTGCCGTTGAGCAAGGCACAAGGCAGCCTGTCCCTCCACAGCTGCAGCCCCCTCACTGAGCATGTGTGTGTGTGTATTTCAGGCCTGTGTGCTGTGTGTAATAAAAGAGTGAAAACATTGTAATTTCCCTTGCGGGATTAATAAAGTATGAATTATTATTATCATTAGTCCTCCAAAATGCAACCAAAAATCCCCCTCCAGACATGTTTAATTTAATGTTGCGCTGAAGATTGCCACATTAAATTTCTTCTGATCCCAAGTGTATGATACATTATGAATCTAATTCCAGATTTCAATCAAAGTTGCTGTGGACATTTATGGTCTATTGAGTATAAATCAAAGTGTTTTTGATGACCTCCTGACCTGTCCCCATCAAGACTGCCATAAAATATCCCAATCCTAAAGCCTTAAATCTTCTATCATCATCTATGAACTTTCCTGTCATGCCACCCATATGCCAAAAAAAAAAACGTTGTGTCATGTCATAATCCATCATAATCTTTTAGGCAGATCCACAGCATGTATGGATACATGTAACAGCATTGTTAGATGCATTTTAGATGCACTATGAAAGCATACTGCTGTGAAATTTAAGAGATCATAATATAAACCCAACCCAACATTAAAACATCAAACATATTACTCAATAGCAGGTGTTTAGGGGAGCCAAGAGATTGTAAGATGTAAACATGATTCTGATGTGATATGCTCAGATGGACACAAACCATGTTTTACTGCTTGAATTCAGAAGTCACATTTGAATTCTGTCAATCAGGAAGAATCCAGTATGAGACTGAGGCTCCAAATGAATCATGACCCCAGGAAGAATCACATTTTCATTCATATTTCATTCTTTCACCACTCAGGGCAGAAATTATCCCTACATTTTGAAAGCCTGAAAATACTTTCAGCTGCCACCAGGCCCGTATTAAGACAATGTGGTGTCCCTGGGCACGACACCTCAAAGCCCCCCCCTCACTTGCTCCACCACCCCCATTACCCGTGCTGTCCTCCTGTCAAAAATATCAGACATAATCAAGGGGATTTCTCCAACGTAATTTACTAACTTGTCCAGCTACATACTTAGGCATATAAGCTGTGAGCACTATACTCAAATGTCTCAATTCAAAATGTTGAATTCAAAAAGCTCAGCACTAAATTCAAAATGTCAAAATTAACACACATCAGTACATCAGTCCAGCAGTCAAGCCAAAATAATTTAAAAAAAACAAAGCATTGTCATTATGCAAAGAGAAACCAACACTTCATGTCCCCTTGCCAAAAATATCGAGATGATTCCCATGATTCCATTCTTCCTGCTCTTCACCTCCAACCTGAAGGACAAATCCACAATAGGTGAGGTGAAGCTTTATGAAACTTCTCTGTCTACCTGGAAATATTTAAATGCATAGCTGTTAAATGAATGACAAAAAGAAATAGGAAGGAAACTATACTAAAACAACAGCAACAACAACAACAACAAGGGAGATGGAGCTTTTAGACATGTTTACCTTTTGAAAACATTTGAGAAAAAAAAGGTTGATCACAGGAGAGAAAGGGTTTTTTTGTTTAAATTGACAGTCAAAACAACTTAAAAATGATATAATTAAGTATTTTGTCAATAATAATCTCACAAAATCAAATTTGTACAAAGCTTTGTGAAATTGAATAACCCTTGCCTGTCATCTGATGATACTAGGCAAGTTAAACTGGAAAGGATATTTACATACTAATTATAAGTCCTCAAATAATACATTTATTAATGCCCGGATTATGTTTAGTTTTTTTAACTGAAAATTGAGTTTCTCTTGAGTGAATGAGCGAGAGAGAGAGAGAGAGAGAGAGAGAGAGAGAGAGAGAGAGAGAGAAAGAGAGATACCAATAACTGTTCCACTTGAGAAAAAGCAAATATAGCTGCATGTGGCTGCACTGCATTATGGGCCACGACGGCCCGAAATAAAATCATGTGGATGGATTTTTTTTACTAAAATGTTAATGTGTGACTCCACAGAAGAGTTCTTGCCGTTTGATTCTGGGAGACTGACATCCAAACCACTCGCTGCTAACCAGCTAATGTTAGCGATACACCTGCCTGTGTGGACACAAGTGACAAATATGGGATCCCGATAAATGTTAAAATACAGTTTGGCAGAACCACTGTAGAACAGAGTTCTAATGTTAGTGATCTAACACAACACAGCAATGTCTATCAAAGTCAGCTTAGCCATACTGAATTGCTTATGAGTTCAATATCCATTTGTAAGAGCATTAATGTGCTATTTCTTCTTTGAGAAAAGGACATGGACTCACTTTAAGGCAAGAGTTCAACATTTTATAGACCGGGGGAGTGACCCGGAATGGCAGAAAAAAAATGCGTCCAGTCTATAAAGGCCATTAGATGAGAAGACTTATACCACTCATTTTTTTAAATATTAGTTGTTTTTTAATAATGTCTGTCAGGAAATATTAGGCTACCATTAGCGGCCTGTGGGCTTAGCTGCAGCTTAATACATACCGTACAGATAAATGAGTTATAGCCTATGTCAATCATCTTATCTAACTCTCAGCAAGAAAGTGAATAGGTGAATTTTTAAAATGTCAAAGTATTCCTTTAAACATTGTAGTACGCGTGTATGACTGACATATCAAAAATATATAATTCTTCACAATGTTATTAAATTTCTTACGGATGGTTTTTCCTTTAATGGTACATTTTTTTATTTTATCGTATTACCTCGAATAGTTGTTTTCAACAAGGAACAAGGCAGACTCCAAAGGTCACCTTGGAGGTCGCATTGGTGATATTGACACTGACAAACACCACGTAATAATTAATCATAACTCAAAACTATTGTTTTTTTTTCTTGGCTGTAAACAGCACAACTCCCTTTTGGATTGTAGTAAACAATGGCATCTTTCGCATGTCATTTCCAGCTTGGAAATTGCAAAGACCCCTGGGATGCTGCTCAAGCGCTTCTCATAATCAGTGTCGTTACTTTCAATTATCTACTAATGAGTTTCGGTAACAAGTGGGGAAACAAGAGTTGCAGCTGTGACAGAAGAATTACAGCTTGCGGCCTATGCAGAGATGAATCATGTCCAACACAATTCCCTGATAGCAGGAAAGCAAACTGCCATCTCCAGATAGACATGGAGGGCGGGGGGGGGGGGTGTCTTATTTGGCTAAGACAAGCACAGATTAATCATTTCCCCTGATTATAAACGGACCCAAGCAAGATTTATTTTCTGGAAGTCAATACTTGAGCTGCCCACCTCAATAGCCGCGACATGTAACAAGAAACTATCAGGATGGAAACACTTTCCATCAATGCTCTCATTTGCGGCCCTGTTCAGTGACTACAGTCAGTCTCTCGTTTAGTGTGAAGGGTATTCAAGACAGCTGCAGGAATATGGATTTCACATTGTTGAGAAAATAGCCTGTTTGCCAGGATCGTCTCCGCTTGGTGAGGCCCGCTCACTGCATGCTGTGGTTGAAAAATCACTGAAACCTTTCCTGCGTTCCAATACTCATATTACCATACTATTTTATATGCCAGAAAATGATTGTGTATGTCCCAATACATGGTATGTCAAAGGCCAAAAATACCTGGATGTCCTACTGCATCCGGTCAGATTTTGCAGAATGCAAGCCAGCATGCTTCTCGGCTATTTTGGCCCACAATCCATTGTGCAGCATGTGAGAGCATGAGGTTCAAAGTTAATGTTATGCAATGTTATAAAGAAGAAGAATGTCTCTATTGTACTGTATGCATGCTGCAGGCGACAGTATTGACCTTGTAAGGGCAACTGCAGTATGCACTAAAAGTAAAAAGAAAAAGAAAAAAAAAGGGATTTGAAACCCATGGCTGTGAATGTACCTAAAAAACACGACAGTTTACTCTCCTGCTTGTTTTTGTTAAAACACTAGAAATCTAATTTGAACACAACTATATTTAACAGCAAAAAAGTTCTCAAATTTGTTAATACAGCGTGATTTAACCAAATGTGCTCACAATCACTGGTGTCCAAATCCTGAGAATCCACGTATTTGGTTGCCTTTGACTATTTTTATTCCTGGGCTCCATGAAATACAGAATCAACATTTTTTCACCTAGAGAAGGAAACCTAACTTCATTTTGAAAGCATTTTCGTTATAGTTCCAGTTAAATCAAGGCTAACACATGAGCTGCAGACATATTTTGGATCTCGGTGTTTGTGCTGCCTGGAGCGACACTGAATCACAGAATGAAGCGGCTGCAGTGATCTGGTAGGGAAAAAGGATGTTGGCAAATTATCAGACTGGCCTCTTTTTGATATATCAAATAATTGACTGCTACTGCAGTATGTATCCTGTCCCTGCAGTTTTTTTCGGACTGGTTGATGAAGCTTGCTGCCCTGCTGCAATAACAGCTAATGAAGGAGCCTCAACATTGATGTCACATAGACTCACCTCAAGACCCCTAGCACCACCACCGTGGACCAGTGGGCACCAGAGACACATCGTCAGTGGGAATACACTCCACAGACTCTCCACCCAGCACTGCATGCAGTCGCTGCAAGTAAAAGAACAAAATCTATTTCAGCAACTGTGTGACATACTTGTTGAAGGAGATTAGAGGCTGGAGAGATGGAATTGGAATTCCGTAAATTTGAATTTGTCAGGCTCATATTGAACGGTTAAGTAAAAAAAATGAAAATTGTTGAGATGAATTTGGATTTCATGAAGCACAGCTCAAAGTCAACTTATTTCACAGTCTCTTTTCTCAATTCAAGTCCGAGATGTTATTATACATACAGTCAGTGGTGAAACTAACTACATGCGAGTACATTTACTCAAGTACTGTATTATTTTTAGGTGCTTGCGTTTTACTTGAGTATTACCACAAAAGTGACTATTTTGTTCTTTTTACAGGGCTGTAAATTCCTAATTCTTTTCAAATAAATCCCAATTTATTTCTTTGTAAGTTTACTGGAGAGGATGTAAAATATTGATCAATTAAGTAACTAGTGACTGCAGTAACTGTCAAATACTGATTTACAATTTTATGTTATGGGTCTGTTGTTTCTGTCTTTACTTGATACAGTTCCAATTAATAATTACAATTTGATCAGTGCACAGCAGGTCAGCTGAACATGCTAAAAAAATGACAGCATCCTATACAGGGTCTTTCAGGGAAATTCTTCTGAAAGTCAACAACTTCATATAAAGCCAATGCAATTAACTAAGCTCTAACTAAAATAATGAAATAACATATTTGAACTGCACCACTGCAATACTGTACAGAGTGGATGCAGATTCAGATGCTGAAAATAGAAAAGAACTGAAAAAGTAATATGTTTATGTGCTGCATGTAGAGGCCTGAGTGAGTCATACTGTACACCCCTGTGAATGAACTGAAGAAGTGAATTACACCCACCACCGCCAGCTTCACGCAGCTCTGGATGTCTTGTCACAACCTGTGATCTCAGTGTTGTTTTTTGCGAAGACAAATTTTGATTGGGCCCAACAACAGACGCTGCTGGTTTCCAAGACGTGATTAAAGCATGTCCCATGCAGTCTGAAGTGGTTGCTTTGCATTTGGTGTAAATACACCCACCTACGTTTCCAGAGTAATCTCAATTCCTCACCGTGGTGGGTAACAGGATATGACTGGATGCTTGTTGTTCGTCATTAAAACGGCAGAGGGGAGAAAGGACTTTTATGAAGCAAACAGGAATCCTACTGAGACAGCCGTTCAATCCTTTTAAAAAACATAACACATTATGAAAAAAAGATGAGATGCTTTGGAGAAACAGCAGCTTGAAAGATTTGTGGGGCTGACATCCTGAGTATTTTCTGTTAAAGAAGAAAAATGACTTCACTCTTCTCAAAGCAAAAGAAGAAAGACACAATAGCTCTATATCTCATTAACTGCTTTACCACTAAAAATACAGGGCGGCATAGACTACCTCATTAATTATGTCATTGTACATTGTTTCAACTTTATGTTAAGTCTGTTGTAACAAACCTGGGTATAAAAATGGGTTGTAATTTTAAAATGGAGAAGCAGATCAGTTCTGTTGTGAAAGCAAGTTTCTTTTAACTTAGGCTTCTTACCACCCTTAAGGCCTTTTTATCCTTCACAGACTTTGAGAGGGTTATACATGCATTTATTACATCACGCCTTGATTATTGTAATGCTCTGCATGTAGGTGTTAGCCAGACCTCCCTCTCTCGACTACAACTGGTTCAAAATGCTGCCGCTCGTCTCCTTACTGGGACTCGTGAGCGAGATCACATCACCCCTGTCCTTGCCTCTCTTCACTGGCTCCCAGTTAATTTTAGGATTGATTTTAAGATTTTATTGTTTGTTTTTAAAGCCCTTTATGGACTAGCTCCAGTCTACACCAGTGATCTGTTGAAGCCACATGCTCCTTCAAGGTCATTAAGGTCTGCAAACCAGTCTCTTCTTGTTGTCCCTAACACACGGCCCAAGAGCAGAGGGGATCGGGCTTTCTCAGCCGCAGCCCCGAGACTTTGGAATGACTTGTCTCTTCGTGTCAGACCGGCCCCTAGCCTTCCGGTTTTTTAATCGCGACTAAAAATGCAATTTTATTCCCTGGCTTTTAATCCAGCATGAGAACTGTATGTTGTATTTGTCTGGTGTTGTATTCTGTCTATTTATTGTTTCATGTCAATGTACAGCACTTTGGTCAACCAGGTTGTTTTTAAATGTGCTTTAGAAATAAAGTTTGATAATGTAAGTAAGACAGGTGTGCTGGCTTTTTTCTATGAATGCATGAATAAAGTGAGCCCAGGGTCTGCTCCTGTGCAGATATTGCTTGGCCAATGAGGTCACTGAATAGAAGAAGGTCAACTGATTTCAGAGCATTTGTCAAAACATGACGTTTTTGTGATTAACAGAGAAACCCACTGGGAGACACTAATTGATTACGTCAGTTGGAAAAAGACTCCTCTCCCCTGTCATATCTGTACCATTCAGACCTATAGGGAAGGCAATTCCTCTTCCTCTTTTTGATAGTCATCAAGCCTGCGCTCAGTCTTTGTGCTTGATTCAGAATGACATTAATAATTTCATTTGGTTATCAGGAGTGAAATAACACATGTCACAGAGAGCGTTCAGTTAATTACTTCTCTCACACTGACAAGTTCTGAAATAATACAGGAGAAGTGGATTGTTTGAAAAAAAAATTAAATGTGGGTAAATCTTTATGCATTACGTCTTCTAAATGTTAATAAAATAGTTATTTATTGTAACCTTTACAATAAGAACACTTCTAAAGGGTTTGTCATTTGTTTGTTCTTCATTAAGGCCTTACATTCAAGTCTTAAATCTTAAATCTTGGCTACAAAACAAAAAACAAAGAAGCATAAATTGCCGCGGTTTATAGAAAAATACAAATGTATGTGTTCTTTGTTACCTTAGATATTTCTTTCCTTAGATGAAGCGAAGTAATTTCTTATGGGTTGACAAAATTCTCCTATTTATGAAGCTAAAAAATAATTAAAAAACACATTTTAAAAATACATGATCACATAGCTGAAAACCGTGCACTTTGGAGATACATGGTTTTCTCAGGACAACTAAATGGAGATTTATTGTTCAAGTGAAAACAAAAGTTATTAATGAAGGATATTTGGCACCACAAATGTTAGAAGAGGAGGAGAACAGAAGAACATTAGAAGAGGAGGAGATATTAATAGCCATCTTCTTCTTTAAAGGGAAGGCATTTTAACCATTTAAACTCTGACACCGAGAACCCACATCAGCCGTATTTCTTTTCTTCCACTGATCATCTTTTACCTTCCAGATTTGTCTTGTGAGCCTCGGGCAGGGGATCGACCCCTACATGTACTGTAGGTTAGGAACCACAGGAACAGCAGTCAAATGCTACGTAGGCCTTGTTGCATCAGTATTAACAATCTAATAATGTAATATAGTTACACATCAGTCACTGGGGCAATTTATCTACAAAATAAGTATTAATTTTCATACTTTACATTTAGCTGACAATGAATGAAGAAACTAAATCTGTCCTCCACCACTGTTAATGGCTTTTAACATCAATAGTGACTAGCCTCAGGATAAGAGTATTCAACCTTAATTTTCAACATGTTACTACCTGTTATAAGCTCATAGGTACATACTGGCATATACAGTATAAAATACATAGTTGGGCGTAACAACCACTGGCATTCTGGCCTGATTAAGGTCCAGCTGGGATCAAACTGTTGTACTCAAATTATAAATTTTCGTTATGTAATTTCTTGCTATACTTTCTAGCCATTGAATAACAAGAATTATGGCCTTATCACTTATGGATTATGTAAATTTCACTGGCCTGAAATCAATCTACCAGTTACATCAGAAATGAGTCTGGAAAAGAGATACCAGCTCCACCTACAGCAATCAGAGCTGTAGTCAGAGCTCATCAAATATAAATTGAACCTGAGAAAAAAAAAACTCAGTCAAAACAAAAAATATACAAAAGCATTAGCAGCACCTAATTAAGTATCAAATGACCCATTTTGTCCTCTGCACTGGGATCAGGTTGCCAAGATATAATTACAACATGTTCTGGGGTTCTGGTTTACCATGAGCAACACACTCAGTGGTTGATTACATTATGTCACATTATTTAAGCATTTCTTGAAAGCTGGGTTGCCAACGACATGCAGTGGGAGGCTACGGGAAAAGCGTTGACATTGTAATTGTTCTTAAAGTACTTTGCCGTGTCTAATGGGTCTGGCTGAGTCTTGGCAAGGTTGTCCCAAATCAAGACAGATGCAGGGGAGCAATTTGGAAGTTAAAAGCCACGTTGACTGTACACATTTATGGTGTTCCTCATATGAAAACATTTAAAGTGCCCATATTATGGACAAATCACTTTTTCTTGGCTTTGGGGTGTTGTTTTGTGTCTCTGGTGCTTCCACACGGACACAAACTTGGTAAAAAAACTATCCATGCTGTTTTGAGTGAGAGACAGGTTTCTAAATGTCCTCTGCCTTCAGTCTCCGGGTGAGCCACGGCTTTTTACGTCACTAGCCGAGACGAAGTGGCTAACCGTAGCATGCTAGTGCTAGCATGCTAGCTTGTTCTCAATGGCAAAACACTGCTACTGCACGCACTAGTTCGCCATAATCTACAAAAG
>NC_045753.1:21471585-21473886 GCF_008692095.1 Etheostoma spectabile
ATGTCCCTGTTCTGCAGGTATTCCACTCGTTTAGAAGAAGTCTCCCAGCTAATCCTGCCATAAACTGACCAAAGTTGGAGAAAAAGTAGCTAGCTAATGTGATCTTACCTAGCTACTGCACATGTGTAACTCCCAACAAAGATAGTATAGAATTGAAATGTCTCACTCTGTAGCTAAAACAGAGACAAAAAACACACAGGGTGAAAACATGATCTGCAGCAATGTGCAGTACAACAAAAATACGGTGTTTTTTGAAAATGAAACCATGTAAATCTATTCTGGTACAACCTCAAAAATACAATTATGAACCTGAAAATGAGCATAATATGGGCGCTTTCATGTTAATGTTTGCCATTATGGAACTACAAGACAGGAAGTGTAGCTTTGGAGTAAAACGGATAAACATGCTGGTGGCCACACACACACACACACGCACACAAATACACACACACACACACACAACCGCCAATCAACAGCTTTAAAGTTGAGGTTGCCTAGCAGCGAACAAAAGGTAGCCTAGAAGCTTCCTCTCAGCTCTCCTCAACAAACCCTCTGTGCAACTGCTGGCATTACTGTTTTGGACAAATTAGTGCGATAAATGGAATTAGACATATCTGCGGTGAGCATATTCCTTTTTGTTTTGCACAAATCTATTAATTTCATTGTGGTGGGTGTGATGCAGAGAGCATGTTCTACTGTGATTAAAGTGCTTTGGTGACATAACTTTCATCATAGACAAAAAAAACTTATATAATGGTTTCCAAGGTTTTCTTTGTGAAAGTTTGCTTTTCTAGTGTAGAAGAAAAAAGCAAAAAAAAGAAAAAGAAAAAAAAGTGTGCTAACTAGCTGGGTTTACCTAAGAGTCGAAAACACACTTTCAGCATTTTGCATTAGTTGTTGTAATGCACAGGATTGGTTTTACACATGCATTAAATTAACCATAGCTGTAAATACATAAAATCAGATATGTTCTCTCGTGAACTTTGGTTTCCTGTTGTTATGTTAATGTTAATTTGTATGTTTCTTTTCTTCTCATTTAAATGTGGGCTCGATAGGACTCCATGGAAAAAAAGATTGCAGGAAGTATTCCAAAGCAGCAAGAACTCATTAACATCAACTACATCCCCTTCTTCATAAATCTTTTCTCATCTCATTCCTGTGCATGCATGACTGCTTTATTCCCACTTGTCACTCTAAAATGCCGTGAGATACAGTCTGGTACAAAGGAACTTGAGCAATGTGTGGCATGCAATGCTATTGTACTTGACTAATTAACCCAGGACAGTTGGGATACACACAGAAATATGATAATGTGTCTTTTAATGTCGTCCTGAGCGAAGCACTGCTGCGCTTTGTACCATGCTGCAATCACCCTCATCATCATGAGCTAAATCTTTTAAATTTTGTGTTACACGACATTTAAGTGCTCACATCACCAGTTCTGCACACACACAATGGTTTTGTTTACACACATGTATAAGAATTTCAGACTGTTCACACTTTATAGCCTGCTTAAGATATGAAGGGTGGATATGTCCCAGAAATGCTTGTTACTAATTTACAGTTTTCCTGGGATTAGGGTGGCACATAAATCATGGTTGTAGCTGTTGCCGTGGTCCTGCTGTGCGCCGCTCCATAGTCTGCTGCACCCTGCTACGCCCTGCTATGTCCTGCAGTGCCCTGCTAAGTTCTGCTACACGCTGTAACACCCTACAGTGCCCTGCTACACCATGAACTACTACAACTAGTATTTCTAGTCATTGTTCCATTATCTTTATTTTGGCTATTATTGCCACTGTTCATCACACCCCCAACTGGCACCATCAGATAAAACCTACCAAGAACCTGGGTCTGTCCCAGGTTTCTCCCTAAAAGGGATTTTTTCCTGGTCACTGTCGCACTAAATGCTTGCTCTTGGGGGAATTACTGTACAGTGTGGCTCGATAGTTTGGGCACCCCAGGTAAAAAATTGCATTAATGTGCATAAAGAAGCCAAGAAAAGATGGAAAAATCTCCAAAAGGCATCGAATGACAGATTAGACATTCGTATAATATGTCACAAAAAGTTAGATTTTATTTCCATCATTTACACTTTCAAAATGACAAAAAAATGGCGCCTGCAAAAGTTTGGGCACCCTGCAGAGTTTCTAGCATGCACCGCCCCCTTTGGAAAGCTGAGACCTGACGGTGTCATGGATTTTTCTCAATCCTCGTCTGGAAAGACCAGGTGATTTCAATCTTAAGGTTTTATATGCCCAGACTCATCTGACCTTCCCCCAACAATCAGCACCATGGGTTCTT
>NC_045753.1:21473896-21473980 GCF_008692095.1 Etheostoma spectabile
GTCTAGAAAACTGAAACTGAAAATAGTTGACGGCGGTCATCAGGAACAGTTTAAGTTAAAGCAAGATCTGGAAGACCAAGAAAA
>NC_045753.1:21473990-21477325 GCF_008692095.1 Etheostoma spectabile
ATAGAACAGCTCGCAGGATTGTGAGAAAAGCAAGTCCAAACCCACGTTCCATCCAGAGAGACCTGGCAGACACTGGAGTTGTGCGACACCATTCCACTATAAAGAGATACTTGTACAGATTTGGTCTTCATGGAAGAGTCATCAGAAGTAAACCTTTCAAGCCCCAATGTAATTGTTGGGTCTCTTTAAATCATAGAGTGTGGTCTAGACCTCTATCTGTAAAGTGTCTTGAGATAACTTGTGTTATGATTTAATAATACAAATAAAATTAAATTGAATTAGTATCTAGCTGTGTCTGATGAGTACAAGGAGAATGTTATATTCTGTAGTGAATGTATTAATGGGGTGAAGATAACAGGTCAAAGAAGCAGGTGGAGAGATGTACCCAAAAAGTATGAACAAGAAATCTTCTCTCACATACTCTGATCACAAACATTTTTGTACACAGGGCCGTAGTTACCATCAAGGGCAATGAGGTCCTTTGTTTGGTTTTTCTGAAATTTTGGGGGCTTTACCAACGCCAAAAAATAAAGTGTACATTCTTACCATAAAAACTGCAACTTTAAAAAAAACAATGAAATGGTTTATAGCTAGTTATGTCAGTTTTCTTCAACTATTCTAACAGACATCAGACATATTATATCATGGTGTTTACATAGATGATCTTGAGGAAATGAGTTCAAGTTGACAGTGGTTCATAAATATATTAACCTCTACAGTAAAAACCCACTTATTGTCTCTCAGGTTAGTTGTGTAGAACTGGATGGCTTCCAGTCAACATGCCTTCCACTTCACATATGACTGAAAACATACAGGACCACATGAGTCCCTTCTTCACTTAATTAAATCTCAAAAGTGGATCCCTATCTAATCACTTGTCGTTTAGATTAAAGCAAATCTATTTAACAATTTTCATGGAGATCCATCTTCCTCAGGCATTCTACTGACAAGCTAACTGAGCAGATAGCATATTGTCCATATTAGTTGAAGTAAATATTGCATGGTGAAAACCACAGTTCATGGCATGTGCTCTCTCACACACACACACACACACACACACACACTCTGTCCTGTATATACAGGCTGACCTATTGTGTGCACAAGTATGTTTTCTGTTGACACTGTGTTTAAAGACTGTTTTTTTCATTCCCTCTGGTTGAGTTTTGAATGATGCTTTCAGTAAAAACTGATTTAAATGTAATTTACCACAGATTTGACCGTGGGAATCAAATTAACCAAAGACCTTTTAGTTCACTGTGCTGTAAATTCAACACACATGACATTTAAACTGGCTATAGTTGATACTTTTATAATAATGTATCAAATGACATTTGACGTTGTAAAACGTTGTGAAAATGTGAAAGGGGTCAGTCAAAGGGACAAAGCTACGGGGGAATTGTTTCTATGAGTCGGTAGTTTCCCTCGGTTTTACAAAGCTTCATAGCGAGTTTTAGCTCACTGTTGAGCTGTCACAACCTTCTTGTTTTGATGACTCTCACAGCTCTCATAGCGTTGTTAAGGAAATTCCTTATACACTGCCTGCTCAGCTCCTTACAGCAGACAGACACAGTTAGAGACTAGCTGCTGAACATAGTGGAGCATTTAGCGGCTGAAGAGACAGATATTTTCCTCAGAAGTTGGTAGAGACCTGAGGGATATCGACTTAAAACGTGATGAAAGGTCATTGTTGTGTTCACAAGTGGCTAAAATTGTGGGTTGTTGCAGGTTTAAAAAAGGGATCAATGCTAAATAAGAGCAGGTAAAGGCCACTATTGAACACAGAACATGTACATCTTTATTTCAACAAAGGGCTTATGAGATCAATCGTCAAGAGCTTGCAGCATGCAAGAGATTGCTCCACAGCCCCTGTAATACAGTTGTAGTCAAGTGTAACTCTGCTGATGCAGACGCTTGTAGCTGTTATGTTGATTCAGCTCAATGCACAGTGTTTTGGCATTGTGCAAATCATCACTCTCGGTGATGGTAAAATAATGTGTTGAGTTTATTTTGGTGATTTTTAAACTCCACTCAGGAAGGATGTGAAGATGAAAACAAAGAGGAGCTTTGAATCCGAGTGGATCCCCCTCCCTCCAGCCTCTTTCTAAACATCACTTCAATTTGAAACACTGGCTTGGTGTAATAAATTGGCATTTGCTTCGCACAAACATTCATTCATCAATCTCTCTCCTCTCACATTCCCCCTCTTCATCTGTCTCCCTCAGTCACCTCTCTTTCCACTCCTGTTTCCTCTTTCCTTGTCTCCTTCCATTTCTCACTCTTATGTCTGCCTTCTTGCTCGGCCCACTGTCCCCCCCCTCCTGTTCCTCTCCTGCGGAATACACCACCTACTCCAGTGAACACATCTGTGTCATTCTACCCATGCAACTACTTCAGTCCTACATAACGATCCTGGGGGGGAAGAGTGTTTTTTATTATGCACCCTCATCCATAATGGCGAGCATGTGAAGTGTGAAGGGAAGAAATGGGGACGGATGAGATCATAGGGGGAATATAGAGAGAGGAAGTAATAAAGAGGTAGGATGGATGGCAGTGGGAAAGTAGGCGAGAAGGAAATGTAAAGAAGAGACAAAAAAGTGGGAGAGGAGATTGGAGAAAAATGGGGTGCAGAGAGGAGTATGATTGTGCTTGAACATGTTGCATTACATATGTGTGCACTCTGAAGATATAATATACTGTAGTATATCTGATAACACTGTGTGGTTCTATTTTTTTTGCAGGGCATGGTGGGAAGTTTTTGACAGCGGGTGTACTCAAAGCAAACAAAGGGTTGGAAATGGATCAGGCTTTATATAGCCGACATATCCAATAGGACGTGCGTCCTGGTAATCTAGCAGTAAGGATGCATAGCATATGACAGAAACATCTCCATGTTTCCTGTTTGCCTTAATACTGTCAACTACATGAAAAACTGTTATATACTGTATGCATGTATCCTTTTTTGTTATGAGGATCGGCATACAGGACATCACTTCTAAAAAGTAATTTTGGTAATAATATATTTAATGTATATATAGCAATTTTTAAGGTACTTAAAGACACTTCACAATAAAACCAGTATATTGTGCCCATTAAAAACAATTGAAGCAATTAAACCAACACATAAAAACAAGCATATTAAAAGCAAGTAATAAAAAGCAATAAAACCAGAAATGAAATGTGATATTTTTAAAAGGTGATGGCTAATCTAAAGAAGTAGGTTTTGGTAAGTGATTTGAATGTGTCCTAGTGGGTACAGTCATAAATGTGTGTGGGTAGGGCATTCCAGAGGGAGGGGGCTATGATGGTGAAAGCTCTATCCCCCCAGGTATGGTGCT
>NC_045753.1:21477335-21483465 GCF_008692095.1 Etheostoma spectabile
TGCTGGGTGCTGGGTACTGGGGAGAGGAGGTACGTGTTGGCGGAGCAAAAGGTTACGTGGGGGATTGTGGCGGTGGAGCAGGTCTGTGAGGTAGGAAGGAGCCTGGATGCTGGCTGAAATGGAATACATGGACTGTTGAAAGAAAGTGATAAATTCACATGTACATTTATGTCATCATGGAGGGCTTTGTGGGTGAGGAGGAGGACTTTAAACTGGATGCGTTGGGGAATAGGGAGCCTTTTTTTTAGCTTTACTTTCATGCATATTCAAATGAAAAGCAGTCTCTGCCATCAGCGTTCAGGACAGACTGGAGCCATGGAATGAATGTCACATTAACTCTTGGAGTTTTTATTCCGTGTCTAGATTCCTGTTTTCATGCATTTGCTTGTGCTATTTGCAATTTGTTTTATTATTTGATTAACTTCTGGTTATTTTTCTGGGATCAAATCAAATATTCAGATCAAAAGCAAAGACTAAAGATAATCTTTGACACTGCGTTCAAGTGACAGCTTGCACAAAGATTTCCCTTCACTTAATAATATCATTCTAAATTCTCTTCATGGGCCTAGAGTGTGTTTTGACTCCACAGACTGCCAAACAGTACAGAAGACATGGAAGTCGATGACACCAGAAGGATGTCAAATAAACAACTCGGGGCAGAGGCAAAGGGGAAGCTCAACCCGACACCGAAGGCTGGGCTGCTATTATTGCTTTAAGACTTATCTCTAATTAATCATCTCTCTCTTATCTTCAGAGGAAAATGAGCTTTCAGAAATGGAAGTGGTGGAGAAAGAAGGAAAGCTGGAGGCTCTGAAATGTTAAGATAGCCCAGTTTGACTAGATGCACAGACCTTACTGGAAAAATATACTGTATGCCTACTCGTTTCTTCTGTAATGAAATGGCAATAATAAAATCAGTTTAAAGGGGCTTCAGCATTAACTTAAATGGAGTGTCTTTTCTCTGCAGACATGCCAAAATGATGGGTCCCACACAGTCATAGCCCACTGAAGCTCTTGCATCATCATCTGAGAGGCCCCAGTCTGGATTGCTAAAAATGAATCATGTCTAAACTGGCAGTTATTAAAAGACAACCAAAAATAATCCAGCCTGCACACTTGCCAGGAAATAACAGGGAATTAGAAATTCACTTAACCGTGGATGAAAAAGGTCCAACTGAGGTGAATTTGTCAGTACAATTTTACCTCTATGAAAACATTTTTTTCTTTTCTGCTTTACAGTTGTTTGGTTGCATCCACTCAATATATTCTCTTTATCTTGTGCCTTTTCTCAGCCTTGTTCATTTCTCCCTCAGTCTGTGCTCTTTGGCCCATGCTCTTCATTAAAAAGCTGTGGCTTACAGGGGAAGTGCCATCTGTCCTTGGCAGACTTGATCCTGGCGCTGATTCTGAGGAGCGACTATAAATATAATCAGGACATATGTGATGGAAACACATACGTCTGTGGAGAAAAAATAGAATGACGTCATTGTGATATGTTGATGTTGACTGCACACTTTTAGGGTCAGTATAGCACATGTGGCTTGTAGTGCTTTTTTTTATAAAGCCAATGACAAAGCCATTTTGTCAGCTTAAGCAAAAAAAAAGAGATGATTAAGAGTTAATCTAAAAGGTGAGCAAGTAATAACAGACACTTCCTCTCTGCAAAATAGTGCTGTGTACCTATTAAACTAAGCCCCCCTCCCAGCACACACACAGTCCCCGACGTAGCGCTCTTCTCTCGTGATCATCAGATCTTCATCCGCAGCTCAGTGTTATTCTTCTGGACGATTGATTTCCCTGATGCATTGAGCAGCCTCCTCCCTTAGCGCAGGAGTGTGTCTGTGTTTGTGTGTGTCTGTGCATCAGCATGCTGGAGCAGCAAACTGAGGCCAGCTGTGTGTTTCCAAGTCTCTGTCCCTCTTTGCTGTCACTGTCTGACCCAATTTTTTTTTATTAGAACTGAGGACAGCAGTGAGACCACATGTGAAGGATAGAGCAGAGTGATGATTCAAGGTGAGAATCTAAATGGTTCAGGGGGGACGGTTGTTGTACGCATACACATTTATGTAGTAGTGACGTAGATATTCAGTACAGCTTTAATTTTAGGCTCTTTCACTGTTGGAAAAAAAAGCTGAAAACACTGGGGAAAGAAATGTTAATTGTGCCTGGTCTTCTTTCTCACCCTAAGAGGCAGTGATGAGCCCATAGCAATTTGAAGCACCAGAATAAAGCAAAGAAGTATTCAAAGGACCAGGACTTACTGGTCGATTCAGCCAACGCTTGTCTGGTAAAGAGCAGTGTACAGCCGATTCACTTAGCTTCTCTGGGCTGGACAAAGGTAAACTTGCACAGAAGTAGTTTGGAGATTTTTGCTAAGCTGTTTCTTTCAAAACATTAATAGAGTAATACCATTTACGCTACAGACACGTCTCTTGACAGGTCTCATGTCTGTATGACCCATTGATTATCCTCGGCAATCAAGGTGAAGCCTATAGGTGTTGGGTTCTTTGACATGTGGGTGTTATCTCTTTTGTTTGCTGATGATCATGTCATTCTTTGGGACTATGGTGGTGAAGACAGAAGTGAGCCACAAAGCATAGCTCTTTAATCTGTTGTTATTCAGAATTTTCTCCATGGGTACAAACCCAAGTCTTCTTTAAAAGCAGTTGAGCAAACAGCTGGGAGCACACCTTGAACATGCTGGGAGAACATTTGGGATCTCCCAGGAGGAGCTGAACCATGTTGTTGGGGGAAAGGACACCTGGGTGGCTCTGATCGCCCTGTTGCCACGGCAACCCTGTAGCGGATTAGCGAGAAATGCATCCAAGAAATAAATGGATGAATGGATGGATGGAAGTTTCACTGCCCTGACTGGAATAACATTTGGGCTGAAAGCTAAATATTTGTAATCCAATGTATAGAAATGGCGAAATTTCCCAAATATTGAATTTTGATATTATCAATGGGAAAATATCCACATCAGTGCTGGCACTGGCATTTATAAGTACATATTTGTCCCTTCTCAGGACACCCCCAATCATGCATGTTAGCAATTAAACAAACAAACACTTGTTTGTTGTGTTCACTGTGGAATTTTAAAATGTTTAATAGATTAACAGCTCTGCCATGCAGCAAGACTTTTTAGAGTAGGCTGGAAGGGTGATGACGGGTTTGTCTAATAAAACATGAACAGCCTGACAGCAAGTCAGCAAACTAATGTAAACCACTTTTGCTGAGTGTATTTCAATATAATATATATTTTAGGAAAATGTTCGTCACTGCCCTAACAGAGGGTTCACAGAATAAAGTGAACAACAAATATTGTAAAATATCAATGCCATTAATGGAGAAGACTCATGTGGCTGACTAGAGGAATGAGATCCCGTCCTTGCACTCTAATAAAGACCTGGTGGCAAACTAAACAACCCTCTACATGATTAAATTTGTACATCTCATTAGGCAGCAGTGATTGAATATGCAGACGTGTAAACTGTGAGGCTCATGTGCCTGTGACCTTGCAGACTGGGAACACGTGCATGGAAAACACCCTTTAACATTTCTAAATCTCCTGTGATCATCCCTCAGCAACGCCCGGCGGCAGGCAATGCTAGTAGCTTGCTGTGAACAATACTTCCAGGGCGATGACCAATCAGGACTCAGCTCTAGAGTCAGACTTAATTGACTCATTTCTGCTGGCAGCCTGAACCCTGGGGCTAGAGTCTCGCTGAAGTAATAGCGGTCTAACCTTCAGCTTTCAATATAAAAGAAATTTGGTGGCTGTGGCTGATTGAAGATGCTGAAATAGAATTGCACCTTTGCGGTCTATATTTGCTATGAGTCATACTTTTTTATCATATGCAGCTTTTCTGAGAATATTAATATAGTGTTGCAGTCTTTGGTAACAGTAAATCAATGAATAATTATTTAAAACACTTAGTAGTCTCCTCAGCACTGAAGACTGGGATTCACACTTGCAGTAACCTAGACAGGAAAAGATGGGACACATACTAGATGCCATGCATCCAGAGTTGTTTGTCCTTGCAAAGGTTTTAAAAGGATGATTTTTGAGAGATGATTGCATGTGTTGTTGGTGAGCACAGTGCTGTCAAACAAAAGCTTCCTCTCAATGTTTAGAAAGTAATTATGACAGGGGGCGAGAAGGGTCCAACAGGATTTTTCCATCACAAACGGTGACGCAAAAAGAATTTTAAAAAAGTACATTCTCTCTGTAGCAGCCTGCATGTCTAAATGTTGAGGGATTGCAACTACTGTTTTTTAGAAATAAAGAAAAGACTCTTTTTATGCATGCAGAAATGCACTCCTAGCCTCTGATATCTATTAATCACATTGTACTTTCAAGTGAGGTGGCACATCTCCTCGACTGTCAGAATGTATCTGGATAAAAACAGAAACAACTGTGGGGAAAACAGTGTGACTAGGCATAGAGGAAAATCTACTAAATGAAAGGAGACATTCCAACGTGATTAATCCAGGTGCCAAGTCAACCAGTTCGCCTTCAGCTCAGGGTAAAAACACAAAGGGCTCCCAACAGAGAAGGTTGTCTTCTTGTTTTGTTTTTCTGAGGTATTCATCACCAATGACTGAGGAAGTAAAAATAGCTTGCTCGTGTTGCAAATGGAGAGATAAAAGAGTGCAATAAAGGCACTTTGGGGCTTTCCAGGCTAATTGTGGTAGCTTCTCATACATAGTGTATCAGCACGCACGGCACTGTGTCTGTCGACTTTGTTCCAGCAGAAACCTGAAATCTCCTGTGGACAGCTGTGAGGAACTGAACTGTGTCGAAAACATTGGGGAATTTAGATGGAAAGACAGTTAACACACAGCTTTAAGCAGCCCATATATACAGTATGTCTATTTGAAGCAAGCTCTCAAAGTGGACTCACTGACAAAGCGAAGCCTCATTTTGTTTGTGCTGTGTGACTTCCAAAGTGTGATGTATTATCTTATATAATTTCCCCTATTCCCATTCTGGAAAACCATTAAACATTAATGAACCCTCAGAAATGGTTGCTCTCCAGACTATAAATTCCATTTTTAATTATGATGACGCATTAAGGCAGAGAGATTCCCAGAACCTCATGCAGCTGAACTGCACAAGATATGAAACCAGTTCCTGGAAGAAGAGATAGCAAAGGTGAAAATGTCCAATTATAACAAAAAGCCACATAGGGAAAAAATATATTTCTTAAAGTGTAATTTTTTAGAAGTTTTAGAAATCGCAATTTTTTTTGCAAATCCATCGTCCAATGTATTTGCAAATGTTATTTAATTTGTGGAGTGAACTCAGATGATTAATGGCACATTACCCACACAAAGAAATTGTTATATTATCATGCACCTGGATCCCATTCCTTTGAGTTTGTCTTGCCTAGCCTTGATCACGTGAGTTAGCCCTCTGTAAACACAATGCCAGAGGCGGTTCTACACGGAGGCCTAAGGAGGCCTATCCCTATAAATTTATTACGATTTTCCATGCGAGCGCCAAAAGCGGAAATAATGTGCGACGAAACATTCTACATGCGTAAATTACCATACTTTGTAGCCTGCCTGGCACACCCACATGGGGTGCTGCTCGATGAAAGAGACGCTACTCTTAGAGAGAGACGCTACAATTTCTCCTGTTGCAAGAGTCCAAGGTAAGCAAGACCATTTCATCTCATAAGTGACGTTGTTCTTGCACGTGATCGTGTTCCTTTTGTTCCTCACACTGATAATGAAATCAAGTTAGTAAATGTCTGGTCTCGATATGTTTAGAGCTCAATCATATCCAAGCAAACTCATCAAAGCAGAAGCAAATATCCAAATGTCAATGTCCTTGTTAGGTCTACACAATGTTGTGATGTTAACACGTAACGTCATCCGTCTTGGCTGTTGCATTGCAATAACAAATGTATTTATGTAAAGTAATCGACAGGCTTAAGTAGGGAGGGAAATGTAATGCATACCCCTACATTTTTTTCTTCTAATAGTTATCATGAAACGAGGAACGGATATAGCGTCCTTTTTGCCCCAGTAAACAAGAAAGTGAGAAAGAAATCAAGGTGTTGAGGAACAGGAAGAAGGAGTCGGTGGATGTTGAAGTGAGGGCATGTGATGAAAGTGAGGGCTC
>NC_045753.1:21483475-21488028 GCF_008692095.1 Etheostoma spectabile
AGGGATATTCCAGAGGATGAGGAGGATGAAGAAGAGGGTGAAGAGGATGAAGAAGAGGGAGAAGAGCGTGAAGAAGAGGGTGAGGAGGAAGAAAACATACAGGGACAGAGAAAGTAACAGCCAGAGGGACAGCAAGTGGATCCATGTGGATAAAGTGCTGCACCATCAGGTTTGTGATGAAGAAGGTTCTTCTATGCATGTTCTATGCATCCAGTATGCACAAGTTTAGGAATCCATGCTGAAGTTGATTAAAAAGAGGAATTAATTCCATCATCATTGGATATTGATTTTAATTCCTCAATTTAAAAAATAGGAAAAATCCAACCTTTAGGACACCAATTTTTTTTTTATGAATAATGAATTGTAAATAAACAAATAAATGTCCCTTTCTAAAATACAGGGGGCATAAGTATACATCAACCTATGTTACATTCCCATAGAGGCAGGCAGATTTTTATTTTTAAAGGCCAGTTATTTCATGGATCAGGATACTAAGCATAAAGTACCCTTGGCCTTTGGAATTAAAATACCCCCCCCCCCCCCCCCCCACACACACACACACAGGGGTGTACTTGCGCCCTGTATTTGAAGGAAGAACATTAATTTACTTATGATACATTATTCATTCCCAAAGAAAACTGGTGTCCTTAAAGGTTGGATTCCTAATCCTAATTCCTAATTGTTAATTAAGGCATTAAAATCAATTTCCAAAAGATGTTTTTTCAATCCTCTTTTTAGTCAACTTTGGCATGGGTGTCTAAACTCATGCAAACCACTAGAAGTACATAAATATTGTAGTTGTTTACTGTACATCGTTCTACAGATATCCACGAGTCTGGATGATGGACTCTACATATTGCTATAATGTGCATACATTTTTCATTTTTTATGGCCCTACCTTTCTTGCACCTGCACTCACTCTTGTACAAAATAAATATTTACATGATTTTAAAGTAAAATAAAGTTTATAATCTTCAAACATCATTTGTCATTTTTTAATGTGCCCCCCTGGTTAAACACTGGCCCCTGCTTGCCACCCCCCCCCAGTAAAATGTGTCTACAACTGCCACTGCACAATGCAGACTGTTAATTGCAGCAGCTGCTGCTGTGCTTTGCAGATATTTGGCCCTTTTCACATTAGCCATTTTGAAATGTCATTGCAAGGCAAACACAGGTTTAATTAATAACATTAGTCATGGCCCTGTTCCTTTTAGTTGGGCATGGACCCTGGTATGAGCTAGCATGCAAGTGCTAGCACAATAAAATGGCTATGACACACTAAAGTCAAATCTATCAATTTCACCTGTGTTTGCCCTGCAATAAAATGGCTGCTGTTTAAAGAGACTGTTGTGTGGAACCAGCTGAGGAAAAACAATTCATGTTTCTCTTGTTGTGGACAGTTGGCAGTATGTTCCATACTCCACTTTACCATGACTGAACCTGGGCCTAGGCCATTTCACTTTACTGTCCCGAAGTGCTCTTTCATCTGTGCTCTGGCCTCCCAATCAGAGCAACCCAGCTTGTGCAGAGCCAGACGGCAGTTTTGTTATACGTGATCATGTAAGTGCTACACAAATAGTCCTGGTTTTCTCACATATCTGTGAAAAGAGGCAGTCATTACCTCGCTTTATTCTCTTGGCCTAATTCTCAGCACAAAAGCTGCTAATAGATGTTGATTTCAGTCCTGTATCTTCATGTATATTTTCCCAGGAGACGTGCATTGGGCTCGCTCTTTCCCTCTTCTTAATTATGGATAGAAATGATAGGGGAAAGAGGTCTAAGAAAACATTGAAGATTGTGTGAAAAAGAGACCAAAAGAGTGTAGAGAACAGAACGTTGTCAAGGAAGTGAGTCATACATTGTATATTCTAGGCACATGGGCAGTTAATAGAGAATCTGGTTCAACTAATTAGAAGAAATACAATAGAAAATTAGGATTTTATTCAAAAAGAAAAGAAAGGAATGAATTCCACATCAGCTGTAACACCTGAACAGAACTGTTTGTGATTAAGTTGTGTGTAAACTAATTAGTAAGTGAGCAGAGAAATTTACCTTTAGTTAAAAGTAATGAATAAATGGTTAAAATAGATAAACAGTGAAAATGTTGGCCAAAGGTGTTGGACAAACAGTGAAATAGATAGCTGAAAGTTAAGACTACATGGTTAAAATGGCTCAAAGTAATGGTGAAATAACTGAAAAGGTAGCTACAGTTATGGTTATAGGGTTGAAATATTTAGCTCAAGCAATGGACAAATGGTTGAAACCTCTAGCCTCTGTCACTAGAAGTACAAATGCAAACTTGACTAAAATTACTATTAATTATAACATTAACATTGACAGTTTTGAATGGAAAAAATACGTGTGTCTTGTAACAATGTGAAATAAAATCCAGTTTAAATTAACAGGTGATGTTGATGAAGGGGGGTGTCTAGGCTCAAAAGCAGGTTGGAAATCAAAGTTCTACAGCATCTGTGGTTTTCCATCGGACATTGTGTGCAGCAGTAAATCCTGTTTTTTTTGTTTGTTGCTGAATTAAGAAACAAATCTTCAGTCTTACAACAAGAAACAACGTATTAAACGTAATTGTCATTGCTGTCAAAAAGTTCACTTGGTGGCACTGCTTCAGTTGGAATAAAAGAACTGGTTTGCTTTTAAAGAAACACATTCAGGTGCACCTCTATGCTACTTTTTTGGCCCACTTGCCTCCATTTTGTGGACAGATATTTGTCGAGGTGAAAAGTGGGCCAGAACCTTCCCATGAGCCTGTCATGTAGACAGGAATTAGATTTATTACCCAGAATGCTCCACAAGGGAACACTCTCCCCTGCCCTGTCTAGGCAGAATCGATGAGGGGAGTGGAAAAGAGCCAGACAGAGAGGTAAGGAAGTAGCTATATAGGATATACAGCGCACCCCAGAGAAAGAGAGAGAACATCTTGTGAAGAAAAGAAGATGCAGAGAAAGGGGGCAAGCAAGAAGGCATAAGGTCCTACAAGTTATTTTAGATGTGTACCTGAAGTACAGATAAGCTCTACATCGATGCAAGAGGTGTTACGTCAACCTTTTCTAGCCCTGAACAGGAAGTGACTCATATTCCACAACGCACAAGTTAACGGCGCAGAACCGTTCAACTAAAAATAGACAGTTTTATTTAAAGCGGCTATAGACAACATTTTTTATATCAACAACACATGGCCAAGGGGTTGCTTGTTGGGATGAAACCAACAAGATTTTTTTTATAGCCTGACTCTGCAGCTCCCCTTAGCTCTACAGAACCTTATAGCATCTTCATGCTCATTGTTTTCTAGCCCGCAACTTTACTGTTTTGGTTCACTCTCACTGCTCTCAAAGCGTTTTTAGTGAAAAAGCACTACCTGCTCAACACCACATGGCAGACAAACACAGTTAGTAACAACCTATTCTACGTCCTTCGCGTTCCATTTCTGGGATTGCTCCAGTGCTGCGAGAAATTCCCCCAAGATGTATTTTTTCCGTTTTCTTTCCGCTTTTTTTGTGTTGTAATTTTAAACTGGGTGGATTCATGAGGACTATTGTTGACTGCTCCTCATATCTGTGCATGGTAAATTGACACAGCTAACTACAATATCTGTCCAATCTGAGTGCATGACTCTTGCATGACTTTGCAGGCTCTGTGTGGAGTTTCGCACCGCCCATGACTATTCTGATTGGTACAGAGTAGCATAGAGTAGCAATATGTGGCCAAATGGTGAGATATTTCACTCAGGAGTTGGTGGAGAGAAAAAACGGATCGAAAAGGGGAGATTATTAGGAATATTGAACGTACATTCATCAGTTTACCAAGATCACGGCTCCAAATAAATTGCTACTTGCCGGATGTTTAAATAAGCAACTAACATGTTCACTATATCAACTTACAAGATGATGGTATGTCAATGTCAAGTTCACAACTTGTTTCCACTGCCACCAAGTGGCCAAGTGATCTGTTATTGTAGGTTTGAAGAACAATCTGAGTACACAAAAATGATAAAAGTTATTAATAACAATTATTTATCTAATTTGTATCTTATTTTATAACACAGACAAATGGCATGCAATGTGAGGTGTCATATATGATGAGCCACTATATCAAAACACCTCATCCACATATGTTACATGTCACAAGTATGGATCCTCAATAAATCTCAAACATCATGTCAGCTATATCACACAGTCTTGTTTAGCCATAAATCCACATCCATCAGTCTTTGATTATGTATCAACAGACTTCACTGTGTGCATCAGAATAGAAAGATTGGACATCCAAATGTTGTATTGTAAAGTTGATGCATGCTTTTATAAAAGTAACTGACAAAAAAGCAGGATATGGAGCTCAATTGTCTTCTTTCCCATATGTGTGTGCTTCTATTAGTTTGATATGGTACAATACAGCAGTCGTGGAAGTGTACTCAGATGTTTTACTTAAGTAAAAGTACCAATACCACAGTGTAGTTATACTGCTTCAAGTCAATGTCTTAATCCTCTGAGCCCTGAGGCCATTTTTACAGTTTATTGTCCATCTGGATTTATTTTATA
>NC_045753.1:21488038-21505161 GCF_008692095.1 Etheostoma spectabile
AAGCTTGTAAAACATCAACCCTGTTGTCTATAGTCAAGATATGAACATCATTTTTCACTCTTGGCCATTTTTCACTCTTGGCCTTCAATACAGCCTATTGGCCTTTTTGTCCCCTCTGGCCTTCCATACAAGATGGTGACGTTGTTTCCCATATATGGGCATACTGGGGCCTTTATTTCCCTAAACAGACACAGAGAAGAGACGGAGCCGCGAGCTAGCGGCAGAAATGAACCAAAACGCGATGAATCATGGACATAAAGTGGATCAATCTTGGATGTAACAGTTTGGATTTAAAGCCCAACGACCCCGAAAGAGGCTGGAAGTTCCAGGCTCAATTGAAAATCACCTGTAGAGGCTAGAAAGACCCGGAAGAGACCTCCGTAACCGCTAACTCGTCAGGTTTTAGACGCAACTTTTGGTGAGTCGCTAGCTTTTATGGTTAAAAAATGATTAAATTATGAATCAGAGGTGCTGTTTTTACTCGTGGGCGAGTGTCTCGGTCTCAGAAGTAAAAGTACATACGTATTAGTATCAAATATACTCAAAGAGCCAATATTATAGTATTATTATTGATGCATTTCTGTGCAAGCATCACCGTAATGTTGCAGTTGGTAAATATGGAGCTAAATTTAAATTGCTTAATATACTGTCAGGTACCTTAATCAATGATAGAACATCATCATTTATGTGTTGATTAACTACAGAAACTATTACTATATATAATATATATTGTCATGTAAATGTAATGGAGTAAAAAATTGTAATATTTGCCTCTGACATGTAGTGGTTTAGAAGTGCAAGTACCTCAAAATTGTACTTAATTACAGTTCATTAAGTGAAGCAGTAAATTTACCATCAACCCACTGAACTGTCCAAACGGCTCTTTAAATAAATCTTTTTGAATTATGTATGTTTTTATAAAATAAAAAATGTATGAAAATTTGTGGCACTTTAAAAAACTGCAAGTATTGCCATCTTGTCATAAATGATACTTAAATATATATTCATAATAATACCCTGGTAAGCCTACAGAGCCAATTGCAAACACAGCTTGTCTCAATGTGACTTCCAGCCATTGTTGACACAGCTCATTGACAGCTTCTCAAAAACGGTGAAAGCAGCTCCTGGCTCCCCAGTTTGTTCTCGCCATCTCTGATCAGACTCATTTAACAACCGTTCAAAGTCCCCACATGAACGGCTGCACAAAGCGACACTAACAGATGGCTAGCGCGTTTGTGTACATACAGCACATATGTAGGTCAGGTACATCGCGGTTGCTGGTTGCCATGGGAACTGGGTATCAAACATGACTGCAATCTCATGGAGAAATCGAGTTGTGGCAAAGCTCCTGTTCTCGCACCTCGCGTCCCCTGTTAGCGGTTAACCCGTTCGGATTATGTGGGAATATTCACTGGGGGGAGTTATTATCGTTAAAACAAGCTCAGGCTGAGCCTGAGAGGGATTTCTCTGCTGGTGATGAGAAGGGAGAGGAAGCACCACTTTAGATCAATAATCCAACACACATCTGGTGTTGCCTTTGCTGCCATTAACCTTAATGTACTGAACAAGATCCTAATCCCACACTTTGACCTGGAATACCGTCTCCACCTCACACTTGCTGCCTGTCTCCATTCTGTTCGCAAATGCCTGTACTTGACCTTGGGGATTCACAGGGAACACAAAGGGATTCTCCCTGCCGGTCTCTGCCAGTGTGTGACACACATATACACACACACAGACACACACATACACACACACACAAGCATGCACCCTGTATGGTGAGCACACATGATTGGATGCAGTGTTGATGCGGTGATGCATGGTGAATGCTGATGAGGTTCTTTGGGTGCTTTCTTGAGAAGCGTTAGAAAGCTTCCTCTGTGCCTTCAAGACAGAGAGGAAGGAAATGAGACAAAGAGGATTCATCAACGTCAAACCCTGCCCTCACCTTTTGGTTAAAGCCTGCATGTGCGTCCAATTACATATCGACACACATGGGTGGAAATACCTCTCCACAATCCCTCACAGTTATCACATAATTCATTGTCATTATGCCTTTGAGCAAGTTGGAACCAAGTCTGGTGATATTCTATAATTCTCTTATTGTCAACAAATCCCATTAAAAGACTAAAACCAACAATTAATGTATCCTACTAGTAAGTATTTCCTGTGTAGTAAAGCCGAATATAGCTTATTGCTCTGTGCCATAGACTTTGATTGTCGTCCAAAACTGATAAAAACACCACAATGAGCCGCATCGTTGCACTGGGTGACAACTTCTTTTATTACATTAAACACTGTAGTAGTAGGGCACTGTAGTCTGTTTTTAGCCTGTCTCACAAGCGTGCTTCTGTTGTCAATTCTCACTAAAAGAGTGAATGTGTATTAATCTGCTGCTATAAATAGTCCCCAGAAGACACACTGCTTCCCCCTGTTTGAGCTAGGTTACAGGCTATGGTGCCCAGCTGTTTCAGGAACTAGCCATTTCTTTTAAATGTCTCTGTATTTGTTTTATTAAGACTTGATCTTCAGTGGTAATGAGCTTGGAGCTGAGTGTCACAGTGTAGGGAAGTCAAAGAATATTACAAGACTGACACATGCCGGTTTTGTTTATTTCATGATACATCTATGGTGGGCCTTGAGCATTTTGCTGTCAATTAGAAACTTTTCCTCTCTTTAATGTTAACTACTAACTAACCGGCTTGACATCTAATAGGACAAATATTTGGAAGACTGGCCCAGAGGAACCCCTAAGGAAAATGTATTGCTGGTAAAATAGTGTAAAAGCCACCAAAAAGAGTCCCAAGGTCTTAATGTGACAACATGGTTTGTATTCTGTGTTTGCAATGGATACAAATTTTCCTCTGGTTAACTAATCTGCATCCAAGCAGAACTTCACGCTACATTGTAATTGGAAACAATCTAATATTGCAATACTGAAGTCTACATTTTAGACTGTAGATAGTCTTCCATGTAGAGTCTGGGGCAGGATGTTCTGTAGTTTTATTTGACCATGCCTGCTCCAGTATTTGATCGGCCTAGAAGTTGGTCCCATTCTCCCAGTGGATGTAAATATCCTCCCAAAACCTGCTACTGCTGCTCCTGAAAATCATCTAATGATAGAGTCAGGGATGATGCTGGCTGTTCCAACTACACTTCCAACGAAATGACTCAACGCTCACATCCAATCGCTGTCACGCTCAAACAAGTGACATGACAGCATATTTATCTAAGATAAAATGTGCATTCTGCTGTATTTTGCAATGCTGGCATGCAGACTCAGATTGCTTTGAGTGGTTCCTTAGAAATGATCCACTAGGGTGTAGGGGTTGTTAAGGTTGTCAGAAACAGTTTTGCAATTGTCATGAACTGCTATCTCTATGTGTAACTCCACTATGTAAATTTTGAAATTCCCTTCACTTGATGTGTTACACTAACTTTGCATAATAAAGCTTTGTTGTCACGGTTGATTAACCGTCTGTGGGCTGAAATTTATTCAATTCACCTTCTCCTCATTAACCTAGAAGCATTAAATGAAACTCTAATTGACTTACCAGTGATTCTGGTGGACAGATGAGTCTGTCCTGAATCTTGTAAATGTAATTAGGTTGATCTCATCCATGCACTGAACATAGCATCTATCCATGTTATCTGCAGGGAAGGGTATTTTTCCATCACATTCAGGAATGAATGTGATGTATGAGATGCAATTACATCTAAGTTGTGAGTCATCACAACAAACCAGCCAGATGAATTAGATGTACCTTGTCAACAAGGTTGTTGACTCTTGAAAAGCGAGCAGCGTTTTGACAGAAATGCAATTGAAATGTTTAAGTACCTTGCTCGCACTGCAGCGCCAACTTCATGCACACACCAACAAATGTGTACATCGCTAATATTTCACATGACCTTTTCACTGTGTCAAAATGTACCCGGTTACGTCAAATATCACCACACAAACCAGAATATCAGAGAAAGACTTCCCTGTACAGGCACAATCATCAATAAACAGTTTCACCTCAGGGATGCTCGCTTATTAAAGGCATTTCTACTGGTTTTCTCCCAGATGACAGTTTCATTTGGTCCTCAAGCAGACATCAAAACACACCGCCATGATTACAGGGACATCTTGTGGCGCTAGGAGGCATTAAAGTCACTCACACATTTCAAAAGAGGAAGTGTAATTTATTTTATGAAGAATTGCATGCATCCAAAATCTTTCACATTTCTAAATTGTGAGACTTTCCACTTCCTTTTAGAAAGTACATATTGTACGTTCATGTTGTCCCTTTTTCACACACTAAAAACTGTCAATTCCTAAAGACCATGTTCTATAGAGTGGCTTATCTCAAGGGATTATCGGTATGGGGCCTTGGTGTGAAAATATAAGTGCTTCTGAGAAATCCACCTACAGGTAACCGAGAAACAGTATAAATATGCCATGCACAGTGAACAGAAATGCGATCTATGATATTAGAAGTATGTGCTTTAAATAACCTCTGACAGACTGGAAAGCTTGTTCATTCATAATAGTCCAAGTGCAATAGTTTCAGTTCGCCAATTTTCTGTGACTGTTTCTCCACAACAGAGGAAGTTTGTCTGTTACTATATATGATATACAGTATATATATATATATATATATATATATATATATATATATATATATATAGTATACAGATATATGTGAATATTGATTATACTTTAGATATCTAAATGAACATTTAGCCGGTGAAAATATACTTAAATAACCAGTAAAATACATTGCTGACTTAACACAGCACCACAAACTAAACACCTAACCTGAGACAACATGTCCTGACGTTGATAAAATATATTTTTTGTATGTTTTAACCAAATACCAATCCATTAATAATTTGATTGTGTTGTGGCGATATCTCTTTCAGAAGACATTTTGACACCACAAACCATCATTTGTAAAGTGGACCAAACAAACAATGGCCTTCACTGTTCAAATTCAGAAAATTGCTAAACTGTAGATTTTGAGAGCAAGATGAAAAACAACATTCAAGGTGAGTAAAAAATGGCATGATAATCTAAACCGTTTAGTTTTTATATTACAATGTTGATGTTGCATCAATTTACTTCAAAATACTTGACAAGTACAGCAAAGTACAAACATACAGTATTTGTTTGAGTACTATTCAAACAAAATAATTTACATTGAAAATAATATGGATTATATCAAAAATAGAATAAGATGTAGCCCATGTAAAAGTGTATTTGTAGACTAAATTGGTTTAGTCACTTGCCTCTTAATGTTAATTACTGGTAATTCAAGAAAATGGAAAAGTATATATGAATAAATGAATGTTCCTTGAAAGCATTAATAAAGGTAATTATAGTTAAGTTAATAGGAGCTGAAAAAGCTGACTTATTCATGTAAACTTCCTGATCACAGACATTTGACACTAGTCCCAGAGCAGAAATGAAACTTTTAGCCAATAATGACTGAGCAAAACACACACAACAAACAACAAACCCGATTTGTCCTTGTCAGTTTTGCAGGTCAATTTTAACAATGTGCAATTTTGAGTTAATTGTTCTTTACTTGAGTATTTTCATTTGATGCTATTTTATTCTTTTACGTCACTACATTTGAGAAGGAAATGTTCTACTTTTCACTCCACAACACTTATTTGACAGCAGCTACTAGTTAGGCTACCTTTCAAATTAAGATATTAGAAAACAACAATATATGATAATCTTATAAAATACAATTTGTTAATAAATAAACCAGTGGCTAGTGTAGTTTGGCTCCTTTGCCTTTTGTTTCATACGTCCAAGCCAGTCCAGGTCCAAGCGCACCAAAATGCATCACTTCCAACATCACTACAAACAAGACCGTTCACTCCGCTTATTGTTCAGATGCAAATGGGTCAGATCAGATGTGTCTGGGGTGGGAGCAATATGCAAGAAACTAAAGTAAATACAGGAGAATACAGGATAAACAGAAATGGGTCCAGACTAGTGCATATTTCTCACATCTCCATGGTCAAATCATTTTATTTCATTTAAACTGCTCGTATTATGCGTTTTTGCATTTTCCATTTCCTTATTGTGTTATGTATCTTTTTTATGGATGTTATAGGTTTAGAAAAGTGAAAAAGCCCAGAGTCCACCCCGAAGGGACTTACCATCACCAACAGAAAACACTGCTCACAAACTGCTCCAAACCGCTCTATTGTAGTCCAGCCTTTCCTTCCATGACGAACGTGGGTCACTTTGTAACACATGTTATGATCCTCGCCTAGCTGCTGGCGTGGCATGCGCCCTCATACTCTGCTTCTGACTGGGTAGTTGTCTTTACCTATAGGTACTGTGCATGTGCAACTCCCATCAAAGATGGAACAGAAATGTAATGCCTCACTCTGTAACTAAAGCAGAAAGCTCAACACACAGGGTGAAAAGAGGAGCTGCAGCAACGTGCAGTACAACAAAATATGGTGTTTTTTGAAAATTAAAGCATGTAAATCTATTCTGGTACAACCTAAAAATGAGCATAATATGAGGACTTTAAATCATTCAGATATTACGTAGGTTACGTCTGCTCTGCTTTGCCAGCATATGTCTCAAATTTTAGCGGTGGCTGGTTTAAAGCAAGTTGCTACATTTTGCATTTCTGATACATCCATTGTTTGCATGCTCTCATGCATCGCAGAATTTCAATTTAATACATTTTAAATGAATGACTTTTACTTGTAATGGAGTAGCCTACTTATTGTGGTATTTAACGTGAATAAAATATCAAAGTATTCCAGGAGGAATGATGCTGAAAAATGCTCATGTGTTTTAGCTCTGTTCAAGTGAAGTGAAAAAGGAAAAATCCTTACATTCTTAATGAGTGATGTTCTTGTAGGATCTAGTTTACACTGACCTTGTTGCATGGTAGGCCTACTTTTTATTTTGGTAGCCACTCATAATGTAGCATATAGAAACATAAAGTGCTGTGGTAGACTACTTGGCTCTAATAATAGTAGCCTAATGATTGTTTGTAATCTTTAATGGTTTAATTATATTACTTTTGGGAACTTTTTGCTCTGAAAATTGCATGAAATTAAAGAGCATGGGGTCAGTTGTGTATGTTTTCTAATTTCCCAATGATAAGTGTAGCCTATTTTCCTTATACTGTATTCATTGTTAGGCTATCTATTTTTATAAGTTGTATGCTAAATACTGTGGTGCTTCTTCTTCTGTTACCTTATGTAAGTATAGGTAGGTAATCCTTTTAAGCATACACATGTAGCCTATTGTTACAGCTGTTGAGAAAGTCAGATGAAAGAGTTTTTTCAATCCCCTTGGAAACACAAAATGAGGTGTGTGTTGAAAAGCTACAGCAACAATGACCTGATATTCGGCGGGACTTCGGCTGTCACTGAAGAGTTTCCACCGAACCCACTCTCCCCTAATTCACACTCCGAATTTCACAGTGAGGTCAGGGGCCCCCTCCAGGTCTTTAACAAGGCTTCTTAGCATGAACTTAAGGCCGCCGTGTTATTTTGCTCAAAAGACATACATAACACTAGTTTTAGGCTTAGGCTACTGTATATTTTGAATAGTGACAATACCAAATGGGGGGGGATACACTTTACCCGCCTTTTTTAGTCGTTTGGTAGGGTTTTCTGTGTAGTATCTTCAGCTAGACTTCAGCTGTGAATGGCTCAATGGTGTACTGAGCCGTAGAAAAAAAAGAGAGAGCTTCCCCTGGCAGGCATCTTCCCCCTCAGCCAGTCTGACCGCCCACAGTCCGGGGGGAGAAAGTGCTGCTTTGTGAATGAAGGGAGCGGCGGAGAGCAGAAAACAAACTTTAGCAACATTATTTCCGACGGGGCTGACATTCGACCAGAGCGGTTTCGACGGTGCAACCACCGACACCCGGCCGACAAAGACCGAGAACATACAGTAAGTCATGACGCCTTTTAGGACCGTGTGTGGCACTGATAGAAAGCAGATTGACAGGCTTTTTTTCGACGGAAAGATGCATGCATAGCAGCCTAACCGTGACTGGAATAACTGTAGTGAGATGGTAACTAAATTCAGGGCAGAATTAAACTCCATGGACTGTTTCTTCATTTTTAGACGTCTGTTTTTGTGTCCCAACGTGGTTTTCCTAGAGAGTGACTGTCGTGCAAACTAATGTAGCTTCTTAAGACTGTCTTTTATAGCTGACCTTAAAGCTGGGACGATTTTACGTGATTTTAGGGATGACATGGGGTCGGTAAACTGCATCCTGTGTTTAACTTGCTATTGTAAAACGACAGTTCCAATTTATTTTAAATGATCTGGACAATTTAATCCTATTTTTTCACACCTAAAAGCATTTTACCGATTCATGCAAAGTTTCCATCTGCTTGCCAGTGTGTTTCGCAACATTACATGACTCATGCAGAAGACGTGCATTCCCAAATGTCACAATGAACAAAAAAAATAGACTCATAGAAGACTCATTCATGATATTATGAGGTTTCTATGCTAGGGAGTCTGGTATGAAAGTAGTAAACATAAGATTTGATTACAGTACTGTGAGCACGCTACTGATACAGTATCCAGTCGAATTTTGTGGCTCAGATTGTGTCAGTCACTTACATTGTCTTTATAAATAAGATCACAGTATTGCTTGAGTTTTATTGAGTTTCTTGTATTTTACTGAGGAGTGCCACTTTTTCTTGTAGAAGCTCCCCGAAGAAGCTGTACGTCATGATGGTCAGTTTGGCCTGTGTGGCCTGTCTCTGCCTGGTGGTGGTAGTCAATGGTGAATCCTGCCTTATTATCAGTGAGATCAACGCTGACAACCCCAGACTGGACACCACTGAGTTTGTGGAATTGTATCACACCAGTGGACAAAGGGCTTCACTGGATGGCTACACTCTTGTGTTCTATAATGGAAATGGAAATATAGCCTACAAGGTGCTGGATCTCAAAGGCCACAGCACAGATGACAGAGGATTCTTCCTGGTGGGCTCGGTGGATATGCTGCCAAAACCAGACATCCTCCTGCCTCCCAACACAGTCCAGAACGGCCCAGACGCCGTTGTCCTCTACCACACATCTGCTGCTCGCTACAGTGAGAAGATGAATGTCACGGCCTTTGGGCTGGTGGACGCTGTCGTGTACATGACTCGCCGTACTGGGGGTGCAGAGTTCCTTGCTGAGACTCTGACACCTGGAGAACCAGCTTTCGTTGAGGATGAAACAGCCCTTGAGGGGGACGAGTCAATTGAAAGGTGCCTGCTGTCTGAAGACCGCTGGGGCTTTCAGGTGTCCTCACCTTCCCCAAGTCAGAGAAATAATTGCACCCCGCCTGCCGCCCCAGCATCCATTCCTGTCATCACTGAGCTGAAGCTGGGAGGAGGGCAGGTGGACGGGTTTGTGGAGCTAACGGAGGCTCCAGCTGCAGGTCCTCTGGTGCTGGTTGTGTTGGACGGGAGAACGGACAGGGTCAGCGTGAGTGTGGACGTGAATGTGGACGCCTTCAGGAATGGGTTGATCTCCGTGACCATAGAGAAGAACTACATGAAAGGTCAGTGTGCTGTGGGTTGTCTTGATTTTGTTCTACCGCTCTGGATAGCGTTGTATGATAGTTAGATCGTTTCGGCTTTTCAGTTCATCAGATTTTACTTGTGGAAGCTACGTGGTACATTTCCAATAATGTTTCTGTTATTTCTTCTCAGGAGATGAGTCTGGGGCAGTGGCTATTTACAGTGGCAGAGCCTCAGTCTTCCCTGTTGGCAGTCCACTGAGCCAGATACAGCCTCTAGATGCATTTGTGTTTGCTGGACCTGGAAACAAGCCCAGTGCCAACCTTACAGAGACTCTCATCCCAGGCAGAGAGCCATACCAACTCAGCAACAGGCAAGGCACCATGATAGTTTACCACTCCTTTTAAATTCCAAAGTAAAACCACCCCAATTTGACTGCAGTGACTGCAGAGGTGGAAAGAACAAATGTTAGTGTGGTGAAGCGCACGGTGACCATTAGATTTGTCAGTAGCATTCAGTAGTTATTTTTGAGGCCATAGTTTCAAGTGTTGTGAAACGCATTCTGTCAAACATATTTTATTGGAAGAGGCTTATAACCACTGTTCCTCTTTGCTGTTGCACTTTTTTTCTGTTTGGCGTGTGTCTTGATCACTGTGGGGCAGGAGTCACAAGTAGGCTCTCACTGACACTGAAATAGATTTGCTCATAACAATACCTAAATTTGACCAGCAAGTTTAATTCACACCTCATTGATTTAAAAATGAAGAGTAATACAACAAGACTTAGCGCCAACAGCCACGCTATCAGCTCTTTGAGACTGTACTGAAGCACAATAGTGCTTTAAACAAATGCCTACGTCAGCATGCTTACATGCTGAAGATTAGCAGGTTTACCATGTTCACCATCTTGCTAATGCTAATATTTGCTAATAAGTAGTGAACATAAAGTACAGCTGAGTCTGCAGGTTATTAGTAATAATAAACCAAAATATATGACTAATTAATATTTTGAAAATGTTGCTAGAGGAAAAGTCAGCCTATCACCAAAGTTATTAGCAGTTCATCCTAAGGGGGATGGGCCTGCGCCATTTGAAAATTGAAAATGAACTGAGGTGTTCCAGATGAATACGCAATTGCAAAATTAGTTGGGCAATGCCAGGCTAGAGGGGGACATTAATGAGTTTACCAAATTTAATGGATGAATGAATGAGGACCACAATGGAAATAAGTCCTGGACTTTATTGTGTTTTTATCCTCAATTGTATTGGATGTGAAAGGCATTCTTAATGCAAAAAATCAAATGTCATGGCAATTCTTCCAATTCTTGTTGAGATATTTCACTCTGAACCAAAGTCTTGCATAAACTGAGCAACAGACTTACATTGTCACGCCTGCTAAAAACTATTAAGAAATGTAGCATTACAGTTAATGTTTTTATTGGAAAGCAATATTATTGGATAGCATTATGATGTGCTTTGTTTATCCACTGCAAAATATAAATGTGCCATCCAACACTAACAAAATAAGGGTCAATGTGTAAGGGTTGTTTCTAAATGATTTTATTACTTTGTCAGTTTATTGAAAGAGGGAGGCTTCTATCTGAGTCGCTGTGGTGTGGCCACCTGGGCCAGAGACCCCGGTGTCTTCTGGGAAGCCTCGCAAACTCCCGCACAGCCCAACCAGTGCCCCTGGCCAAAGATCTGCCCGCACAGTATTGGTGAGTATTTCAATGTGCTTCCTGAGTCTTACATTTATTTTAGATGCTCAACATTATTAATATTTGTATGTTGTTTGATACAGCTTATGAGATTCCGTCAACTCAATTCCGCACTCTTTGCTTTATCTCTGTAATTAACATGCGGTTCAACCTTTATTCAGACATTGTGGAATTGATATAATGCGTGGCCATGAATGTTGAATATGTATGGTAACAATATTATTAAGTCAGGTAATGACTTAATTGTGTGTGTGTGTGTGTGTGTGTGTGTGTGTGTGTGTGTGTGTGTGTGTGTGTGTGTGTGTGTGTGTGTGTGTGTGTGTGTGTGTGTGTGTGTGTGTGTGTGTGTGTGTGTGTGTGTGTGTGTGTGTGTGTGTGTGTGTGTGTGTGTGTGTGTGTGTGTGTGTGTGTGTGTGTGTGTGTGTGACATTAGGATAAGTCATCTGCAGGGACTGTTGGTAATTGTCCCATAAGGAACTACATTTGCAACCACACATGGATACTTTCAAATAGATTTCTTATTCATCCTCGGAAACCACAGAGTAATTCTCTTAAATGTTGACCTAGACGAAGTTATAGATTGTATCATTCACCAGCTGAGTAACTGGGGAACGAAGCTTCATCACTGGAAGAAGTATTACAAATTAAAGAACTGAAAGTTGTTGGGGGATACTGCTCCAAGAAGGAACCCCCATTAAGAGAAGTGAAAGATAGGTCTGTTAAAGAAATCAAAAAATCAAGACCGTCTCATTTTGTGGGAAAGCTGAAGGAGCTTTCAATGAATCATCAGCAAGTTAACAATACCAATCCTTCAGTCACATAAGTAAACGGTTGGGGAGGTGGGGGGAGTCGCAGCAGGAAGCAGCGCTGGAATGAGGGAATCAGTAGAGTATTAGTGAGAACTTTATAAGGGTCCCCTAGTACACTCGTATGAATGTGACAGTGTGTTAGAGACTTGTGGTTTTGTTTATTTTAACAACTCCATGCTAAATATGATTATTCACATTTATGCAAATGATAAAATTGATACTACTCTCATACCCGTCTGTTAAATTTAAAGCTACTTAGCTTAGCGCAAACTCTGCCATTGCCTACCAGCATCAGGAAAGCTCTTATGTTAACAGGTTAAATGTTGTGTGTTAAATCCTTACAAAAAACAAAGTGAAGTCAAGTGAAAATAGTCTTTGACAGCAGCTAATTAATACCTTTCTTTATGCTTTAGTAATTCCAGGAGGTACAGATTTACCACCTCACCTCCCACCCTGGGGGAACAGTGACTTCCTGATCAATGAGCTGAACACTGATACACCTGGAGCAGCTGAGGACGGCGAGTACATCGAGCTTTGGCATCCATCAGGACGCCGAGTATCCCTGCAAGGCATCTGGATCCTACTCTTCAGTGCACACAACAACAGACCCTACAGGGAGATCAGCCTGAGTGGACACTTCACAACTTCTAAGGGCTACTTTCTGCTGGGCAGTGACAGGTTGGTGCCGGCTCCATCACTCCGCCTGCCCCCCAATACCATCCAGAATGGACCAGATGCTGTGGCACTTTATCGCAGCCCTTCTGGCCCGCCATCCGCCACACAAAGGGGGATTCCCACCAAAGGCCTGCTGGATGCAGTCGTATACCGCCAGAGAGGATCAGATAAGGAGGCACAGGAGCTGAGTAAAGCTCTGACCCCGGGACAGCTGCCTCTGCTGGAGGATCCCGAGGTCCTGCCTGGTGATGAGGCCCTTAGTCGCTGTAGAGGCCTTTATCCCTATGACCTGTCTGCTTTTTCAGTGAGTACAAAGGGTGAAGGTGTCATAAACAGTCAGTTGGTCAGTAAGTCAACTGTCACCATGAGCGTAGCTCCCAGAATGTGCTGCACATTTCCCAAAAGGTTGAACTATTCCTTCGAAATATTTGGCTAGTTTTTTCACTTATTGCACTGATATTTAAATTTTTGCTGATGTCATCTCATTGGATATATCAAAATCATTAGTCTGAAATTCATCACTCGCTACAGGTGGCTCCACCCACACCTCTGAGAGAGAACAGCTGCCCCCGCCCCCCTCCAGCCCCCGAGGGTGTAGTCATCAGTGAGGTGGCCAGTGGCCATTGGACCAATCACAGCCAGCAGAGGGCCTTTGTGGAGCTGCATGGGCCCCCCATGACAAACCTGCGGGGCCTGGTGCTGTCTGTGTTTGACCAGGAGCGCAGTGGAACCATCATTGCCTTTCCTTTGACCGGATCTGTTGACCAGGATGGATTTTACATTGTTGGAAATGTCACGGGAGCAGGTGAGAGCTTTGCTGTTTGGGGATAGACGCCTTTTGAAATAAAAGATTTCCATCCTCGTTTTTTTAATAACCTCTTAATAGTCTCTCCCACACTCTCCCTGTGTCCTTTTCCCTCTTCTTCTATTTTATACCCATCCCCACCATCTCTTACTTCACTACTTCTTCACCTCCTCTCCCTCCTGCATAGATCAGACTTTCCCGGATGGCTCCACGGTGCCTGTACGAGGAGCCGTGGTCCTGTGCTATGACCTGTTCAGTGTCTGTAGAGCTGGCACTGCTCTGACCAACTCCAGTCTCCGAGATGTACTTGTGTTCAGTGAAAACCAACAGCTGCTCTCCTCTCTGTCCACCACCAGAGGGAGACAAGTGATTCCAGCTGCCAGGTAAATGCAGAATAAACCCAGCAGCTTGAATCACTGAGAACATTTACACTAATGATATGCCCCAACCCAATTAAGGCTATAATCAGAATGCTAAAAATGTCATGTAGAGGCCTTTATCTAATAATATTAATTTGGTCCAGGCCACAGACAGACTCTGATTTTCATTATTTATTTTATTTATTATTATTTTTTATATATTACAACTGGTTCTCTTATAACTAGGAAAGATTACCATGGCAACTGATGCAGCACTGCAAACCAGAGCAGGCTAAAGTCAGAAGACAAACACATCAAAACAACTACTGTGTGTATATGTTTATATTCATACATGCATTGCACGTGCAGGTCAGTGGAAGATGGTCCTGTTTCGCTCAGCCGGTGTTCATGCTGCGAGGTGAGGAGCCCCTCCTCCTGGACAAGCTCGTCGCCCACACCTCACAGAACCAACATCTGTCCGAGCTCCGCCTTCTCAAGTCGCATTGATCTTTGCCTCGGACCACTGTCCAGTGACTGGCAGGAGCAGTCGGGAGGTGAGGCATCATAACTTAAAAAAAAACTCAAATGTGGTTTAAGGATAGAGATTCTTCACAGATTGTAAAGCTCATTGAGGCTATGTTTTGAACACATGGTGACTCTAAATTTACTTGCAGTGCATAGAAACATTGCTTACACAACTTTAAAAAATACTGCAATGAGGCGTGTCCTGGTGCCTTGTGGTTAAGATGCGAACCGTGTTGCTGGGGCATCACTTGTTCAGTCCCAGCTGGGGATCTTTGCATGGCATCATTTTTTCTCTTTCTCCCTATGTTTCCTGTCTGTAGCTTAATTTTCAACTGCCTAATAAAGGTGGAAATGCTAAAACCTTGTCTTAATGGGTTAGGGCTAGAAAATCTTTTAATTTTAAAAATGTAAGAAATTTACAACAATGAAGATAAATCCTTCATGTTGGAATGAATGTAACACTGAACTTTTTTCCTTTTGTGTAATGATCAAAACACAGTACATATGCCTTTTTGTAAACGCTGACATGCTCTTGTCTGTTTGTCTCAGACTGCAATGGTCTGATCCAGGGGAGGAGGGTTGCTGAGGTGGCCGACTACCTGGAGCAGAAGTGTCACTGTGGCATCTCTGCCTTGTATCTCCAAGGTGAGGCAGGTTTACTTAGTATACATTGAAACTGTCACATTGGCTGGCTGATGATTTTTTTTTTATTGCAAGAAATGACTTAACCCTGAGATTTTAAATATTGTGCGTTTGAAGGATTATTGTGAAAAAGATTTTTCAACAACAAATCTCTGGACACTTGAATGTGTGGCAGCGTGAGTTCAAGCTTAAAAATCAATGAGAACACGGCACGCTAGCCACTTAATGCTGAACTATTTATTGCCACAATGTTTATTAGGTATATGAGCAGCAACATGACAATATTTAAAAAAAAAAAAAGACATAATTATTATATAGATAATTTACACACCCACACACATAAGCACTGCCTCAATCATCCAATGAGAGGTCTACAGAGATTGGTTTCACTAGTGATCAAATCATGTGCATCACCATTAAGAAAATAAGAAGAAAAGTACAAAGTAACTCAATATAATGATACTGAAAGTCATGTAAAGGGAAAGAAAGAAAGGATTGCAGACCAGAGACCCCTGATTGTGTGGGAGAACTTGACTAACAATCAACACAGCGGTGGATGCCACTGTTACCGTTATGAGTTGTACAGTAGGGGTGAATAACTGTGCTGAGAATGTCTTCAGCTGTGTAATAATGTGACAACTCACTGGAGATGAGCAGCACTATATAGCACTGCTATTATATAGAGACATTATACAGAGACAGGGAGGCTCATGTGTGACTATATCCTTGTCATTAACACATCCTGTATCCCTCATATACACTAAGTAACTGGCATGGGTTGTGCTCTTCAGATGTAACTCACATCTCTTGTTTCCTGATTACAGAATGAATATATTTGTCAAGCTAAAGCACATCCTGAACACTTTTATATGTAGATAATACAACATTTGTCTGTTCATGCTCAAGGAGCCAACTTTTCCTGCGTGTCTGGGTGGCTGCGAGTGTGGGGGAACATCCAGGCGCTGTCAGATCATCAGAAGGCCCTCATCATCCAGACATCGCACATGAATCCTTCCTCAGCTCAGGGAGACGTCTGCTCTGCTCCCTCCACGGGCCATTACACAAGCAAAGGTTAGAATGCACATAACTCAAACTCGCCAAGTCATTATCACTTCACAAGAAAACTGATTGCTGTAAAAATCCAGCTTTGTTAGCATGGTCTCTGGGGTCTTAAAACTCTCTGAATAAAACCAAGCATGGCACCAACCCTTGATGGTGAGTTCTCTCCAAAGAGATAGAATTGTGAAAAGATTTGCCAGATCAGACATGGAGGCAGAGTTGTACATTATCGCCATTATGATTATTAGGAGCTGATCAAAGTCACAATCTCTACTCTGGAGCCATAGAGGACAATTGTTGTAACAAAGAAAGCTGCAGTAGGTATAATATTAAAATAATACTATTAATAGCTATTTTAATATAGAACTATTCATATAAGAACTACAGCGTTTACAGCGTTCTACCTTGCACTTGCTGTGTTTGAATCTTACATTAGACTGCCAATTTAGTATGTATGTTCTTTTATATATTATACATTTATATAAAGTTTATATTGTTGCCTCTGCTGGCTAGGCTTCTCGGTAGATACCAACAGGATACTGAACCCCTATTAAAAAAGGAAGTGAGGTCTTAAAAAGGGGGGGATTTACGATTGAAAGCTGCTGTGAAGACTGCAGAAAACGGCAGTTTCTTGATTGATTCATGAGTCGAGTAAAGTTAGACAAAAAACACATTGGTCACATACCAATAAAGACAAAATATAGAAAGAAAAGAATTCAAATAAAGAAGAATGTTATTAGAAGCTAAAGGCCGTAAGTGAATTAAGTTCAATAGTCCACTTTTGACCTTCCTTTCCCCTCTTTATCTTTAAAACCACAGCGCTCTGTCGTGTGCGTGGAAGCGTGGTATGGAGTTTTATTGATTTGAGCATTCTCTCAATAAGCAAGCAGAATGCAATTGTTTATCAAAAGACACAAGACATGGTCAATTTCAGATCGTTGATCTGATTGGTTGAAGGACTTTCCAATTGCGTACAGAGTAATTTTAACTATGCCTGTTGGTCACACCTCTTGTGCAGAGAAAATACAGAGCAGA
>NC_045753.1:21505171-21523456 GCF_008692095.1 Etheostoma spectabile
CAACGCTCAATCTCAAATCTATTGAGCTTGACTGGGTCTGGTGATGCTAAGGAAAGAGACTAAAACCACTTGTTCAGCATAAAATTAGATCACGCTCATGCATGATGGAAAAGGCCAACAGACAGACATTCAAACAATGCTTGTGTGTTTGGCTCCACTGTAAACAAATATGCCAGTTGTGCCTATGTTGTATTGCTAACAGTAGCTGCTTAAGGCGTTCTCATGTGAATTTAAATGTTGGAAATAACAAGCATAGTTTTCAATAGTAAATCTGGAATAGACCACTTATCCTGAGATGTTAACACATATTTCATTAAGAAGAATAGAAAAGGCACTAGGTGGATATATATGACAGGCATTTAAAATATCTATTTTTGCTTTAACATTTTGTCAGGATGTTTGAATTGCCATGTTGTGTTTAAACATATTTACGTGTTCAGAAAGTGTACCTGAGGATTTATTTGACTCTCTCCCAGCATCTGCCCTGGGCTTACAGATAGGACTGATAGTAGCAGGGCTCCTGCTGCTGGGACTAGGGGCCGCTCTGTTCACATACTTCTACAGGAAGAGGTGAGCACTCCTATTATTTTTTTCTCATCCGTGTCTGGTCTGCTTAATGTGCATACTGATCAGACCTACTGTATTATTTGCTCTATTGTTGGAAATCATTACAAAGCCATATTATTAACATCTGGTTATTTATTATTGAGTGTTGTGAGTATAATAAGTGTGCGTAATTAGGAGTCAGTAATTCAGCTTCATTGTTGGGAGTCTTGCATTAAGATGTGTTTCTTGAAGTTTGATACCACTCTCATGTCTGTCCAGTAAATATGAAACTACAGCTAGGGCTATAAGCTTAACATAAGTACTGAAAGCAAGAAACAGTCGGCCTGTCCAAAATTTTCAAACACCTATAGCACCTTATAACCTGTTAATTAGGGGTATGTTTGACCAGAGCCAGAGCCTGGCTACCTGTTTCCAGGCTTTATGTTAAACTAAGCTAACCTACTCCATGCCGTAGCTTGATATTTAAGGAGAACACATTGTAATACTATGAATTTGAGGTTAAAAAAAATCCTACAAACATTACTTTTTTCTGTGTGTTTGTAATCCATATTTCTGCCCATCAGTCTTTCAGAATAGCATCACATATTCATTAAGTGTGGAATTGTCAGGGTTTGGTGTCAGACATCAGCTTCAGCTCAAAATTAAAGAGCAAAACCTTCTCTCTTGTTTTAACATTTTACATTAGGAACAGTGATAGAGTGATTTAACCCGTTCTTGAGATACAGATTTCTCACCCAGCCATAACATCTCACTTCCCCTTTCTTATATTTCCTTGGCTGGAAAAACGTAATGCTAATCCCTGTTGCACCTCTGTCAGCTGTGTGTGTAGCTCTTGTAATAAAAACCGAAAGTTCACGACTGTGCTCAGGAAGTTGTTGAAAGTTATTGTGGGAAATGCAGCAAATCACAAACTGAAGTAGTGGTTGTAGATAAGGGCAGCATGGGGGCAATAAAAGGTAAACCATACAACTGTAAATTACTCCTGGAGTACTGTGAGTGACTGGAAAATGTAGTGTAATTGCAATGTGTAGCTCTGAAAGCATTAAGGCCTGTGGGCATGTGCTGTTTTCTCTACTCTCAGGCGCCCTCTGGACTATTACACCATGGAGCTGAGTGAACACGCAGAGGGCCTGTCGGATCTATAATCCAGGCATCTGGAGGTGCTTGTGTGCATGGGACGACTTCAGCAGAAAGAGCGAGAGGCAGGGGGGTAATCAATTTGACCTGTACGTAAATGATTGTGCGGTTGTTTTGAAATGAGTGCCACCACAAGTGCCCTTTTGTGTGTCTTTGGAAGATCACTGACGAAATGACTCCTTTCTCCTAGTCTGTTAGCAGCGTGGTTGCATCCAGTGTGTGACATGTGATATTTCATGGCACTGGTGACACTTAAATCAGGAAACCCCTGAATTTTAAAATCCATGATAATAACGTATTTTTCTAAATGACTATGTACAACCTTTGCCTGTGAACAGTGCTGGTTACAACTTTTAATGCAAAAGGAAGATAGAAGGGAGGGCTTTTTTTGTAATACTTGAGTCCTAAATGGTCATTTTTGTTGACTTGTTTATGTTACTGTGGAAAAAGCCTTTTAAATTCAAAAATGTAACAGCCATGCTATGCAGGAAGCTTTATCAATGTAATGACCTTCATCACTTCTCAGCTGGTGTGTTGTTTTAACAACAGACTTAATAACCAAGGTAGTAGTCGTCATCTCACAGTTAGTATCTAAACGGTCAATTTCCTGCTTTGTTTTCTTGCTACATGCTGTTAAAGTCCATTTTAGACTGTCGAAGGGCTTGATTGATTTTTAAATGTGAATGTCTTTAGCTAACTTGTGATGAGTGTCTGTAACCACTTTTGTTGCTTAAAGCAAACTGTTTACATTTTCTTCGACAAAAATAGTAAGAGAGTAATTTCTTGAATGAGGAGTATTTGTTTTTAGGAATGAGAGATTGCATAAGAAAATTAGAACTATTGTGTGTGTGTGTGTGTGTGTGTGTGTGTGTGTGTGTGTGTGTGTGTGTGTGTGTGTGTGTGTGTGTGTGTGTGTGTGTGTGTGTGTGTGTGTGTGTGTGTGTGTGTGTGTGTGTGTGTGTGTGTGTGTGTGTGTGTGTGTGTGTGTGTGTGTGTGTGTGTGTGTGTGTGTGTGTGTGTGTGTGTGTGTTAATGGCTCAGAAACCTCTACTGTACCTTTTCTACTTGTATGTTATTTGATCAGCTGATTCCTCATTTAATAGAGGGAAAGAACAGCCATCTCTGCTGCAGCTTAAGTGTAAATACTATGGATATGTTAGTAGTTATTCTTGGGGGGGGGCAATTTTCACCAATCTGAAGTGATACGTTATTTTAGAATACAGGTACTAGCTGGGCTCAGAGGGAAAAAAGTGAAATCTTTCAATTTGTTAAATTTGATTTAAGTTGAAAATCTAAAGATTAATTTGAAAATGATCAATAATTGCCAAAACAAAGTGCCATGAAATAAACGTATAAGCCTGGATATGCTCCATTTGTTATATTGTTAATGTGTCGCTTACCTTGTAATGTTGCCTGACTCATCTGCTGTGGTGCACAATATTTCAGATGGTTTGCTTCAATTGCCTCAGTGCCATTTTCCTCATTTCTTATTTCTGAGTGTTGACATAAATTAATACATCTTTGTCAAGCAAAAAAGAACCCTGTGAAATCAGATTTATCTTACAGCAGCTTTCACATGAGCTCAACTATTTTGTGAAAAAAAATACTAGATGTAAAACCAGAAAAATCATGAAGAAGAATTTGTGGGTTTTTTGTCCCCCCCCCCCATATGATATGTAATGTTCATAAAATGTCTTTTATTGAGAACTTTTTATATTTGTATTTTTTGTGTAAATGGTACATGTAGAAAGTAAAACAGAAAGCAGAAGGAGGCAAGTCCACTTCAATATTACACTCCAAATAATATATTGATATGCAAATTTGTTGACGCTTGAATAAAATGTGAGATATGTACGCACTGATTAAGCTAGACAATGCTGAAGCACAATTTGATGTAACACCTGTGTAACATGAGAATCACATCTCTCCCTCTGGCGTGCACTGACAAAAATCATAAGAAGTGGCCAACAATTTTTGAACAATGTTCAAATCGAACACAACTGCTAGAGAAATAAGAAAACTTACAAATGTGTTTACTGAGCACTAACAAGTCTTTGTTTACACACCGAAGAACAAGACATGGAAAACGTCTGAAAGAAAACGTTTAAATTATCTGCATCTCCAGGTCACAACTCAAAAGCTTTCTCCCCGTCGATTGCCTTCCAGTTTGTTTTCCTTTTAAATGTCATGCACATGGAGCAGGTTTGAAATAAAATACGTCCGCAGATGTGCAATTTTTGCAGTCTCATTTGTTTTTTTCCGACCTGTTGCATATCCCTCTCTGTCCCTTCTCAATGTTTGACCTACTTTATTTTCATCCTCCAGTTCTCAAATATCAAATTATTATAATCTCCAGCCAATCGGCTCATACTGCTCTCAGATGTCCCTCCGATCTACTTTAGTATTTGTGTGAAAGGGGTTGTTTGATTAGAAGAGGACCATTCATTCAGCTCTACTGTGATTGACTTTGTGCTATGCATTACCCACAGATTATGTTTGAGATGTGTACTTCCTGTTATCATGTAGAGATATTTCATGTATAATATTCTAACCAGAAACCTTGTTTATGACCGGTCTGCAGCAGCACTTACTGATGCATTTGGTGCTTAAACTTGAAACCACTAATCATGTATCTTATCTCAGCTCTCTTCTGTGGTTCAGCACTAACTGCACAGTTGAGTAGCTGTCTAAATACATTTAATAATTATTTCTCTTTCTTTCTTTTTACTGAAAGTTCAACCTGCTAACCACAACACAGGAAGGCAGATTCGATAGGCAGGAAGGAGCTGCAGCACGAAACGGTGATGACTTCAGCTGCTGTGCATTTGTGACTCATTTCATTTGCTCGTTAGTCCTTGACTAGGTTTTATTCTTTCGAGAGCCCTCAAATTCAAACTTTGATGCCACCTGCTTCTGTGGGAATTATGGCTTTACTGCATAAAACATCTGTGTGGGCAGTGTTTTACATCCCTTGATGCCTACTTCAAAAATTCCAAGGTAAGATACCTGAGCTTTTTGTGTATTTAACCTTATATTTTTGCCCTTCATAGCTACAGAGGGTTTGTTAAACTGACTCCAGCCATAAATTTTAACTTTCCATCAAGACCCTGAGTATCCAAGTCAAAAAAATGAAATAGTATAGGATCTTCAACTCACTTTACCATACCATGCCATACTGGCACCTCATAGTCCACGTGTCAATAACTTACAAACAAAAATCAGTCTGGCTTTTTTTTTTTTTTGCACAGTGTACTTGCATCATGCAAATGATACTGCTTCTAATGTTTTTGCTTGTTACTGATGATAATTATTTGTAAATTTGCAGAGTTGTGTTAGCTACTGGTCGCTCGCCAGTTTACAGCCGCAACACTCCCCTCAACATATTTCTACAATAACAGCTGTATGTTATTAAGTGGTTTTGTCTATTTAGACTATTTAATAGGTGAAGCTGGAACACCATGTCGAGTACATCTGTTTTTTTTTATCTGTTTCCTTTAGTGAGAATTCATGATCAGCAACAAACCACACAGGAAGGCATTCGCCATTTCCCGTTTTGTCTCAGTGAAACCTTAAACATAATTTAAAAGTGTTTGCAGAACTTTCACTTCAGTTTGTGAAGAAATCATAGTAATTATAAACCTTATTTCGTAAGACGTTTAATATACTGTAGGCCTAAAAAAAAAGGCAATACAGTCTAGGCTTTGCAAAAGACAAACCATAAATAAAAAGTAGCATTTGCTTGTTTTTCTCTTAAAATCTAAAGAAAAGAAGTGCACAATCTTTTTCAGATGTTGTATTAACCAAGGCACGCAATCAATAATCATAGTTACCCCCACACCTACTTAACCTTGTTAGACCTCTTTGTGTGTGCATGCGTACAGACAGACAGATTGAAAAGGCTGTTGCTTCAGGCATACTGAATAAGTATTGAATGACTTAATACACAATATAAATTCACATTTGGAGTATTAATTAGACTAAGAAGTGTTTGGAAAATAACGAGGCCTCTCATTTCTTCATCTTCCTTCATCACAGCACACCATGCCCCTATTTATGGTAGTTGCACATAAGTAATGCTGTTTTTTATTGTGTAGACACAAACAGGAACGTCTGAGGGCCGAAATAATCCAACTTTTCTCATGGAGAGGAAGGCACATTACGATTCTATCCTGGACCGAAGCAAACGCATCATGTGGCAGGACGACTGCTATGTGGATCTACAGTCTACGTCCAGTTCTGTCTCTTCACAAGCTGGAACAGAAGGTAAGAGTTTTCTAAACAGGTTCATCATAGCCGCTCTCTTCAACCCAAAGTTTCAGGAACGTTTTACTTCTTGGAAGAACTTTTAAGGAACTTGAAGGTTCCTTCAGCCCATTGTTATCTGCATTTCCAACGTGTTGTAAAGACCCATGAAGATTAGGCAAATTTTTGACATTAACATGAAAACGCAACATGAACAGATAAGGGCTGCTCATGGTCACTATGAGAAACCACTGGGCCAAATATGAAGACTTGACTTGTGACATACATCCCGGTACTAAACACTGGAACATACGTGCACACTCTCAAGCATATACATACATATGCATGCCTGTGCATAATGTAAGAACGTGTATGACGGTGAATGTGAGTATGTATGCATGTTCATGCTTGTGTATGCATGTATGCGTGCATAGATGTGTACTGTTTGTGTGTTAGAAGTTGGCTCTGATGGCAGGATCAAACGAACACCTGACTTTCACCCAGGAGACCTGTGTTTGTGTCCCATGCATGGAAGTCAACTTTGGTGACTTGTTCAAATTGACTATCTTACTAACATTTGTAACTTAATTTACACAACAAATCTACTTATTTTAACTCAAACAAAAGCAAAATAAATGGGTGCAAGTTTCAGGCTGTAATTCACAGAAAGAACAATTGACTTTGGCATTTGTACACATGACATCCTCCCCTCTTGCTCTTCCTGAGGTTTTTTAAGTGACTTTTGACTTGAATTGATCACCAAAGTTACTGATGATTAATCCTCTGGGGATCACAAATTCAATCCTGTACAAAATTACATTGTAATCCATCCTATAGAAATAATTCTGCCTGAACCAAAATAGTTTACTAACCAATCAACCAACCGACAGCCAGACATCATTGCCATCCATAGAGCTATGCTAGCAAGGGTAAAAAAAAGAGGGATTTGTTTGGATGTGCTGTGGGATGATCAACATAAAGACCGGTTTTACGGCACAAGAATGGCGTTGACCTTACAATTCATAGCTAAGATTAGGAAAGGAAAAGAGAAATGAAAAAGAAGAACAGATTATTTAGAATTACAGGTATTGTGCAACTAAAAGAAGAACTAGGAAAGAACATGTTAAAGACAAAATATATGAATGGAAAAATCCCGTTTAGGAAATCGTTTTAGTTAATTATTCCTTGATAATCTCACTAATCATTTTTTAATAGTTGTATCTGCGCTCTATTTTTGGTTTAGACCTTGGCTGGATCCAAAAGCATCAAGACCAGCTGCAACGCTTCATTACTTCCTCCTTCCTGGAGGGTATGTTAACCCACCTGAGAAAGGTGGATGTGCTGAGTTCAGCTGATGAGATCAAGATCAAAGAAGCGGGCCGGCTGCAGGACCAGGTTAACATGCTCACAACTATTGTCACTGACAAGGACACTCAAGGTTCTGATGCTCTCCGGGGCTTCATAGAGAGCTCAGATTCTCAGGTGGCCAAGCTCATCATCAATCACGGTAAGAGTTCGAAATGGGATTTGCTCTCTGTGTTGGTCGTTCTTTTAAAGGGTGAAGATCATCCGGTAATGGTCGGGATGGTGGTTTGATTTCTGAATTTCTTTAACAGCGTGTCATGGACCAAGACATTCAGCCCCTAACTGCTCCTGATAAGATGTTCAGTGCATGAATGTGTGTGTGTGTTAATGTAACCCATTGAAAAGCACTTTGCACTACTCTTGGGATTCAACATGCTAGATACATTGAATTCATTTTTCTTTTCTGCAGATTCCATGGCGAAGGAGCACAAAGAGATGCTGTTACGGCAATATGAGCAGTACAGAGACAGAGATTCAGTCAGCTGCCCCAAACTTAACATCTTCTCAAGAACCTTACTACTGGTTGATGGACTTTCCGACATCCAGCAAAAGGAACATGACTTGATGCAGGTGGGGGCAACTCGAGGAAGGAAAAGAAATCATCTCAGACAGCTGGGGCTGACCAAACTCTTGGAGCCCCTGACCCGGGTCAGTTTACCTCCCCGTGTCTCCCTCACACTCGGGGTGGCTGGAATCGGCAAGACAACCTGGGTCCGACACTTCATCAGACAGTGGAGCCAAGGGGCCATCTGCACAGACGTGAGCTTCGTCCTGCCTTTCACTTTTTGCGAGCTGAACTCACTGGAGAAAGTCTCTGCTGAGAGGCTGGTGAAAATGGCTTTTCCTCATTTAACAGACCCCAGTCTGGTCCTGAGCAGCTCCTGTCGCACACTGCTCATACTTGATGGTTTGGACGAATTCCGCTGCACTTTAAATTTCTCTGATGCAGCTCCTTGCAGCGACCCAAAGAAAGAAGTGGCCATTGATGACCTAGTTACTAACATCATCCGGGGGAATCTGCTACCTTACGTAGCCGTGTGGGTGACCTCCAGGCCAGGAGTGGCCTCACTCATCCCTGGAGGATTGGTTGACAGGGTGACTGAGATCCCAGGATTCAGCCCGAAGGACATCCAGCTCTTCCTTAACCACCACTTCTCTGAGAGGGATTTTGCCAGTAAAATATGGGCGCACTTGGAGTCCCATAAGATCTTAATGGTGATGTGCTACATACCATGCATTTGCTGGATAGTAGCTGATACTCTGATGTATATCATGCAGAGTGAAACTCAAGAGAGCCTTCCAAAGACTTGTACTGAGCTATACGCTCACTTTTGTTCCATGAAGGCAGAAGTAGGTGAACCAAGAGGCAGGGAGCCTGTGAAAATGGAACAGCTTCATGGGAGCAATCGTAAACTGCTGGGGAACCTTGGACGACTGGCGTTTTATGGGCTCCTGAAACGCAAGTACACCTTCAGCGAGCAAGACCTCAGGGCCTACGGGATAGATCTACTGTTAACTCAGTGCAGTCTTGGTGCTGGAGTTCTTGTTCGGGAGGAGTCTGCCATATACACAACATACCGGTTCACTCATTTGTCTTTGCTAGAGTTTCTTGCAGCTACTTTTTACCATATCTCCTCCAAGAGGGCCATCTTTGACTTATTCTCAGAGAGCACCATGTCTTGGCCAAAGATCGGTTTCCAGAACCACTTTAGAAGCGCCTTTCAGCACTCACAGCAAGCTGAAGACGGTCACTTGGATGTGTTTGTACGCTTCCTGACAGGCCTGCTGTGCCCAATGGCCCAGAAACCTCTGGCTGGGCTTCTGGCCCTTGGAAAAGATGATGGCAATCAGAAGGCTTGGGCAGCAGGGTTTTTACAAGGCCTCTTGGTCAGCGGAGGTGCAGTGGTGTCCCTGCGTGCCGTTAACCTGGCTTATTGTTTACATGAGCTGCAACACACAGAGCTATTGCGGAGTGTTGAGGAAGATTTACAGCTTGGTAGCCTAGCAGGGAAATTAACACGGGCTCACTGTGTTGTGCTGGGCTACCTCCTTCATGTGTCTCCAGAGTGCAGTGAACAGACCAACCTAACAGGCTCTCTGAACTACACAACAGTGAAATGTCTGCTCCCACAGCTGCTGTACTGCAGCTGTCTCAGGTTAGCTCACCAAAGCATCATCTCCCAATAAAGTAACACTCAGGAGAAAGATTGAAGGGTGAAATTTTACTTATAACTTATCTACTCCACAGGTTAGAGAATAATCACTTCAAAGATGATGTCATGGAGTTGCTGGGAAGCCTTCTGAGCGCCAAAGACTGCCATATCCAGAAGATAAGGTGGGATCGCACTTACTTTTCATCAAGCATCATATGAAGAACATTTTTAAAGTGATCTTATAGTTCTGAACCGCTGTAGCTTGAACATGAACTTGCCTGATCGCTCAATTAAATGGTGACACTTTTATTCACCCACTCAGTTTGGCAGAGAATGCCATCAGCAACAAAGGATCCAAAGCCCTGAGTCGAGCCCTCTTGGTGAACCGGACGCTAACGTCTCTCAAGTGAGATTTGTTTGTTGCTTTTGAGTGGCCATAACCTTTTGAAGAGGAAACTGGTGTGTGTTCTCCTGCATATTGAGAATTCTTTAGATAACAATTATGTTGTACTTCAGCTTAAAAGATAAAAGTCACAATTGTGCAAATAGTCTTTGTTCTCATATTTCACAGGCATATACATTACTACCTGATGTTTCTGTTATGCTTCAGTATATCATCTAGCCAATATTATTAATTATTATTATTATTGTTATTATTATTTAGTCTCCGGAACAACAACATTGGCTCTAAAGGTGCAAAGTTCCTGGCAGAGGCACTGAAAATGAACCAAGTCCTGGTATCAATCAAGTGAGTATATAATTGCTATACATTTTATTTCTTACAAAAAATTGTCCTACAAAGTGAACGTGGACCACTTTGATTTGGTTTAATTGCTCAATTTCCACCACTCTTCAGCTTCCAGAACAACTCAATTGAGGAGGAAGGTGCTCAGGCCCTGGCAGAAGTACTGCACTGTAACCGCAAACTGGTGTCTCTGAAGTCAGTGCCCTTCACTTCTTTTCTACACCTGTCTCATATATTGCATATATACTGTACACTTGTCTGTGTGTGTGTGTGTGTGCTCACGGAGTACATTTTTATTTTATGTATTGATTCAGTATAAGGAAGAATAAGATTGGAGCGGGAGGAGCCAAAAGGATTGCAGAGGCGCTGAAGACAAACCAGACTCTCACAAAGCTGATGTAATCTTACCTTGATGTATTAATCCACCAATACCCATCTTGTAAATATGATACACCGTTGTATTTTTATATTTTTCCCAATGGATTTAAGACTTAAAGACTTTTTTTGTAGATTTATGTTCATGTGTATTCAACTAATTTGCTGCTTAATAGGTTTTCATGTTAAGCTATAGCATAAATAATACCCTTGTATTACAGAGCCTGTAATTAGGTCACATACTAATCGTCATGATTCATGATTTGACCTTTTTTAATATGTCCAGCCTAATTTTGTTTTTCCATACAGTCTTTGTAGCAACCAGCTTGGGGACAAAGGGGCAATCGCTCTGGCAGAGGCTTTGACAGTCAACCACACGCTCCTCTCTCTTCAGTCAGTATCTTCAAAAGTCTACTGCTAATGCATTTTGACATTGTGGGTTGTTACACCTTGGTTCACTTAGTTTGCAACAGTGTTTGTCTTGCGAGTAATCTACTACATTTGTGTTTAACTTTTCTTTTGGCAGACTTCAGAGTAACTCAATCAGCAACAGGGGGATGACAGCCTTGACCAAAGCACTCAGGCTGAACCGTGGCCTCGTCTCCTTGAAGTAAGTACGAAACTTTTGCTTAGGCAGCTCTAATCCTTTTTATAAAAATAAAAAAAATACTGTCTCATGTTTCTTGATCTGAGTCAACCTCATTAGACCTTATTAGACTGATCTATGTTCACCATGGCTGTAGTACTTGAAGGACCTGAGACGCTTTTCTGTTGTCTCGGACTCGGCCATTGGACTCCATTGGAGTCCAGCACTATTTGCTTTTGTTCTAAACAAACTTTCTCCTTCAAAACAAAACTATTGATGAAGCGTGCTTGTTCACAAAACAGATATTAGTTAAATTCAAAATCAATCTAAAACAGGCATCGAGATTGGTCGCTTGGTGTGGATCATATACCTCAATTCTCAGGTATCAATCTGTTTCATTTTGGCCAAAGACACAATGTCAGTGAGGACTTTGTACTGTAAATTCTTCAGGACAAGTAATAAGGTCAAGAATGGGAACTTTTGTGGCCGGGTTGGCTTAGTTGGTAGAGCGGGCGCACGTATGTAGAGGTTTACTCCTCGACGCAGTGGCCGCGGGTTTGACGCCGACCTGGGGCCCTTTGCTGCATGCCATTCCCCTTCTCTCTCCCCTTTCATGTCTTTTTCTGTCCTGTGGAATTAAAGGCCTAAAATGCCCCAAAAAAATAATCTTCAAAAAAAAGAATGGGAACATTTCCATTTTAATATTATGGCCTAATTTGATCCTACAGTGTGTTACTGTGCACTTGCTTTTTGATTATTACAAATAATAAAGCAAAATGATCACCTTAAAATAGAAGATACTGTATACTGTCTCTTACATTACATACATTATGAACAGGTAAGCGAGTGGTCTTGAAGAGGATTGTTTTTTTTCTGTCTCAGTATTGACTGTCTCTCATTTGGACTGACTTGGGCTCAAACTTTTTTGGAAGGGTCTTGACTAGTCCTGGTCTTGGACTTGTCTTGGACTCGACAAAGACTGGACTTGACTACAGCCCTGATGTTCACAGCCAACTCCTTTTATGTAGTAGTTTGACTGCTACTACTTGACAATTTAGGAACTACATTATTCGCTTTGAGGATACCATCCTTATGTTATCAGATGGAAAAGCTGCACGTGACCTTGCTGTTTCCAGTCTTTATGCAATGCTAAGCTAAGCAGCTTCTGGGTGTAGCTTCATATTCACTGCAGCGATGTTAGAGTGGTATCAATATTTTCATCTAGCTCTCAAATAAAAAGTGAATAAGCAAATGATATTGTTGGGAAAACTGTCATTTCTTATCCCTTTTTTTCCTTTTATCTATCTTTCCATCTGTAAGTTTAAGGGAGAACTCCATAGGGGTGGAGGGAGCTAAGAACATGGCTCATGCCCTCCATGAGAACAACTCTCTGCAGGACCTTGAGTGAGTCACCTCATTAATTCCCACTGCCCCATACTGTGGTATGTCACTTAGGCCTATTGTATGATGTCAAACTTCAAATCCCATGATAACGGTATAAACACAATGGTTAGTTGAATAAGTATGGAAATATTCACAACTGAACATCAAGGTATTAATTGACCCCAGTTTTTTCTTTTAAATTCAATGTTTTCCTTTACGCACCAAAATTCAGTGGATTTTTCAAACTTTAAAGCCACATTTTTTTATCTGCTTGAAAGCAGACATGTTGCAGAAGCACTGACAGACTTTGAATTACAAAGCATTTTCACGCATCGCTGCCACACCACACAACTGTTTAAACTATAACTACTGTGTATACATTTGTGTTTCTTTGTGTGTGTTCATGTCTAGTCTCACAGCCAACCTGTTGCACGATGAAGGGGTTCAAGCTATAGCGGGCGCAATCAAGTTTAATCGCGGCCTCACCTCTCTGCAGTAAGTGAGGCTTTTAAATACAAATCGACACACACCTGAGCCTGCGAGTGGTTCAGGCATTGGCAGCAATTGCTCACTTTGAAAATTTCTACACAATAATGGTAAAAAAATAGACTTGAACGAATAAGCCACTCATTCGAGATTCCCAAAATGTTTTAATGCAAACAAGTTGTGCACTAGTAACGTATAATGAAAACTGTTACAGAAATATCTGAAAGAAATCAGAACATAACACATTAGGGGCTTGCTATTTATTGCATGTATAAGAACTGTTTAGGTTTTTAAGAATTCCCCTTTGTCTTGTTAATAATGGTATAATTCATAAGTCATATGTGACATATAATAAATAACATACTGTATGCAGTATTTGCCTCAAAGTTGGTCCTGATGGGCCTTCCTTTCTCTTTTTACAGTCTCCAGTGGAATTTCATCAAGTCCTCTGCCACTAAAGCTCTGGCCCATGCACTCCTCTCCAATGCCACAATGCAGCTCTTGGAGTAAGGCCAAATGTTCTGCCATTAGAGACATGAGTTCATTGACTGATCGTGGTCTTATCAGCCGCTAAACACTGTGGAATTTCATTCCCAGGGTTCTATTGTAATTTACATTTGTCACTGTGTCTTTGTTTGTGTGTCCGTCTTTTGCCACAGTCTACAGGAGAATGCTATTGGGAATGAAGGCGTCATTTTTCTTGCCGAAGCCCTGAAAACCAACGCGTCTCTGCGTACATTATGGTTGGCGTTACAATTGTGTACAACGATTGATCATAATTTTGGTCTTTAAGTTTAAATGAATGACAGAAGTCAGTTTTTAAAGATATCCACATAATACACTCACATATAAGTTGTGATTGACCAAAAATCTTTTTACGTGTGGAACAATAAGTTGTTTTCTATTATTTTCCCATGTGTTTGCCATTTTTTGCGTGCTGTCTCTTTAGCCTCCAGGGAGTGTCATCGAGCACCAGCGGTGCCATGGCAATGGCAGAGGCTCTAATGACCAACCGAACCCTGCAAACATTAGAGTGAGTCCAAGCTCTCTTTTCTTTGAATCTGTTCCTTTGTTACATTCTCAGCCACATTGTGTAAAACAAGCAAGTAATTTAAAGCCAGCGCAGCTCAATCTTGCTCCTCAGTATTTCGGATTTCCACTTTGTCAGTTATTGTATCTCAGGTACTGTATAATATGAAATCATTTGGCTTGAATGGGATCATCAAGCAACTGCTTTTGAAGCTCCTTTCTTCTTGCTTCCTTCTGTTTCTGTCTGGAAAACATTTACTGTCTCATTTCTCGGCATTATAGATGTGATCGCTTGTGTTTTGTCTCTGTCATAGATGTGAATTTAATAATGCCAGCACCCGATTGAACTTGTCTGGTTGTGGTCTGGCAAAGCGCCACAAGGGTTCACTTAAGGCCGACAATCCTTCAACTAGGCATCGAGTTTCACAATTGGCTATCCTATTCTGTGAACGTTGTCACATTCACACAAAAACTATCCACCAAATTTGTTTGTAAAAAAAAGTCACTCAGTTGCTCTACAAGACTTCTGCCCTGGCGTTGATCTGGTTAGAACCAGTTAAATCTCAGTCAGTGTTTGATTGTGTCATGGCAATTTTGTTATCCCACTCTGACAATGAGGAACAAAACAAAAATATCTTACAGTATTGTCACACTTAATGCTCAGAGCACAAGACAAAGGTTAGTAATAATAAAAGTAATATGCACATGCAATGGAAAGGTGCTCTCTTTCCTTATACCTTGGCTTGATCCTCCCCCTCTGGTCAGGGTGTCTTCTTTCAGTCAGAGTTTTGCGAGCCTTTGTTCTCAAGACAAAGGGTCCAACCAGCCAGAGAGAGAATCGTCGGATGACACAGGTGGGAAAAGCCTTAGCAAATACAGTCAAGAGTCACTCAGTCAAAGGTTACATTGATAAATGATTCAGCATGATCAAATGCAAGAAAAGACAAAAAAATTACACACGTCGGGTCAGATGTGATTTCTTTACAGGATGATCAAAGACAATTCCCCTCACAGATTGTCTGTCAATCAATAAACCAGAACACATTTAGTTGAGATGTGTACATTTGCTGTGATTTTATCCCTCAATATAAATATATCACAACTAGGGTTAAACAATATGATGATAGATGCTTTGAGTCAATGTAAATTTGTCAGTTGTCAGAGATTATGTATACACCATGGTTACTATCCATTTATCATCTTTGGGTGTATTAGACCACTGTGGGCAGCGGGAAACTGTTTTTTATGAATGTTGATATGATTTTTGAGTCAGTGTGACAAAGTACATTGACTCAACAGGTATTTAATATTCTAGATGAACCAAAATAGACATTCGTGTGTGGTTATTTTATTCATAAACAGAAATTGAAAATTGAAATTGAAATGTATCTCAGGCTGTATGATTACATAAACAATTTGGGGGAGAAAACTAAACAACCCAACATAGAACAGGCTTAAAATATGGACATGAATAAGTACCAAGTTTTTTAAAGAGCACCAAAAAATAACATCTATGAAGACACACATTTGGAACTGGATCCTGGTAGAACCAAACCTGAGCCAGAAAAAGGGGTTGGAATTTAGCTCTTTGTGAACTTCTCCAATTATTTCCATTATACAACTTCATGTTGAGAAGCTTTCAATTTCCCATTCTTGATGAAGAACCTATTTTAAGATTGCACACAGTGTTGAAACAACGCTAAAAAGGAGTGACATGAAGCGAGATAAAGATGTGTTTAAATAAAAATCCTCCTCAGTATTCCCTTGTGTCCCTGACACCTTTTGTCTCTAAGCTTTATAACCTATTGCCTTTCTCTTTCATGTTGATGCTGCTAACACACAGTCATAAATGTACAACTGTTGTGTTCTGCACTTTATTATATCCCATTTTTCCACTGTTACAGTCTACGTGGGAACACCGTGGGGATGGAGGGAGCAAAGGCTCTGGCTAACGCACTGAAAAGCAACAGAAGCCTCAAGTCGTTGAAGTAAGTCCTGACTGGAGTTTGTGGTGATACATGTTGTAATGATGGGATAACCAGACATGATGGTTCACATATGATGACCCCAGGCCAATTTCTTTAGACGAAATGCAGCTTTATTCAGTATTGAACAAGGAAGATAACCAAAGTGTCTCTGTGAACATCAGAATAACTCCTTCTTTGTGCTTTTCTTGTTGTCCTCACACATGTCAATCTAGCTATTTCCGTGGGATTAGGGCTACCTTTAAACTACTCCTTATTTGTAAGACAATTCTAATAGATTTTCACGTTCTGATCTATTTCTGAAAGCTAGTGTCACCTTCAAACTGACCCTTCTGTGGAAAATTCTTAGAATAGATGCATTTGAAAACCTGTATGCTTAAATATTCCAACCTATCGCATGTGAACCCATATGTCAGTATTTGCCTAGTTTAGACAGCATAAAGAACTGTCATTGCCTTGGTCTTACAGTCGACGGTATTTAACCGTCTTTACGTAGTTTATACAATGAAGACACAGTTTACATGAAGATAAATGCAGAGCAGGATTGTCACACTCATATTTTAAAAACCTCAATTTTCTGAAATTTCAATTAATACAGTGAATTTTGAAGTCTCCCAATTCAAATACCTTGTCTCTTGATTAAGATTCAGCTTCTTAGATAAAGTACATCTGGCCAAAGGACTTTATCACTGATCATAAGGCAGTGCCTACTAGAAGGCTGACAGCAGTGAGCTAACATTGTGTTTTACTAATATACCCAACCAACGATCAAGCTTTAATATTCATGTTTGTCAACTAACAGCAACTGTTGGTCCAGTTTGCTGCAAGGCACCTTCTGTAGGATTTACATGTGCTGGACTTCTTGTTTGTTCCTTTCAAATCCAGCACTTTGGATTTGAAAACTTCATACTTAAATCACATTTAATTAAAGAAAAAACTTTTTCTCTCTGTGTGCATCATCAGTCTGCAGGAGAACTCTCTGGGTATGGATGGAGCCATATTTATTGCAACAGCCTTGAAAGGAAACCACCAGTTGACGTACATCAAGTGAGTTTTCTTTTCTACACCTGTCTCATATATTACATGTATACTGTAGACTTTTCTGTGTGTGTGTGTGTGTGTGTGTGTGTGTGTGTGTGTGTGTGTGTGTGTGTGTGTGTGTGTGTGTGTGTGTGTGTGTGTGTGTGTGTGTGTGTGTGTGTGTGTGTGTGTGTGTGTGTGTGTGTGTGTGTGTGTGTGTGTGTGTGTGTGTGTGTGTGTGTGTGTGTGTGTGTGTGTCATTTTGCTCATATTAAAAAGTGACATTTGTTTGTAGTTTGCAGGGAAATGGCATTGGAGAATCAGGAGCTAAGGTCATATCTGATGCAATAAGAGCCGACGCTCCGGGCTGTGTGGTGGACATCTGAACAAAGAAAGAGCAGCTTCTACTGCGGAAAGTTGCACATGTAACATAGAGATAACAGTAGGCTGGATCTGTTATAAGGAAAAGGTGTATGCAATTCAGTTAAAGCTGTATAGTATGTTGGTGCTGAATATCAATCTGGCTGTTCACTGTATAGTAAGATGTATATTCACTTATTTATTATGACATTATTATTATTGAGGTAGCAGTTGCCTAAAGGGATGAAAAAAAAGAAAAAAAGGTTGAAGATATTTAATGTTACACCATATTTCTATGTAAAATACACTCAGTATCTATAATTACAGAGTGGAGCCTCATCCCTCTTATTTGCTAATTAAGATGTTCATTTGCTCTATTTGCACAAAGGAATCTGGTGTTTAGCAATAAAATGGACATTCACACAGCAGTTACACTTGTGGTTTTTACAAGGACTTAAATTTGTCAAAAAAAGTCTACAGCTCTGTCCTTCTGCTGCTGACATCATAATACTCATGAACACACTATTATTTAAAGTGCTCATATTATGCTTTTTGGCTTTTTCCACTTTCTTTATAGTGTTATGTATATTTTTTGTGCATTTTATAGGTTTACAAAGTGAAAAAGTCCACACCAAAGGCATTTACCATCTCCAACAGAAAACACTGTTCCCAAAATGCTCCTAACAGCTCTAGCGGCCTTTACTTTTGCGACAAACGTGTGTCACTTTGAAACACACATTATAATGCTCGCCTAGCTTCTGATTACTTTAATTGTCCACTGATCTGGTCTGAGCAACTGGATGCCTAAACTTTTATAAAATTTATAAAGTAGGCTATCTATCTATCTATCTA
>NC_045753.1:21523466-21525046 GCF_008692095.1 Etheostoma spectabile
ATCTATCTATCTATCTATCTATCTATCCAATTGATGGGTAGAATGAACACGCTAAACAAAATCAGTATAGTCAATAGAAATTTAAGTCCTGAAAAAGGTTGTAATTTCGAACTGTAAAGTTAATCTTCACCAGAACTATATGCTGTGTCTTCTTTACATAATACTGTAAATTGTGTGATTATTCATATCCTTTTTGCTCTCATATTCCAAAATGCCACAGTTTCTCTTTTGTGTTCGTTTTTCCTCCGTGAACTTCATTACCCAGAAGCGCCAGGGAAGGCAACGCAACACGTCATGAGCGTCTTGACAACGGCGGAGTCTGGAGCGGGAAGGATATAACTGCTGCAGTAAAAAGCACTTGACGTCAAATCAACTTTGTTGTTGACCGCGTTGTTGACTCGGTAACGTCAGCTACATGGCTGACCTGGACGAGCCCCGGCGTCTCATCATGGTGTGAAACGGCATGTTGTCGGTTTGGTCTGTTGGAAACGGAGGGGTCGGTCATTTAGCTGTCTGTTTGCTAGCTAACGTCTCTAAATGTACACTAACATTATCTGCTCGAGTTCTAACAAGCAAGACTGAGACACCAACCGGTGGATTTCCCATTTGCGATATTCGCTAGCAATGGCCTCCAAAGGTAAAATAATTTATTTTAAAGTATTTGGGTATAAATACATAAAATTCAACAACAACAAAGACTGTAAGATAGAAGCCAATATTTGTAAACGACAGTGTATGCCGTTCACAGTCACTGAATATGATAATGAATGATGAATATGAACCCTGTTTTGACTTCGCAGGTTGGCAGCATCCTTACGTCAACATATTCAAACACGTCAGAGTTGAAGAGTGGAAAAGGTCGGCCAAAGAGGGGGATGTGTCAACATACACGGTAACTTTGCTACACACTAACCTTATACTTGTGATATTAAATTTTTACTTGACCCCCCCCAACTATCTTTTGAATATCAAAAACAGCTGTAGGCTTAAAAGGTGGCTGTGAGAAGTTTGTAGGTTTGCCTAAGTCAGCTGTGCTTGGATTCCATGGCTAGTGACCACTCAGCAAAACCTCCATAAAAACTTTTAAAAACAATCCTGCCAAATAATCCTCTTCTCTGCTATAACATTAGTTATTGTATGGTTAAAGGTTAAATCAACAGCTTTTGTCTTAGACCTCGCCAAAACTTTCAAGCCTACCCAAGGTGATTGATTTAATTGTATCACTTTTAACAATATGTATTGCGACCAAAGTTTTTTTTTAATGTTTAGCTACTTAATGTCCTCTTTCCCTGAAATCCCCTAGGACAAGAGACTGAAGTGTTCCGTGTTCAGGATCAGGGGTCCTGTTCCTGCCAACAGCTACATCCTGGTACCCAAAAACAGCAACCAGTCTCTGGGGTTGACAGGTCGCTACTTCTATCTTCTCTTCAGGCCCATCCCTGGCAAATACTTTGTTGTACACCTGGATGTTTCTGTGGAGGTATTTGACCTGTTTTCATTTAATGATCCTGACTGAGTATGTGTATGTGTGATGAAATCAGGTGTATCGATACAGTAGCTTGCATAAGTTTACACACCCA
>NC_045753.1:21525056-21525913 GCF_008692095.1 Etheostoma spectabile
AAGTTGACTAAAAAGAGGAATAAAAAAAAAAACATAATTTTGGAAATTAATCTTAATGCCTTAATTAAAAAAATAGAAAAAATCCAACCTTTTAAGGACACCAATTTTCTTTGTGAATGTAAAATGTATTGTAAATAAATAAATAAAATACAGGGTGCATAAGTATACACACCCCTATGTTAAATTCCCATAGAGGCGGGCAGATTTTTCTTTTTAAAGGCCTGTTATTTCAGGGATCCAGGATACTATGTACTATACTCTGTATAGTGTGATCAGTTCAGACAGTGGAAGATATTATGTACTGTAGATTTTGGCATTATAGAACAACCAGTTAAAAGAAAACCTCAGCAATTTACTTAGTTGTATAAAATTCAAACCATGTTTTCTATAAATGTTACTAAGGTGTATGTTGCTGATTGCAATTGATTTAAAAAGAAAAGAAAGGAAAACATTTTCTTTCCCCCTCTCTCTGTGCACTGTGATGTGTAGGAGGGGCTGGTGGTCCGTATCTCTTTTTCCAACATGTTCAAAGAGTTCAAGTCCACAGCTACCTGGCTTCAGTTTCCTTTCCTGTGTGGAGCTGCAAAGGACTCAGTCTATGAAAGCACGGCCAAATCTGCTAGACATGGTAAATTACATGCACACACATGCAATCATACTAATGTAGACTAGGGGGACTTGAAGATTTACTTGTGATTTGTGCTGGTACAAGTAGGCAGATAGTAGGCCAGAAGAAATTATCTGGAAGTGTAGAGAGTTACTTTTTTTACTTATTGCGCAACTCCCAACAAAGATGGAACAGAACTGCGATGCCTTACTCTGTAGCTAAAACAGAGAGCTCAACACACAGGGTGAAA
>NC_045753.1:21525923-21533117 GCF_008692095.1 Etheostoma spectabile
CAGCAATGTGCAGTACAACAAAAATATGGTGTTTTTTGAAAATGAAACCACATAAACCTATTCTAGTACAACCTCAAAATACAATTATGAACCTGAAAATGAGCATAAGTTTATTAAAATTGAACATTGAACCAAATTCGATACGGCACGTGCTTGGGGTCCCCAGTAGTACACTGCCAAGTATGAAGTAGGTCGGATGAACGGAAGCTCAAGATATGCAAGGACACAAAACTGGCAAACTCACAAACCGCACTGCTCTCCAGTTATAGTAGTAGGATAGTATTTGAGCCCTTGTTAGTATGCATTTGTTTTAAGAGTATTGTATATTAAATGATCTTGCATGTCTATGTGGTCCAGGTTTGGTGGGTCCTGCTCCCACTTTGGTTCGTTGGACCTGTCTGATGCTGGATCTGCAGTACACACTCTCTGTCTACCTCAACCGCTGCTACAGTCAACTAAAGAGCATTAAGCTTTGTGCCAACATGGCGGTGAAAAACATGTTTACCAGCGACCTGCTGCTAGATCCAGGTGAGACTCAGAAGACATATTACTGGATATAGGCACGCTTCATCTCTATCACCCTAATATTCGCACTATTACAGATAGTCTTTTTAGGTCCAAACTCAAAACATATCTGTTTAGTCTGGCTTTTGATATGTAGCAGTGGTGTGGCAATCTGATTCTTTATAACCTTTTCTGATTTTACTGCTTTCTATTTTCATTATTTCTATGGTTTATGTGTTTTTACTCTTGGTTTCTGATGTTAAGCACTTTGGATACCTGCTGGTTGCTGTAAAGTGTTATATAAATACATATTGATTGATTGATATGTGAATATCACTGGTGGGTTTCTACAAGTTTGGGGTAATGTCATGTGGATAGTTAGAGAAATGCCAAGTGCTGTTCTTTGAAGGGCACTTTAATATAAAGAAATTGTCAGCAGCGCTTTTTACTTAAAACTATGGATTTTTTTATTAAAGCAACAAAGAACCCTGTCAATCTTTAAACCACTCAATTCAAAACTATCTAAGTCAAATACATTAAATGCTGAGAATATTTTGAGTGTACTTAAAATCCTTTTTGAAGGAAAATATTTTCTTCACAAACTTATTATCCTGTATCACACTGCATCCTCAGATGTCTGAATAAAGTACATTGTGTCCTCTTAGTACATTTATGACATCTTTACTTGTGCAATTATCTCATTCAACAGGAGTTTCCTTCAGTGAAGCCAAGCTGATGGGTCTGGCTTCTTCTCAGGGAACAGGTCCTATACCCAGAGACATGTCATATCCTGTGCCCAAGGGAGGCTCCTGGCATGACCTCTATGATTATATCAGGTACAGTATCCTCACCAGGGAACCGCATGTGCATCACTGAAATTATGAAGCAAAATCTACCCTGAACTACTTTTTTTGGGTCATTTCTGGGGCCATATTGTTTGGAAGTGTTTTGTTGTTTTTATCCCTAGTTGGTTAACTAGTGAAACACTAATAACAGCATGATAAATGATTTTTGTATCAGTGCACCTGTTATTTTTTTTTTTTTAAGATTATGTTTTGGGCATTTTAAGCGTTTAGTTGAATAGGACAGCTTAGACTTGAAAGGGGAGAGGGGGCGGGGGGAAGACATGCAAGGGCCGCAGGTAGGAGTCAAACCTTTGGCCGCTGCATTGAGGAATAAATCTCAGGAGTAAAACTACAGTGACCCATTTTTGTCAGAGTGTACTGCTACATGTATGTATTGTAGTCCCTCATCTTGTCCTACCCCAACAGGTTTCCCTCAGAGGGAACAAAGTTACCCTTTGACTCCATTCAAAAAGGGAATCCTAGGCCCGAGTCTAGTAAGTACAGTCATTATTTTTGATGCCCATGCCATACTCTTATTATGCCATACTTCAATTTTTACTTTTCTCTGCACCAACACAAACTATCTTTGTATAATTTCTTCTGTTCTGCTCTTACCTATTGAATAGTTTTCATTATATGGTCATCAAAATAAATGAGATCCATTGGAACTTTCAGGGAAATCACTATTACTGGAAAAAATACTTGGGATCAAAACTGGTATGTAGATGACTGACTTCCATATTCCTTTCTCTCCCAGGTTGTGTCTCTAACCAAAGAAGCCCGATTAGAGAGGAACCTCGCTGTGTCAACCTCACCAAACCAGTTCAAGACCGTGTGTCCCTGATCCAGCAGATCACCACTCAAAAATCAGTAAGATTGAAGTACATTCAAATCGAGACTCTTTGATTCCAAACTTTGTAAACATAGCAGATGGTTGAGCTCAAGCCTTTTATATTGTACAATTTTTCAAGGTAGATTTTTCTTTTCTTATGTAGTTTTCTCCTTCTGTCTCCTTAGCTCCCGAGGAATCAAACCCCCGTGGTGACCAACATACCAGAGCTAGGTGTAGTCTCCACTTTCCAGAATGATGACTGGCTTTGCCGTAAGGATGACCAGCATCAGCCGGAATCAACATGCTCCAGCTCACAGCAGTTTACACCTAGGTCTCTCTGGGATGCCGGTGATGGGGGAGTACATGTGCACGTTCATCCTGAGGACGGCTTCAGCAAAAATGGGGAAGAAAGTGAAGAAGAGGTGAAGCTCCATGTTGACTAGATTGTACATTTAGCCAAACTTAAAAGCACAAGAAAAAACATTATAGACCAGATACTGTACCTCTCTTGTTTTGTACGTTATGTTCAGTATAATGCATGTCCTTTTGACTCCATGATGCCTTTGTACAGTTTTGTGGTAGCAATGGAAACACTGTTGACCTTGTTATATTCCCAGTTTGTTTGCACTCCAGTTCCACATCCGTTCCATCTATCATCGTCCAAAAAAACCACACAGCAGGTGAGAGAAGAGCACAGTAAAGAGTGAAATGAAAACTAGTTTTTTTGTTTGAGAGCTCATTACAAAGATTTCCTATAATCCTATTACTTTTTCTTCTCTCCATGCTAGAAGCTGCTCCCAGACCCGATTCTCAGACTCAATCGGATCATCGGCTTTGGAGGAGCCACTACCAAATGTGTATGGTCATTGTGATTATGAATGTCGCAAATGAAATACATTAAATCAAAGACTGATGGAAGTTTAACAGCTGTACTTTGTTACACTGTAGGCCCTGTGGAGCAAATCGGGTGATGCAGTGGTGTACCCGTGTCACGCAATTATCGTCTCTATGAAGATATCGTCTAACCAGCAGAGGTTCTTCATCGGCCATACTGATAAGGTAAATTAGCTGGGATGTGTTGTGCTGGAATGGCACAGCTGATTCTGGCAGCATCCTAAATAAGGTGCTTTGGTGATTCGCTTAAATCCTGGCCTTCTAATGCAGTTGGATTTTGTAAAGAGAAAGGATTATATACCATGTTCATTACATAAATGTAATTTTTGTAACATCCATGTCCATGTGTTTTCATTGTAGGTGTCTGCACTGGCTTTTAATGGCAACACAACACTGCTGGCCTCAGCACAAACTGGCAACCACAGTGTAGTTCGAGTGTGGAACTACCACAAAGGAAATTGTCTGGCCATGTTTAGGATTCATGCTCATTCATTATCATCTCTTAGGTAACCAACTGCTTATACACATGCACTCACTCACACACAGCTATTTTAAGATTAAAAAAAGCCTTTATATTATACATTAAACAATAAGGTCTAAGCTTATGTTGAACACTGGTCACTCACACTAATTTTGTCTTTTTTATTCTCTTTTCCAAGTTTCTCATACGGTGGCGGTATTCTCTGTGGCGTGGGTAAAGACAGCCACAGTAAAACAGTAAGTGCCACAAATGTTCCCACATAAAAAAAATCAATGGCTTAGATTTCTAATCTGTGTATAAAGTAGTTGGGTGCGATACTGCAAAGTTTGGAATCAATCCGATACCAAGTAAATACAGGGCCAGCATCGCTGATACCGATATAATACCAATACGTTTTTAATAATAAAGGTTGATGCATCATCAAATTGCTAAATCTGAATGAATATTCATGACCTTTAAGTGGTTTTCTGACTTTTCCTTTGGATTATTAATACGTTAAAACCCAGGACAGGATTTTCATATAATTGTATAAATGTGTTGTGTCAACACTGTATCTTAGTCTTTTTTACAAATTATACAGCTTGCTGTTATTTCAGTTTTGGCCTGAAAATATAGCCACACGCTCCTCTACTTCTCCACCATTCTTCTGCTCCGTCTCTGTCCTGCTTGTGTGTGTGTGATACTTCTGGCCATTGCCGGGCCTGGCTGCTTGCTTACTTGTTTGCTTGGCACTGCTAAGTCACGTGACGCTACAACATCAAATCACAAGTGGGGGAGGAGGAGCAAAGTGTGCCTGCTCCATACTGTGCGACACTTACAGACACAGACAGCCAGGCCGCCTCTTTGATGAAACTGAAACTAAAATATCAGTCTCATTACACTGGTATTCATCAGTACAACTTTGGTATCCATATTATCAATATTTGGATCGATCCACCCACCACTAGTATAAAGGCAATCATTGTAGCATTAGCTGCAATTAGAATCTGTAAAGAGAGCCATGAGTATCATTAGATCCAGATGAAAAAATGCTTAGCAACCCCTTGTATCATTACTTAGGCTGATATAATTAAATACAACCTGCTTTAAATTGCTCCCTTTATTTGACTTTATGACTCAGGAACGCTGCGAGCTGGCTGACTGTGTTTGTTGTTCTAATTCAACCTTTCATAGATGGTGGTGGTGTGGAACACTATGAACGTTAGTAAAGCTGGAGAGGTGACCATCTTAGCCAAAGCACACACAGATGTGGACATCAACACCATGAAGGTTGCCTTCTTTGATGATACAAGGTACCCTACCTTCTCTGTGTTTGTATTTTTGGTTGTGTATTATGTGTATAGTTTTTATTTTTAGCCAACAGTGCACATTTGGGATCATTGTTGTGCATATGTCCGACCATCTGTTGACCTGAACAGAGTAATTGTTGACTCTGGTGTATCTGCTCTGTTTTGTCTAATAATGTCGACAGCCAATGATCTACACCTCAATGTATACTCAATCATGTCTTGTTAGAGGTCTGCAGCAAATATAGGATAGAAGATTTAAGTTTATTTTCCCACACATTCGTTATGGAATGAGGGGTTCTGCAAAGAGAGTTCTGTTTATCTTGTAGATGTGTCATGACATGTGTCCACTCTCACACTTCCTGTGTCAGGTGCTCTTAGTGCAGGAAGGTGAAGAATGTTTTAGTGAGAGTGGGGAAGGTGAAAAGGTTCTAGCTGCAGGAGCAGGAAAGAAATAGGCCTTGTGCTGACTTGTCACTAAATTCGCTCTGGTTAATCTGTGAGTGTGCTGGTTCAGGATGGTGTCATGTGGCCGTGACAATATTCGCCTGTGGCGAGTAAGGAATGGGACGCTGCGCTCCTGTCCAGTCAACCTGGGGGAATACCACTCACTGGACTTCACCGATGTGGCCTTTGAGGAGGGAAACTCTTCCAACCAGCATCTTGATGATCGAACACTGTGAGAAACCAAAACAATTTAATGCAAATCCACTGAAAACGATAATGTTAAAAGATTACTATTTTCCCTCTCTGACTGTCGTTCCATAGTTTTGCCAGCAGTCGGAGTGGCTATATCTTTGAGATCGACTACAGCAGAGTTGTTATTAGAAATGTCAGGAGACTGTTGCCTGCACAGCAGCAGCATGCAAACCGCAGGGAGAAATGGACTTTTAACACAGGTGTGTTGTTCAGTAGTTTAATAACAGGGTTGGATAGCGGGGGAAAAAGCTTTGTAAAGAGCCTTGAACACTTTGTAGTGATGTGTGGTGTGGGTGTGGTGTGTGTTGTGTGTGTGTGTGTGTGTGTGTGTGTGTGTGTGTGTGTGTGTGTGTGTGTGTGTGTGTGTGTGTGTTGTGTTGTGTGTGTGTGTGTGTGTGGTGTGTGTGGTGGTGTGTGTGGTGTGGGGTGTGTGTGTGTGTGTGTGTGTGTGTGTGTGTGTGTGTGTGTGTGTGTGTGTGTCACCCAGGTCCAAGCATTGCCATCAACAGCATCAGTGTGTCCTCATCATTTTGTGCCACGGGCTCTGAAGATGGCTTCCTGCGGCTCTGGCCTCTTGATTTTTCTGCTGTCTTCCTGGAGGCTGGTAGGCACAGCAGGGTGTTGGTGGCATAAAATTGACCTGTAGCAAACAAACAGTAGCCGACTTACACTCCACAGAGAGTGATATAATCTTTAGTTCATGTACAGTATGTCTAAATCGTCATTTTCTAGTATGCAGGGGAGGGGTATTCAAGTTGTTGATTGACAGTGCCAATTCACTCACGTGTCAGTATTGGATTCAGCACATATGGATTATTTGCTTTTGGCCATCATCACATTTATGTACTAACATTCATGTCCATGAATATGAGATGTGTATGTGCAGTCTCACATACTTACATAGACCAAACAGTCTATTTGGAAAATAAGTCCGACACATGTCATTGTTTTCCAGAGCATGAGGGACCTGTGAGCCTGGTGTCAGTCTCATCAGACAGCCTTCAGGTCCTGGCAGCCACCTCTACTGGTAACCTGGGTTTCCTTGATGTGAGCAGCCGAGGTTACAACACGCTGATGAGGTCACATACAAACACTGTGCTCGGCTTCAGTGTGGATGGCATCCGTCGCCATCTCACAACAGCCTCTTCAGATGGCACAGTGCGCATTTGGAATATGGATTCCTTGCATCAGGTTAATCATTAACACATTGTGTTTTAAGATCCGATTACTTTTGTTACAAAAATACAGAGATGGAGTACATAGCCAAAGCAAAATGCGGTGTTGAGTCTTTATTGCCCACAGACCGTTACCGCAGAGCGATTGAAATATTGTTTTTTCTTTAAATTTGTTTGACAGGTTTACGGTCTGTGTACACAATCTCACTTTTAAAAAGAAAATTTGACATTGGCATTCAGGGTGGCTTTTTGTCAGTTGTTCTTTCTCTGTTGAAGCTCTGCTTTTGTACCCTGTTAGACTGTTTTGTGCTTTAAAAAAGGAAAATAGTTGTTAAAGTGCTCATATTATGCTAATTTTCAGGTTCATAATTGTATTTGGAGGTTATATCAGAATATGTTTACATGTTTTAGTTTTCAAAAAACACCATATTTTGTTGTGCTGTACATTGCTACTGCTCCTCTTTTCACCCTATGTGTT
>NC_045753.1:21533127-21539867 GCF_008692095.1 Etheostoma spectabile
TTTTAGCTACAGAGTGAGGCATCACACTATTATTTTATCTTTGTTGGAAGTCGCAGACGCGTAGTAGCTAGGTAAGGACTACTACCCAGTCAGAAACAGAGTATGAGGGCGCATGCCATGGTAGCAGCTAGTCGAGCATTAGAACGTGTATTTACAAAGTGATGCATTTTTTGTTATGAAAGTAAAGGCTGGACTACAATAGAGCTGTTTGGAGCTGTTGATATAAAAATGATGTATTGCACAATAAAGGAAAAAGCCAAAAAGCATAATACGAGCACTTTTATGGTAATTTTCTCTAGCAAAACTATATATACAGTATAAATACTGTACACTCTTGAGTCCCGACTCCCCAGTGGCAAACTTAACCACAAAGCAAATTTGTAGAAGTAACTTAGTATTTAAATAACTTTGGGTAACTAAAAAGTTTTCTACTAATTTGAAGGCGCTCCACTAACAAGCATATCTTTTAAATTATAGAAAATAAATAGATAGATAGATACTTTATTCATCCCAAAGGAAATTGTAGACACTTGACACTTTTAGGCAATTGACACTGCCTTCGTTATCATCAGTTTACCATTGGCTTATTTACTGTTAAACTAGATGTCTGTTGTCTCCTCCTCCTAGCTGTATGATTTTGTGTCAGAGGACAGCCCCTGTTCAGTGGCCTTCCATCCCAGCGAGCAGCTCTTCTCTTGTGGCTTCAGCTCCGGCATCGTCAGAGTCTTTGACATCTCCAGTGCCAAGCTGCTGGCTGAACACAAGTACGTCTAAACTAACCTGGAAGCTCCAGCAACTGCAGTTCTTTATTTTGGATATCAAAAGCTTGCATGGTCCCAATTGCTATATGCTATTGTATGAAATGTCAAGGAGTGTCAAATTACTGGGAAATACAGCTAGATACAATTCTTCCCAGCTCAGTCATGTCTCACCTGCGGGCCAGCTATTAGTGGCACAATATACTGATTATGATGATGTGACATGTTGCTACACATATACAAGGTCCAAAATACAGTAGCCTATAAAGTAACTGCCTGGATTAGTAAACCTACTTTAGCATTTATGGTAAAGTCACACGTGTACAATTGAATAAAGACAACACATGCAGCTGTGAATGCACTTTCAAATGAAAAATCTCTGTGTGTTTGTTTGTATTAACATATACAGATATGTATATACTATATATTACAGGCAGCACAGAGGTGAAGTGGTGGGTCTCGCCTTCTCTCCGGATGGGGAGTTCATGTACAGTGCTGACTCGCAGGGCTCTGTGGCACTTTACAACGCCTCTGAGGAAGACCACAATGTGATCAGAGTTGTGTGTATGTATACACCCGCGCAAGCCGATGCACAAACACACCGAGTTAATTTCACTACATCTTATGTGAACTTATAACAAAAACGCTATAAAATTATGCATACACTTTCTCATATGTTGGGTATTAGCCATTGTTGTAGTGAATTACTCAATTGTGTATCTGGTAGCCACGTTCAACATCAGTATTGTTTGATTAACTCTGTCCTTGTTTGGCCAGGTAATGTGGTTGCCCGAGGCACCGAGCGCGCTCCCGATGCTCTCGCAGTGAGCAGTGACAGTCGTTGTCTGGCTTTTATTGGCCCATCTGAGTACATTGTCACCATCGCTGACTCACAGTCTCTGGATGAGGTATATGCCATTTGTCGCATTGTTCATGTAAATTAAGATTAAATTTCATGTAACCGTTATGAAGAAGTGGTGAGACATCATCCGCCTTTCCCCAAATCTATATACCATACAGGAAATGTACCCAAGATAATATTCACATTTGATTATTAATCATATCACCTGAGCTTTGGAGGTCATGTTGTTCTTAGTTCTTATGTCTTACTTTATGTTCCTGTGTCCACATTATTGACTTATTCCATCTCTGTCTAGTTGCTCCATGTAGATGTGAGTATTTTGGACGTGCAAAGCCCCCGTCTTGATTCTGCGCTGAAGGTCTGCTTCTCTCCGGCCTCCACTGAACACTTGTTGGTCGCCACATCTGCTAACAAGATCCTCTGGGTTAACACCCAGACAGGCCGTCTGCTCCGAGAGGTAACACTGAGCTTTAACGCATTAGCAGAACATGTTGGGTACTAAAAATCAATAAATGACTTGTTGAGAGGGTCCAAGAATGAGCATTTGTCATTTAGGAAAGTCTGTGTGTGTGTCTGTGTGTGTCTCTCTCTGTCCGTCTGTCTGTCTTTGTGTCTCTCTCTCTCTCTCTCTCCATCCAGTGCTCATCCTCAGTCCTCTCTTCTCTCCCTCCATCCTCTCTCTCTCTCTCTCTCTCTCTGGATTTTGGCCTTGTGACAGGTGTCTAAGGTGCACAAACATCAGTGCTCGTCCCTGGCTGTGAGTGAGGACAGTCAATTCCTGCTGACAGCTGGACACAATGCTGTGAAAGTGTGGGACTATAACATGCAGCTCGATATTAACTCACAGGTAGTCAACAATTCAATATTTGTATTGTGAATGCAATACAAAGTGCTTTGACACCGATTTCAACCTGTCAATTAACGCAAACACGTTATAAAACATATTGTGAAACAAGCAAGAACAATATGAAGGCAACTAACAAACATTTTTATTAATGATTAATTCGCGATTATTTTCTTGGTTAATTCATTATTGTTTGATCTACACAAATGTAAGAGATAACAAAGATACATAAGAAAATAGTAAGAAATGCACATCACAATTTCCCAAATTCGAAGTGGACACATTCAATTATGTGTATGCACACACACACCAACCACACACACATACATATATATATATATTCTATATATAATATATATATATATATATATATATATATATATATAAATTAGGGGTTTAGTTTGTTTAACCCAAATGGGAGTTTTCTTTGCAACTTTTGACCTTCTTGTCCTCCTCTGGCCCATCTGTCTCACCAAAGTATTTTTCTGTACTGTGTCAGTAGTACCTGAATCATGTGTTTCTCTACACCAGATGTTCATAGGCCACAGTCAGCCTATCCGCCAGGTGAGCTTCACCCCGGACCAACTGGGCGTAGTCTCAGTGGGAGATGCCATATTCCTTTGGGACTTCCTGGCACATCCTGTTGACTCTTTGATTGACAGCCGGTAAAAATCCCTGTTGCATTGTTGAATCTTGTTATTAATGTGTGCGTTATAAGTTTTATCAGTCAAATGTCTATAACACTCTGTTCTCACTCACAGTTCACTTCCAAGAGTAATCTCAGGCCCTAAATCAGGTAACTAAATTTAGAGTTTGCTACAATGGCATAAGATGAACCTGATTTAAATGTTCTTACTGATTACAAATAAATTTTTGGAACAGTTCAACCAGACGCTGAAAGGAGTGGCGTTCAGCTGTCCAGTGGGATGCCTCGACGGACAGCGCCTCTCCCTTCCTCACCGCCACCACCACTGGACAGCAGCATCCTTGACCAAGTCGACCAAGAGGGTGAGTTCTGTTTGAAATTTTAAAATGACACACCGGCATCCTATCTATTGTAAACTGTATAATTAGCTTAAAAAATTTATAGCTGATGTCTTGTTCTGACCTCTCATTCTGTAAGTTGCATGGAATAAGTAAGATGTATCAAGACAAATCCGCCTTGGTGTTTATAACTTATAAAAGTCTTGATGAGTTCACACAGTTTCAGTAGCTAAAAACAGTAGATTTGCACCTATTTGAAAAAGTTGAAATGTCATCAGATCTTTCTTTTTCCTTGCTTGTGTGCTTCTTGAATGTAATTTTTTTTTTTTAAATGCTAATGTGCATTTTTAAAACTTTTGCGACTGTTCACTGACTGTTCAGTTGTAAATAACAGTTATGTTGCTTTCCAAATATTAACAAATGCCTCTCCCTCAACATTTCCTTTCATACATGATTGTCTAGTCCATTAATTTGTTAGTAGACTTTAGAAAATGGCAGCGTATTGACAGTTGTAGTTTTGACAAGTGCAAGAAAGAAAGATGCATTTCAAGCTCACATTCATGCTCCCGCACCATTTAATATAAATAATCACACTCCAGCTGAAAACGGACCTACCATTCGATTTGATTATTATTGAACTGAAGGAGGAAAAGCTTTTTCCCAAGGTTGTTCAGGTGTTGCATTTCTTGCTTAAGTGATTTGTCTCCAAATTGTTAACATTGCCTTGTTGAATTCATTTGCACATATAAGGAGAATGTCTTGTGTATGGATTTACAACAGCAAACTCAGAATGAAATATGGTGATTTTATTTTTTCTGCTTTTCACAGTGCGTAGCATTTGAATGCGTGAACATATAAAAAAAGAAATGACTGGTTGTCAAATTGAAGATTGATTTTGTCAGCCGTTACTGGCCAAGAAACTTGCTGAACATCAACATGCTGGAGTTAACTTAGTCAGGCCAGGAGAAAATAAACAGACTAGTTAATAACCAGGAGCTTTTATTTAAAATAGAGAGACAAAAAATGATATTAAACACTTATTGAAACCACTGGTTTAATGACAAATATACCTCAGCTCTAAGCCAAAAATGCCGATCTTCAAACTGTTTTTCAGTAGTTGCTAAGCAACACCAAGATTTACCCACAACACATGTATCAAGGTTTGAAAGAATTGGTTGCTAACAACCATAACAGAGGTGTTCAGTGAGCGTGGAGACTTGATAATCAGATTTATTGTCACCCATTTTCTTTCCTGCAGTTTTGGGTTCCTTGTCAATTTGTGATGAGACCACAACCATCCCAGCCAATACAGTCCCAGACACTGGTTCACGTCCTAACTCTGACCCCAGACCAGCTGTCTCCTTCCTCAAAGTCACAGAGCTGGTCAACACATCTCCCCTGAATACAAGTCACATGAACGCTGGTAGCTGACCCACTGCATCGTTCTGCATTAACAGTGAACACTGACTGTATTTTGTTTTTCTTCTTAATAGCAGAATTGAGCCTTCTCTATATTTTTGTCATTTAGTTGAGCTGAAAGGAAAGACGCCAGTACGTCCTGATTGTTACAAGCACTTTATCCCACGTTTCAAGACTTCCACTCTTAATCAGGTGAAAAGCATTTCATACAGTATAATGGTAGACTGAAGTCCCTGTGTGTATTTGTTTGTTTGCTACCCTGTCTTAATGTTCTCTCTGATCCAGACTGCTGTGGCTCCCCAACCAGGAGAAGAGGGCATAAAGCTGAAAGCAGTGATCGGCTACAATGGCAATGGGCGTGGCAACATGGTGTGGAGCCCTGACCAAGGTGATTATAATATACTGGAAGTATAAACTGTGTGAAATATTGTTTGGGAACACTTACAGTATACCATATTGGCTGTCAAATCCAAGTGGTTAGTTGCTATAAGCAGTGAGGTATCTCTGTTATTTTTGAAGTGTGCACAAAGCTATAAAAGGAGGTAATGCAATGAATGGCAGACAATGCTATGAGGTCTTGACTTGAAATGTATGCATATAAAGATTTTTCTTTAAAAAATGTTTTTTCCCAACAACTTGTCAGTGTTTTACTCTCATTCTTAATGAGGGTAAGATAGGAACTATAGCTTGAACATTGATAAGACTACAGCTACACACTGAATATTGACTGAAGCTAGACGGAAAAGGACAAACTAAAATTAAATGAAATACACAAAAGGCTTTTCCTCTCATACCCATTGTTAAAAAGAATTTTAAAATAAATAGGCACTGGTTAATGTTTTTGCCTAATCTAGTCATTTCAATCTGTTGCAGGTCTGATGGCATACTCGTGTGGCTGTGTGGTGGTGGTAGAGTACCTTCATACAGGAAGTCAGCGGCACTTGCAGGGCCACAGCGAAGAGATCTCTTGTCTTGCTGTCACAAATGATGCAAAGGTACCTTTCATAGTGCTAGACTTCACAGTTGTATAACAGTCATTTGAGCATTGATTGATTTCAGTAAGATATCAAAGCTCTCATGTCACTGTCTGCGAGGGTATTTTGGGTTCTACTGCAGGTGTGTTTTTAACAGTGTTGGTAGAACTAGTGATGGAGCATGAGTCAGCAGTGTGTTGAGGGGAGTGACAAACTACTGCTTCAAGTTTTCTAGGAAAAGAAAACTAAGAGCATCTTGATATCACTTTTTTTTTTTTACTGCTAAAAATGTTGTCTCAGGTTTGTCATTTTTATGACTCTGAAAATAGCTGTTGTGTGCTAAATGCACTCGGAAAGCCAGTGTCTGTAATCTCAGCCGAAGGCTATACCTCAGAGACAAAAAAACGCAGTCCCAACTTTTTTAGGTTAGCGAGTTTTTTAATAAGTCCAACAGAGTGGTAACTGGGGAGGTGATCTAGAACGAAAATGATAATTTTTCGACAGGTATCACACTGTTCAGCAGGCACCGGTCTTTGTGTGTCCATGCATGAATGATTTTATTTCATGTGATAGCGCCTTAAATCTTTCTTAATGCTGCCCAAATTCCAAGAAAAACATGCATATTGTGGACATTTTTTGCCATGTTTCATGTATCACAGCAGATGGTGAGCACATTTTTTTCCATGTCCAAGGATCAAAATAGGTTGAATGGGCCTCAGCTGGTTAGCTAAGCAGGGAAAGAAATCAGGTATATCAGCTGGTTGGTTAGTCACTCAGCAGGGGATCACTAATGGATTTGCCCCAGCCGTTTGGCCAGGCAAGCAGCACAGAAGCAGACTAACATTCTCACCAGGAGACAAGCTGGGGGCATGTCTGACCAGGACTTGGATTGACTTTCA
>NC_045753.1:21539877-21549566 GCF_008692095.1 Etheostoma spectabile
CCGTACTGCTTGGTGGGTCAGTGCTGTGTGAGCTCTTTGTGTTTACCACTCGTAATGAGAAGTTGTCAGCATTCACCTCTTCTTTTAGAACAGAAGTTGGCTTCAAGTGAGGCTCTGAAAAGCACTTCTAATGTGTCTATGTGTCAAAACGTCAATCAACAAAAAGGATTGTAAATGCTAAAGGAAATTCAGGGTAAAGGGAGTTTTTTTGCAAAGTCTTCTTAAATGCTGTTCAGATGTCTGTAAATCCTGTCTAGGAAAAAATTAGACTCTACAGTCTTGGGGCCCAACAAGTCCAGGATTAGGAAGCAGGTAGTCTATACTGATGTTTTATTTCCGTGATTATTCAGGTGCCGCCGGAAATTTCTAGGAAGCAGGCTACTTTTTCATGGTTAGCATGCATCCTGTTTGTCCTGTGTCTTGTGGATATATAATTTAAAATGCAGGTTCTCTGTGTCTGTGTTACTTTCTGTCCAGACGGTGGCATCAGCATCTGGTGGCAATAATGATAGTAGGAGCCTCATCTGCATTTGGGACGTCCAGAATGGAACTTGTCAAAATACCATCTCCTACCACAGGGGGGCGGTGCAGTGTCTCACTTTCTCTAGAGATGATCGATTCTTTCTCTCTGCTGGTTTGTAAAATATGAATTGGATTACATCCATCAGTCATGAGCATTTAAACTTGATGTTTTGCACCACCTACCATAATTGATTTAAATAAAGAAAATACATTATCTATGGCCAAACAAATGACTCTGCTACTACTGACCACTGATTGTTGCCTACGCCCTGTAGGAGACTTCTCGGACCCAGAGGTGGCTCTGTGGAGCAGTAAGACCTTCCAACTGCTGTCCAGTGTAAGTGTGTCTGGACCCATCCATGATGCAGCCTTCAGCCCCTCAACAGCCAGCCAGCTGGCTTGTGTGGGCAGCCAAGGGGCTCACTTCTGCCTCATCAACACACATGGCTTGGATATAGTCCTCAAGGTAAAAGACCACAGATTGGGTAAAGATTTTAGTTGTATTTGCTTTGGTACATAAGGATTAACCACTCCCTTACACATGTAGGTCCAAACAGTGAAAGCACCAGCAGAGGTGGGAGATGTGGAGCTGACGGCTCTGTGCTACCACATGGACTCCTTTCTGTTCACAGCCACCAATCGCGGACACGTTTGCGTCTGGGACGTAAACACACAGCGCTGCTTCATGACCTGGGAAGCTGATGAGGGAGAGATTGGTACAAATGGGCCCTCTTTATACACCTAACCATCTAATTTGGTTAACAATATTTTAACCAAATTCCATTAATGATAATTACAGGAAGAATAACAAAATAGCATTATTTTCTTGTATTAAGGAGATACTTTTTCAGTATTTTGCTTTTGAGTCATGGCTTGCATGTACTGTGGTCCTGGGTTACTACACATTGTAATGGGATTGATATGGTTTCTTTGTGTAGGAGTGCTGCTGTGTCGAGGGAACCGTCTGTTGACAGGCAGCAACACCCGCTGGCTGCGACTGTGGGAGGTAGAAGCTGTACAGGGAGTGAAGCCTCAGGGAAAGGTCTGCAATGAGGAAGACAGGTCTGTAGCTCATTCTTTTCATAGCATTCTTCCTCTGTCTTATCTAGGCAGTAGCCTGTTTTCTTTAATTATTTTATGTGATGAAAAAAATGCATGCCATTACTCAGGAACACAGTGGCACACCTGTGTTTTTTATTTCAGTTTCTATAAAATTCTGCTTAGGGGCAGTAGGTAAAAGGTATAGTATATTTATGATTTATGGTTAGGGTTGGGGAGGATAACCTTCCATTGTACTTATCCACAACAGCCCTTAAGATTGTCTCAGAAGTTTAAAATGTTAAAATATGCACATGATATAGTGTTGATAAGGTAAATGTGAGCAGTAAAGTTAAAAGAGTGTGTATAAAGTAGAGTTTATCAGTGGCTCTGTTAATCATTGGGCATGTTTATACAAATGTGTAATTATACTTAACGCAGTTTTATTGTGCTTTTTCACTGCTTCTCAGCCTGACTCTGAGACTGATTTTTATTCCTTTGTTCCTCTGTCATGTATTTTTAAAAAGCACAATAAGTGTCTACAACAAATGTGGAATTGGGCCCTTGGGACAGTTTTTGCTTGTTCTTAATTTCTCAAATAAAAATGTGAAATTGTTTTTTAATGTGTATTGTGTGAAGAGAGAGAGTGTGAATATGGTTCCATGTCATCCTCAGGTGGTTATGTCTAGATTTAATAATATGCTCATTGTTTTTGGTCCGTCCTTCAGTGGGACCGTGGTGGTGTTGGAGCAGGAGATAATGCTGGATGGAACGACGGTCAGTGCAGCATTTGATAATACAATGGACATGGGCATCGTTGGCACCACAGCGGGAACCGTCTGGTACATCAACTGGCCTGACAACAGCAGCATCCGACTGATCAGCGGGCACAAGACCAAGGTACCAGTGTGAGCTGTGGGAAATGGAAAATAACCATATGCACATCTTGTGTCTCCAGCGGGGCATTGGAACATAAAGCTCATAACTGGGAGATAAGTGTGTTGTTTAGTCAGCACGGGTTGATGGCATGGTTTTCCTGTGCCTGCCCATTGCATGTCACACCTCCAATCCGTAGTTATATGACTGCCAAAAGCTATAGATATATTAGTACAAAATCTGTAATGATTTCTACCAATTCAGTATATTTGGAAAAACTGATCTGTTGCTGAGCTCTACAAACTTCCTACAGAGAGCTGCTGCATTCTGCACTAAATCTTGTTTACCAAGCCCACTCTGGCTGACATGTGAACTGCATATCTTTTTTAGTTCCTCATTTTAAAAACAGTTGCTGCTTAGAAATTTTTGAGTGAAGAATGTAGAGGTTATGTGCTATGTCAGTTGGTCCGTCCACCACTCTGTTCCAGACTGAAATATCTCAACAACTAGGAGATGGTTTGTCATAGTGCCCAGAGGATGAATCCATCCCCTGACTTTTCCTCTCACGCCACAACAGGCTGACAGTGATGGCTTTTACTGAAATAGCTCAACAGTATTCAGATGGATTGTGATGACATCTCTATGGTTGCCTAGACAATGTATATTGTTGACTTTGATGATCCTCTTTGACATCTAGCACCATCATCAGGTCAAAATTATAATTTGTCCAACACTTTGGTATATGGCCAAATGCCAGCAAAACTAAAGGCATTCCCATTAGCCGCAGCTGTACTTCGTGTTTAATGTAAATTAGCATGTTATCACGCTAACTAAACTAAGATGGTGAATTTAGTAAACAGTATACCTGCTAAACATCTGCATGTAAGTATTGTCATTGTGAGCATGTTATCATGCAGGCATTAACATTTAGCTCAAAGCAAATCCAATTCATGTATTTGGCTCTTTATTAATTTACCTGCCAAAGTTTTGGTGTTATTCAATTTTTATAATCTTAATCTGATATTGTTTAATATTCTGATTGAGGCAAAATGTTAAGCTTTCAAAAAAAAAAAAAAAACATAATTATGAATGCACCAGGAGATTGTTGCAACCGCACAAAAAAGCTAGATAAGACAGATGAAAATGACCAGATGTAACTTCTGAGGGAGCTCTGTGCGAGGGTCATGCTGCTGATGTTGACATGGCGATCCAGGTTTGGCATTCATTCTCTGCATGTGCTCCTCTGTGCGTTCCAGGTGAATGATGTGGTGTTTAGCTCTGACGAGAGACATTTTGCCACCTGCAGCGAGGACGGCAGCGTGAGGGTATGGTCAGCCCCCAGCAACGAACTGGTGGTGCAGTTCCAGGTGCTCAATCAGGTGAGGGAACACACTTAAAAAATATTCAAAATGAATAGGTGGGTCAGGTCCAATATAGACTAAAGGATGTCGATGCTTTTTTTTCTAATAGACAGCTTGCTGGAACATCTGAGACTGTAAATTTGGTGGGAAAGTCAGAGAGTATCAGGGAATTTTACAAATGACACAAATATAACAGAATAAATTATACAAGTTGCATACAGCATACATTGTTTAGATAATACCCCCTCCTGTTTTTTCTCTCTGTGGTTCAGGGCTGTGGCTGTGTGTGCTGGAGCCCTTCTTCCAGTAAGGAGAGCTCATGTGTGGCTGCAGGATACAGCGATGGGACCCTGAGGATCTTCCGGCTTTCTTCCTCCGAGATGGAGATGAAGCTGCATCCCCATCAAGTGGCTGTCACTGCAATCCAATACTCTGCTAACGGTGAGAGAGGACAGCAGTGCCAAAAACCTGCATCGTCAGCATTTACAATGATCATGCCTACTTACTTTTCAGGAGTTACTTCATGGTAAAAGGCTGTAACTGTATGTTTTGGGCCTCCTCTCTTTGGCACAGTCTTCCTAGTCTCCGCCTACTTCTTGTAGTGCTTGTTTCATGCCTTTTTAACACCCTCTAGAGGAGAGACCCGATGCAGCAGGTTACTGTAGCGAACTGAAGTGGTCAAATACTAATTGAACCATGAATAAACAGACAGGCCAGAGCACATTTGAGTAGTCAAGAGAAGATCTGCCCTTCAAATTCAAAGACCCATGATTGGGTCCATGTGCTTGTAGTCAGTTTCATGTTAATTAAAGCTTTCACATTTATCCAGTTTAGCTCTGTAACTCTCTCTGGCCCCCTACAGGTCATGTGATCCTTTCAGCGGGGAAGAATGGCCTGGTAGCTGTCAGCAGCCCTGTGAATGGAGGGACGATGCGTGTCATCAGGGACCACAAAGGAGCACCTATTACCACCATCCAGTGTGTGGATGAACAGGTCAGCTCACCAAATCAAATAAAGGAGGGAAGCTGTAACAGTGTTTAACGTGGCAGCCCAATGTTTCACCGAAATAGTGACAGAGGTTTGTATAGCAATCAATCAAACCCTTTGGACAGCCCTCTAAGTTACTTCCCCTTTGAGAATGATTCTTCATTAAGTTGGAAATTTCTTCTTAAATTGGTCTTGATTCCTGAATAGGTAAACATGTAATTTTTCTTCAAATGCACTCCTTTTATCATATAATGTATGTTGGCAAAGAAAGTGGTACTTGGCGTCTCCAGTACAAACGCTCTTGACAGGTTTACTGCCTGCCTCATACCAAAACAACTGCCAGACATTTCCTTTCATTGGCTCCCCGCAGCTAAAGCCACAAGGTCATGGATCGTATGTGATGCTATTTTAAACGCAAGGGGAAAAGGTTCCTGGCTTTGTTTGGTTTCGTTGACATTTTATGATATTTTTCATCGTACGTTTCTGAAGCTGTTTAACTTTCTAATCCCCAGTGTAAGAATTTCGGACTGGACGGAAACGAGATGTGGTTGGCTGCCAGTTCTGACAGACGTGTCAGCGTGTGGGCTGCCGATTGGTTGAAGGACAAATGTGATCTGCTCGACTGGCTGACGTTTCCTGCTCCGGCCTATTTTGGGGTACTGTCTGTATTTTAAGTAGTAGTACATGGTAATGACCAAAAATGTCACTCCAAATGTTGAGTGCTGCTGTATCTCTTTTTTAAGGCTCACAGATACTCAATCTCCTTTTTGTTAAGTAAGTAACAACAGATTGGCTTACTTAAACTATAAGGCTGGAACTTAACTACTAAAATTTAGCCTTATAATACTCTTTGACAAAATCAAATGTGTCTAGTAATTTTACAGGATTGAATTAGTGCTGTCAAAATTACAGCGATAAAGAGTTAACCTAAATTCCTTTCATGGGCTTGAGTCTGCCATATTATGCATTCAGCATATTTTGTAAGCAAACAGTACCTTTTGAGATTATTCTGGAAAATGTTCTAGACAGTATTTGTCATTGTTTTGGTTGTTGCAATAATAATAAACATTTGCTTAAAGCAGGCATGTTTGTCTGCTCCCATGTTGATCAGAGCATTAAATGCTTCAACATAAATTAATATCCCTTTTAAAGTATCTGTAAGTTATAACAGATAAAAAAATGTGTGATTAATCCCAAGTTAACTCTGGAGAATCATGCCTTTTCATCACAATTAAATATTTTAATCGATTGACAGCTTTAGATTGAATTGAACATTTTGATTTGTGATCTATGCTTAGGAAAAAGTTTGCAGACAATATTTCCCTTCAGCCTATTTTATTTTAAATGTCGGTGTTATTTTAACATTTTTCAGCATTTTGTTGCAGCCTGTATTTGGAAATCTCTGCAAAAAAAATGAAGCTCAGTCCATGTTTGCACATCTAATATTTTTTAAACCTTTTGTTGCTATAGGATGACAGTCCACCGCCCAGTCTGGCTGCCTTCTGCCCTGCAGACCCCAGCCTGGTGGTCTACACTGGCTATGGAGTAGAGAAAGAGCTGTCCTTCTACTGCCTGGCTAAAAAACAGGTACCGCAGTTCTTCCTTCTTCATTCATTTACCACCATGTTGTAATGTCTCCTGTACTGGGCAAAAGCTGCTGGCAGAATGTCCACAAAAGTGTGTATACTCTCATACAATATATACTGTATATTTTTATACTACAGATAATAAAAAAGATTGCCCTGCCTGACTGGGCCACATGCTTGAGCCTCTCCTGTAAGAGTCAACTCATAGCAGTGGGATCAAAAGGTAAATTCAGATCTTTTTATGATGTATCCCCATATAGTACCAGTAAAGAAATATGATTCTTTGGTGTAGTGTAAGTTTGGAGCACAATTCATGTCTCACTATATGTTTAATCTCTTATCAGGGCGAGTGTTAAAGTTGATCAAGTCGACCAGCGGCAGGTTCCAGGACTTCCTGCAGCACAGCGACTCACTGCAGACGTGTCGCTTCTCTCCCTCCGGGACCCTTCTTTTCACTGTAGCTTATAATGAGATCTTGCTGTGGGAGGTGCAGGGCCTCACATCTGTTTTTGTAACTCAAACCTTTTAGGTTTATTCCGTTTTATACATGACTAGTTCAAATTCTTTCTTCATGTAATTTTATTGTTCCATTTTTATTTTTTTTTATCAATTTTGAGGCAAATAGTAATTTGTGGAGAAGCTTTGTGTAACATTTGCTACATTGGAGCTTCTTCTTTATGCATGTATGGTTTTAAAATACATTTTTGTTGAAGGAATTGCTCTGTGTGTCCAGTCACTTCTGTTTGACTATTTGAGTTGTTGTTTTGTTACTGTGAGTTAGAATGTGTGTGAATACTGATGAGTGATTGAAAGTTTCTGTCATGCCAACTGTTTTTTCAGTGGTAGATAGAATCATATTTTGTGGGTTGCTGTAAGGTGGGATAGGGTTCAAATGAAAAGTAGCAGTAAGTATGTAAAATAACAATCTGTAATGTAAGATGACTCCAACATGCTTGGATAGAAGCGCACATAAAAAGGAGAGCTTGCTTACAGCCAGAGATGTTTATATTTTGACTGGTCTTTCCACAAGAATGATTGAGGACAGGCAGCAGTTCAACATTTTGAATTTAATTTAATACAAAACCAGCTGGAAGTAGAATAATAAGATAAGATTGTCATGCAGTCAGGAATGTGATGCAGGTAGATTCAATTGTGGTAAAAAGAGGGCAATTATTGAACATTACATGTTTGATATTGAAATGTGAGTAAAGCTGGTAAACAGACACTAGGACTGTGATAAACAACAGCTGCCATTGAACTCCAATTATCCTCTCCATTTCGTTTTTGCTTCGGAGAACTTTGGATCTTCCTGTGCAATGGACTCAGCAACAAAAACCCAATTTTGACAATCTGTTGCTTTTACCACAACAGAGGTGGAGGTTTAGATTAGTAAAGATGGAGATCCAGGTGTGGGAAATGTCAGACTCTTATTTCCCAAATGATGTCACCCCACCATGAATGATTTGGATATTGCATGTCTGCTGTAAACCGTTTGGATTAGAGTTATTTCTTGATTCAGATTTCACAATCTATAAAGCTTGATGAAACAAGTTGTTTCAAAAAGCTTTAACCTTTTTACAGGACTATATAAAAATTCAGGTAAAGGCCCATCATTTTATAATAATGTACAAGATGATAATGCTAGTGTTATAAGGGTTTAGTAAAATTAATCCACACTGTTGTGAATGAGGTTTGTTAACATCTACTGAAGTTGAGGTGCAATTGTAAATAAATCATCTTAATTGTTTTGAGTAGAATTAGACTGTACATTGGTTTGTTTTATATTAAAATTTACTGTTGCAGTAAAGGATTACCAAGGATGTTGTTGTTAATGGGGTACAATTTGGGGCAAAGGTGGAAAGTAGCAGACATTTAATGAAGAGCTATATCATGTAGAATTTTGAATTAAGCATACTGCAAAGCTTTTCTGTTTAATGGGACTATATTAAACACATTTAAAAATATACATTTCACTTTCACTGTATTTGTTGAACGTATTACAAACAAAACATGAGATCCTCATAACATACATTGTGAGGGAAACGAAGGCAGTAGAGTGTTACTTCGTCCAGCAGAGGGCGTGTTTTCACGGTCTCTGTGAACCGGAATGATATGGTTTCACCTTGTGTGCAAATCGCTGTGGAGAGGCACACGTTAGATTTTCACTAGAAATTTGACATTCAAATGCAGATAAATGCCACTGCAATATTGAAGCGCGTCTGACTCTTCGTCAAATAGAGAGGAAAAATGAAACAAGACGTCAGGATACTCTTATTGGGGGAGCGTAAGTCATTGGCACTGAAAGCTGTAACGTTAACCACAAGCTAAAAGACTAGCTAGCTAGCAAACATTAGCTGCTGTAGCTAACTAACTTCAAACTTGTAGCTGAATTTATCTCGGTTACTCCTGGTGGCATGGTGGTGAAAACTGTCTTAATTTGAAAATGAATGCATGTCTACACTAATTGTATCCTATTAGATTAAATTGTTTTCTATGAAGGGGCCGCTCTACAAATGTTAATTTCCGCAAGACTAACTTAGCAGCTCAGAGTAACTTTGCTTTTAAGTTGTGAATAACGATAACTGTTAAGGTAATTAACTACCATAGAGAAGATATACGGTAGTAAACCTGTTATTGTTGTTTTGTCGTCTAACTTATTAGCTGCCATCCACTGAAAGCCACATTACACAATGAACAGCTGGAACGTTATTTAAGTTTTCTGCGAAATAAAACGTTTAAGTTAGAGAGCATAGACATGCTAGCTAGCTAGTAGCTGCAGTCATGAAGGAAAGTTAGTACTGTAGGTTAACGTAACGATAGAACAGTTAACCTAACTAATGTTAGTAGCTAGCTACTAAAATTATGACCATGCTTTTTGAAAGTGGAGATATTTCCCATTAAACTGCATATTAAGAGGTAGCTAACCGTTAACTGTTCACTATGACGGTTTTATGGTGTTTTGTGTTTACAACGTGATCAATGACATTGATTGAGTATTGTCTGGCTAAAAATCCGTTGTTTAGTTGCAATACAATAATGTTTGCTTCATGCCATGTTACCGAGCAGCACTTAAGACCATATAAGGGGAATCATCTAAGTGATAACATAAAGAGTAGCTGATTTACTAGTACATGCACCTAAGTGATATCACTCCATCACACAAGCTAAATTGGATGAGTCTTTCTCTGCCACCTCCTCTCATCCTCTTCATATTGTCTCCTCCAACAGCCAAGGTGGGGAAGACATCGCTTATCATGTCTTTGGTTGGAGAGGAATTCCCAGAAGAGGTAAGTGTTAGTACAAATATTCACTACTTCTT
>NC_045753.1:21549576-21576969 GCF_008692095.1 Etheostoma spectabile
TTTTTTTACTTAAACGTACTTTTAGCTGGAGGATTCTTTGTACATGTAGCTACCTGACCACCTATCCTTGTAGTCTATATTAACCACAGTTGGCTAATTATAGTCACAGTTACTCTACTGTAGGCAGTACTCAGTAAACTGGTTAATTTTTGTGCAGTAAAGAAAACAAATTGTTTCTTGGTAGTGTTCAATGTGTGCAAGCTAATAAGTGTCATTTTCATTTGAAGCTTATTTTGAATTATGTAACTATGTATCCTCCCTTTGCAAAAATGACTTCTTAGAAATAGAAAGCTATTGTATATTACAAAATAGTACTGTTTCTTTTAAGTTTAATTTGTTTCATACTGTCATTAAGGTTAGGCTAATCTACTGATTCCAATACTCAGTAATCCAAAATGGTTGGATTCAATATAGTTTTTTGCCAAGAATTTGTGACTTTTGCAGCATGTTTGGGCATTGTTTGACTTGATGAAATCAGCATGCCCTGCTATGTACTATGAGGCCAGTATTGTGTTTTACTGTGTAAAGTTAAAAAAAAAATATTGCCTAGCATTTTAAGTTTATGGTTTGATTTTGTTCCCTAAAGCCATACTTGTGTACATGCTTAATGCAAAATAGAAAATGTGTATTTGTGTGATGGGAGGCTGAATCTTTGGATGGTTTTATCTGTGATATGCAATCTCTGACAGGTTCCTCCTAGAGCTGAAGAGATCACTATCCCTGCTGACGTGACTCCAGAGAAGGTGCCCACACACATAGTGGACTACTCAGGTAATGTGCCCTGAAGGCTTATACATGTAGCACCACCAGTGTTTACTTCTGTGGGTGTGGGTGGGTGTAGTGTGTGCGTAAGCATGTCTGAATATCATGACTTTAAGATTTGATTGGTTTTCCTCAACAGAAAAAGAGCAGAGTGATGAAGTCCTTAGAAGTGAGATTATCAAGGTAAGTACACCATACTTCATTGTGGTTTTATACGATTTTACTTGACAAATAAATGAATAAATTGAAGGGGGAAAAAATACAGCACTAATTAATATTCTGAACATCATCCGTTTTAACAATTAAGCAATTCTGTGCCCAGAGTAAGAGTAACATGTTTTTGGGTTTATAAATACATGTAATTGTTTCTGAGGTTTCTCACAATTTTGTTAAGACCAAAGTCATATTTCTAGGAGGCCTAGCATTTACGCCGCTTGGGGCCAGCAACCTAATCATCTTCCATTCTTATTTACTTTTGTCATGTTCTGTTTTATTCGTGCAGTGTCGTAAAAATAAGTATTTTTTTTCTCAAGGATTTTAATAAAAAGTTATACAAGGTTGATAGCATTTTGTGGATTCTGAGTTTTTGGCTTAAGGTCCCTCACAGCTGTTTTTTCCTCAACCTAAACAGGCTAACGTGGTGTGTGTGGTGTATGATGTCACCAACAATGACACAATAGACAAGGTAATAATCTGCTACTTGGTTTACCTTGTCTTATACTGTTCAAGCATTCCACATAATGCATATCACATTTACTTAATGCATTTAAAATACAAATAGCACTTTTCTCTGCATTTGTTTTTCAGATCAAAACTAAATGGATACCTTTAATTAACGGTGACGCAGAGAAAGGGAACAAGTATGTATCAGCTGTTGATGGGTGTGTGCTCTGGGCTTTTCCCAAGGCATTGCCATCTGCCATTGAACCTTGCACTCCTCCATACTGTTTGCATGTTATGTTGGCAAACTTGGTAATCTAGGAGTTTGAGCCTGATCTAACGTTGCAATAAGTCTCTCAGAATAAGACCTAAGAGTACATCAGCAATGTCCAATATGTAGAACTGTGTGTGCATGCAGTACACTATTTGAATGTCAACTGATTTACATTATATCTTTGCATTGCATGGATACCTGTATTTACACAGTAGACCACAACAGGGTTATATAGAGAGTTATCCTGTCTCTATGTTGTTCTATTAGAGTTCCCATCATCCTCGTGGGAAACAAGTCAGATCTGCGCTGTGGGAGCTCAATGGAAACCATTCTTCCCATCATGAACCTGTTCTCTGAGATTGAGACATGTGTTGAGGTGAGACTGAACTCTCTCACAGACATATCGAGTCTGCTAATTACTGCACACCTGCTAACCCTAGCTCTTAGATACAAATAATTACACATGCCCACATTATCTGGTCTTAAGTTTGCTTAAAAATTGTACCTGAAATATCTTTTTTCTTTTTATTTTTCAAGTGTTCTGCAAAGAACCTGAAAAACATATCAGAGCTGTTCTACTATGCACAGAAGGCAGTTCTTCACCCTACTGCACCTCTTTATGACCCTGAGGACAAACAGGTCAGCTATTTTTTGAAATGTGATGCCAACTGTGGAGTCAGCTGTCTGTCTCTCTCAGTCCACTCATTTACGTTTCTACATGCAAATGATCATAATATTTTTGTCCGCCAATATTTTTCACCAGCTAAAACCACCGTGTGTCAGAGCCCTTAGCAGAATATTCTACATTTCAGACCAGGACAATGACCGTATCCTCAGTGACGCAGAACTCAACTGCTTTCAGGTGCCAGTAAAAATCACTTAAAGTTCTGTCTTCACAGTTATTATTTGAAACAAAGCTCTTTGTTTGCTATATAAAAAATCCATCCATCTTATGTTTAGAAATCTTGTTTTGGGAATCCTCTGGCACCTCAAGCCTTAGAAGATGTGAAGACAGTAGTTTGGAAGAACACCAGCGATGGGGTGCAGGACAACGGCCTGACCCTAAACGGTAAAAATCACTCAGGAATGAGAACATGCAAATTTAAACGCTGTTGTCAGCAAAGCCAAACTTAACTAATGGCAAGTATTGTATGTCCCCTTTTTCAGGTTTCTTGTTTCTTAATACGTTATTTATCCAGAGGGGCCGACATGAAACCACATGGACTATACTCAGGAAGTTTGGTTATGACGACAACCTTGATCTGACTGATGATTACCTTTACCCTGTGTATGTCAAGTGACAGTATTGTACTTTATCTGTCAACTCCGATGTCATTTTCATATTGCTTATAACTATAACATTACAGCAGGTTGTATTGCAATAGTTTTGGAGAATACAGATCCCTGTTCCTGTTTTCTACCTAGTCATCTATCTCAGACCCAACTATCTATCCCGTATTTTTCCTGCATTTCTGTTAGGTGGTGCCTTTGTTGTGTTTGTACACACTAGTCAGGAATGCCCAGGTATCTAAATATGTTAGTGTTGTTTTTCTGTTGTCAGAATACAAGTTCCCATTGGCTGCACCACAGAGCTCAATCATTTAGGCCACCAGTTCCTCCAGCGGCTCTTTGACAAGTACGATGAAGTGAGTAGCAATCCGGGCTGCCTATGGTCACAATGTCCCACTGGACAGTAGAGTGTAACTTTTAAGTTAAATATTGTGGGAAATGTTATTTTTGGTGTGCAATTGTTGTGTGTTGAATATATAAAGTGAAAAGCATTTAAATTGCTGTAAACATTAAGTAGCGGCTGTCAGTTTTCTGCGTGGCCCATTCAATAATCAAGGGTTTCCTTCCTTTGTGTGACCTGAACTGACCTTTTTTCCTACTCAGGACAAAGACTCTGCCCTGTCACCGACGGAGCTTAGGAACCTGTTTTGCGTATGTCCTTACATACCATGGGGTGCAGAGGTCTACATGACTGTCCCAACCACAGACAAGGGCTACATCTCATACCACGGCTACCTTTGTCAGTGGACGTACGTATCGCACACAATTGTTATTAATTTTTTTGTGTTTGCATGCTCTAGTTTTACACATTTGTGCACTTAAAAGCAATTGTAGACAATTCAAAGGTCACATGTATCGCAATCCCTTCACATGCAGGCTCTCTGCGTACTTTGACATCCACCATTGCCTGGAGCACCTAGGATACCTTGGCTACCCTAACCTCACTGAGCAGGAGTCACAGACTGCTGCAATCACAGGTGTGTTTGCGTAATTTACTCTTCCTATGGAACATGGGAGTTACTGGGACTTACTGTACATCCTCTTTGAACTTAAATCCCAGTCTCATAGTTAACCACTGTTCTGTAGGAGGATTACTCGTTTAAATCCTGTCCGCTGCTTCTTAATAGGCCTTCATACTTGTACATTTGCCCTTGAGATGTGAAAGAGTAGTTTGAGTTTATAAATTGCACCCGTGTCAATACGTTTATGAATGGTTTGAAATATAGTGCACTCCTCACACATTTTGTTCTTGTATTTGTTATGAGCATTAACTAAAAGAATAATGACTACTGATTATGTTGTTCTGTTACGTTGGTGTATACAGTAGTAGTGTCTCTGTGCAGAGCTACAGTACCAGTAAGAAGTTTGGACACGCTTACTTGAATGGGAAAGCGTGTCCAACCTTTTGACTGGTACTATACTGTGTGTAAACTAAAGGCCGTCTAAGGCCACTTTGTCAGGAATGCGAGTACAAGATGTGTGATGTAATATGTCTTACTGCTGCTAACCACACTCATTCTGTCTTGGAGGGGAGCATCTTTAGGTGATCCTGCTGTAGATGTCAGAATAGCCAGAAGGACACAAAGATTAACAGATCTTGTAATAAGGAGACGAGTTACTGGTTGTAGCATGTGCTTAGTTACTGTGTTTTATGGTGCTGACTCAACCTTTCGTTAAGCAGTACTAATGTTAACTGTCATTGTAGTGTTTCATTTTTAGCAATGCTATCAGTATCGGTCTTAGAAAGGCAATGTCATTTGGTTGATCTAATCTCCTGTCAGTTGGTTTCATAGTCAAATAAGTTGGTCCTGAGTCAAATATCTTAACAAGTGGATGGATTGCTACAGTGTTTGGCTCAGACATTCATTGCCTATTGAGGACCAATCCTAAGGCTTTGGGTATTATGTGATCAATAGATGAGTCAGGTCTGACAGTATAGAGGGGGGCAATTTCATTTCTAGTCAAATTTTATGTTATGCCTACATGTCTTGTGACTATGTGTCTTGTTTCCTCTGACTATTTTACTTTAGTGTGAAATAAATGTAATGCAATTAAGTGGCCTTCACGTAAAAGGTATTTTTTGCTGTAATACATTTTAAACCCAGAGATTATCTGACAAACTAAATTGAAAAGATGGAAATTACCTATTTTTTGCAAGCCGGGCTTATTTTCATTATGTGCTGACATCCCTTTACAGCAACACTTTAGTAACAAGCTTTACTGATTAGATCTGAGATGCAGCAGTTACAAATCCTCAAGGATAAACAGGTCAACACAAGTGATGTGATTTGCCCGCTGGGCTGTAGTCTCTATGCTCTGTTTGGTGTCCAAGGCAAACCAAGCAGTGATCAACCAGGAAAGAACAGACTCATTGGTTGCATGGCAGAAGAACTGAAAAAACACCTTCTGTGACAGGTTGATCTTGCTCAGCTGGTGCAGAAATGACATCTTCTGCTTTAGGGATGTTGGCCTCTGACTTCATGGCTAATAATAATATTACCTGGAAAATGATGAGCTCTATCTTTGCCTAGCAAATAGTGAAAATTAGGAAAATCTGAAATAAAAAAAAATCAAAGACCATTTTTTAAAATTTTTTACAGGGATTAAAGTTCTCAGGCTTCAGGCATGGTGCAGTTTTACATTTATATAATACTTAATTTCATAAATTGTACACATTTCCTCCTGGACAGCATTTTAGGCTCACACATTTCCTTCTTTAACCCCTGTTTTTAACAATTGATATGCAGTCAAATTCTAACTGACAGAATGGCAGCCCTGTGTGTTTGTTGTGCCCTGTGTTTATGTTTTGTGTTACTGCTTGTTTATATATGCACAGTAACACAGGAGAAAAAGGAGGACCTGGTGAAGCGCCAGACACAGCGGTCAGTGTTTCTCTGCAAGGTGATCGGACCGCGGGGGACGGGCAAGACAGCCTTTCTCCAGGCCTTTGTGGGCCGCAACGTTGTGGTATGGCACCATCTGCTGCTAGTCTGAAGCTGAAAAATATTAAAAACGTGATACACTTGTACTAGTCGGCATAATGAACGTTGCTAAGTAGTGACTCTTTTTCTGGATTTTTTTCTCTTGTTTTTACAGAATAAGGGAAATTCCAGCAGTGCCTTCTCCCCCTATGCCATAAACACTGTACAAGTCAGCAACCAGGAGAAGTACCTTATCGTAAGTAGCTCCCATCCTGATCTTAATGCTTGCTGACCCATAACCTCTGACCCTGACTAAAGCCTGAGTACCACACTCTTCTCCTTGTGCAGCTCAATGAGGTGGATGTGGAGGTGGAGTTCCTGAAGGCATCAGATGCCTCCTGTGATGTTGCTTGTCTCATGTATGACTCCAGTGACCCGCATTCCTTCGACTATTGTGCCAGTATATACAAGGTCAGTGACAAAAGTTACAGCAGCATTTAAAAGAAGAAACTAGTATTCATTTATTATCAATTTTATTTTTTGCCATTCACAAAGGCCGCATATCGGTTTGTACTGGTGTACAAACCTGTACTTTTTAAAATTTGGAAAAAATGGCCCCTTAAGTTCAAGAATGAACTGATTTAGATTTTGGTGGTCAAAGGTAAGATCTTTTGGGCAAGAAGGCGTTGGTGGTGTTGGCCGTCTTTTTTTTTTTTAAACAATTGAGATTATTGTGAGTTCTTGTTTGTGGTGTGATTTAAACAAAGAAAAAACATTAACTGCACATTTTTATACCTGGTCATTTCCATAATTGGTTTAGAAATTATCAATGTGGTTAGCTCAGTTGGTAGAGCGGGCGGCCATATATAAAGTATTACTCCTCAACGCAGCGCGCCTCTCCCCTTTGATGTTTTCAGCTGTCCTGTCATATAAAGGCCTAAAAAAGGTTATCTTTAAAAAACATAAAAAAGACCAATGTGTATGGGAATTGACAATAAAGGTAACGCCTAACACGTGTGGCAATATGTAAAAGGTTAGTCTGGAGTCTGCCCTGCTTCCAGAGTAAAGATCTCGTAATGTAATCGGGGATCCTTACTTATAAAATGGTATCAAATGGAATGTCAGAAGAATGATAACGGGATTAAACCACCAGTAAAAAAATGTTTTGAAATTAAGTATTTATTCAGATTCAGGTGTTTACAAGAAGAACTTTGTTTTGTTTTGGACAATTATGCTAATTATTAGTGGAATAAAAGGCTCCATACCAAAAGGTATTGTTTTTACCTGCTTACTGTCGGGCACTCTCAACAGAAACTAAATAACAGAACACTTAACCTTTCAAACTTTGACAGATCCGTGTCCGAGTCATTTTGACTTTTGTTTTTAAGTCATTCATTATGACTTAAAAACAAGGTAGATTCTCTTCTCTCAACTAAATTTTTCCCTCTTAATTCTTCCTTAGCAACACTACATGGAGAGCAACATCCCATGTGTGCTGGTCGCCTCCAAGGTGGACCTTCCTGAGGTCAAGCAGTTCCACGGGATGACTCCAGCAGAGTTCTGTTATAAACACCAACTGCCTCCACCGCTGCCCTTCTCAAGCCTGTTCCTCGACTCCTCTAGCAAGAACATCTACACCAGGCTCGCCTGGGCAGCAGTGTACCCGTACGTACTACTAAGATAAACTACTGCTCTTAAGAAACATTGAAAATACGGAAAATTAAAAGTTCAGTTAAAGGAGAATATTGTTTAAGAACATTTAGTGATTAAAATGTGATAGGTAGAGATGTAAGAGAAGCTATACATTTGTTTTGCTTATGATATTAGCTGTGTTGCTTTGTGTGGTTATCCCTTAATGATGGATTCCCCCCCCCCCCCCCCCCCCCCCCCCCCCCCCCCAATCTCCAGACACCTGAATGGTTCAGACATGAGCAACACATCCTTCTGGCTGAGAGTGGCGTTGGGCTCGGCTGTGGTTGCCGTTCTCGGCTTTGCTATCTACAGATCTGTCGCCAGACTGAAATGATGATCAACAACCAGCTGAGCTTCTGTTTTTTACAGTCCAACTTTCCATAGATCCATCCATCAAGACCAAACCTCAGAGACCAGATCCACCATATTGCTTTACCTTTTAAGGCTCCCAGGAAACTCTTCATATATCTGCCCTTCTTTACTTTGTCCTACCCTGAGTCAGCTGATCACAACAGTCCAAAGGCAATTGGAAGCTAGTGATCATATTATTCCCCACGCTGCTGTGCCCAGCTTTTTCTGCCTTACATTGTAAAACCAGGTTAAGTAGGAGTTAGCCTGACAGTGCTTTGTGCATTGAAATGCAAAGTGAACTGTTCACATCCAAACAGGTGCTTTATAATAGAGGAGGAAATGCAGCAAGACAGTTGTGTCTGATCTAAGCTTACTCATTGATTATCTTTTACATGTTAATGGTGAGATTGGCGAGTTTTTATATACATGCAGTGTTTCCTAAGCATAATATAGGAAAATGCCAAATTGACTTGACTGACGAACCAAATGGCAGCATATGGCGCATTTCTAACTGAGCAAACATCCTGATTGGCTGCCACTGAATCTTGTGCTGGAGCTCCCCAATGAACTACACTCGTCCTTCTGACTATGCCTCCACATATACTGGATGTTCATATCTCATTTGCCAAATAACTCCAGCAGCAATGAGTAGTCATAGCATGTTGTTTTCCCTTAGGCATATTATTTTGTTTGAGAATGAAACAGTTTAAAGTTTTAGCAGTACGGCCTCTGGCCACTGATCTGCTGTTGCAGGGATGTGCATGAATAAAAACGGCAGTTTGTTTATGCAAGAAATTAGAAAATAGTTTCCCCTGTAAACGGAGGCCAAGCAAACCTTAAAATGACACAAAGGTAAAGACAAATGTGGTCAAATGAATTCTTCTGTTCACATTGAAAGTGAAGTAATTGATTTCAATTCAGACTGAAATAGATGCGAATTATTTTTATTTACATACACCTGACACTGTGCATACACTTTGACCTTGTTACACAATCGGCAATGCATTGTTTTCCAACATGTCATTTATGTTATGTATGTTTTATTGCTTAATTTAGCTGGGGACCTGCTGTTTCTGCAGAAATCACTTCTGTGACTTTTAAAATGTTGCTGTTTCTGTTTTAAATTAAACTGATTTAGATGCTAAATAAAAGACCAGATTAGATTGGGTGGGGACCTTTTGCCCCAAAAGACATAATGGAAGTTGGGATGAAAGATCAATGATTCATGTTAATATGTTGGACAGTTGGTGCCTTTTTCCATTTGAACTTGTTGATTTGTAGTAGCTAATTTTTATGCCTTATAAATTCTGACAGGAGTTTGTCTTTTATTTTGCATTAATACATACCTATCAGACTTCAGAGAATGGGACATTACTATGTAAAAGTGTTAATAACAACAATATCGTTAATGTTCCAGATACCATATTATCTTAATCACAAAACTTTTGTTGCTTAAGGTAATGGGTTACAAAGGTATTCTGCTGGGCTGTCAACATTCATGTTGGATTACGGTGTTTTGACGTCAATTACTGACCTTTTGCACATAGCCTGTCAAAATGCAAGAAGACCGTGCCTTGGCGCGTCTGGATGCCCTGCTTTGATCCTTCAGCCAGAAGCTCTTTAATTATAAGGTTAGTTTGATGATCTTACACCTGTCTTAAAGGATGATAATGACTAACCGTGTGTAGGGGGAAATTTGTGTGTTTGATCTTGACTTTCATCAGTTTGACTCCAGTCTGTCTGCGTCTCGTTCCCAACTGCAGTGAGGAGGAGACGCCTGTTCTTGCAAGACACCACAAGATGGCATCGTTGCATGTCAGGTGAGAGGCAGGGAAGTCTGCAAAGCCACCTCCTCGCTACTCTGTAGCCAGTTTAAGGAAAGAGGATTTTGGGAAATTGAGTCTAGTTTGTATGTACTAGAAACACCACAGGGGAAAAAAAAACAACCGCTGACATTTGACGTCTTGTGTTCAGAGCAGTTTCTGACTACATTCTGAGATGTTTAGACCAGTACAGAGCACTTACTCTTGGCCTTGTTTACCACCGCCATGTTCCCTTTTAGGGACTTCATCTCTGTGCCCTTTTGTTTCATAGTAGAGTTTCAATAGTAACCGGTCGTTTACTTTACATCACGAAGTGGCCTACAAAGCCCTTGTCTGTCTCCATGACTAGTTGGTAAAAACAATTGTTATTTAGAATGCACGATTCTAGTCAGTGATATAACCTGATGTTTAACACTCATATAGTTAAACTAATAACATAACTTGCAGTCGTCCTAAGTTTCACTAGTTTCGTGTTGCATGTACACTTACTTGGATCAACCTCTGCAACAGAATATAATCCCTGATTGGTGCTTCTATTGGTGGGCTTGTATGCAACTCCTTGGTGCACAATAACTAATTTAATTCCGCAGGCTAATGGTTATCATGTCCAAGATAGGATATATATATATATATATATATATATATATATATATATATATATATATATATATATATATACACACATATATACACATATACATACACAGACAAACAAAAGGATTTGAAGATGGTATTGGACAGTTTAATAGATTAGGGCTATTAATCTTTAATATGCACATAATCCATCCACTACATATTACGCACGCGTAAAATGCGCGCAATAAATTGACCAACACATTTAGTAGAAGATCACAAAGGTTTATTGAATTTCAGTATAAACAAGTCTTCAAAAGTGACTGAACACAGTGGGATGTTTGAATGTTATGAATCGTCTGAACATGAGGAAATATACAGAATGGAGCTTAAATGACAACTATAGAGCCTTACGGAAAATATTGTTGACGTCCACTGGTCTACAGGTAAAGGCTCAACAATGCTGCATTGTCACATTTGTAATTTCAGTATGACCCCGTGCACTAACAATATCAATAAGTTCAACTTGTATGTACATTTTTGTTTACCTTTTCAGCAAGACCCTGGTCTATATGTATCCAAGGATCAGACAGAAATTAACAGTTATTAACGCCAACTAAAAATGCTCAATTGTTTCTACAGCATGTAGGCTATAGTGCAATGGAGAAAAAACTACTGGTATAAGTTTGCAAGACCTTACAAAAATAATACATTTACGAAAACATTTCCTTAAGTATTTACATCGACTTTGTCTCTGATATTGTCCTTTTACTTCTTCTTTGCTGTTTTGGCTGCCTTTTTGGGCGTCTTTGCCTTGGGCTTGGCTGCCCTCTTTGCTGGTTTTGCCTTGGGCTTGGCTGCCTTGGGTTTCTTAGCTGGTGCCTTTTTGGGTTTTGTTGGCGTCACCTTTTTCACGACCTTTTTCACTTTCTTTGCGGCTGCCTTTTTGGTTTTCTCCGGCGTCTTGGCCACCTTTTTGGGCTTCGCCGCTTTCTTGGGTTTGGAGGGCTTCACTGCCTTCTTTGCCTTGACAGGTGCCGGTGCCTTGGTTGACTTTTTGGAGTCTTCTGGTTTGTTCAACCTGAAGGATCCGGACGCGCCGACGCCTTTGGTGTGGCGCAGAATCCCGATTGTCACCATCCTCTTCAGGGCCAGTTTAATCTGCACATCGGCGTTCTCGCCCACCTTATAGTTCTTCCTCACGTACTTCTGGATGGACTGTCGGGACGCTCCACTCCGAGTGGCGTCGTGGATGATGGCCGCTTTTATCATCTCCGAGTACTTGGGATGAGAAGCAGCTTTCTTGGGCTTTGCTGCCTTTTTGGCTTTGGCTGGAGCTGCCGACGTCTCTGCCATGGTGACTTCTGTTTGGAGTTAGTTAACAAAAAAAAGTCCAAGGGTGTAATTTCACCCGGCTCAGCTGGTACACCGGAGCGTCAGAAACAACGAAATAAATACCAGAAATAAAGCTTATCCGCAGACAGTCCGAGTTGTGAGACAATGTCACACTTACTGCTTTCACAGTAAAAAAAAATGATATGACTGTCCACACACAGTGACGCGTCAGTACACCGGATCACTTAAGTGTCTTATTCCACAGGCGCCTCGGTGAGCCAATGAAGCCTATCTGCGGACGTGATTGAGAACACCAACTGCCAGCAGCTGATCTAGCGGACTCCATGGAACTGGCGCCGTCCCGTTTGTGTTTCTTCATCCTCCAACTCCTGACAAATATAAAAGCTACGGCGGAGTACTGCTCCACAAAACATGATGTGTTGATAGCAGAGACATTAGGCTTCACAGGGACACACTTTTTTCCCTTCATCCGCGCCGGCGAACAACTTTTATTCTAGGAAAACCCGCTGGAAGTAATGCGGGCTGTGAACAATTTTGCACAATTCGCGTCGAATTGACCCAAACAGACTGAACCTGTGGCAAAATCATCCTATGCATATCGAAATTGTATCTATGCTTAAACTGATGCACGCGGGTTGGTCGGATTCTGTATGTGTTTTTGCTTTTAATACAGCGAAACATTTTCCCAACTAACACAGTCCGGCCATTGACTTTGAGTGACGTGGTCGAGATTATTTGCTGTTAAACCTCATATAAATTAAATGTCACAATATTTAAGTTACAGGGGACACTTGGGACGATGATATGGTTTTATATGGGTTGGAATACGGTGGATGGGATTGCTGTGTTAGCTGTTTTTTGGACAGAATTGGTTATAACTGTCACTATGGCAGTCCCCACTCGAGCTTCATTGTCAGGAAAGTTGCCAACACCTCCAAAGATCAGGGACTCTGATACCGGATCAAAAAATTGATCACTATATATCTGATAGAGGTGCTGTGTGACCAGGTGTGAGTCCAGCTGCAAGGGGGACTGCAGCCGAGACCCAAGTCCTTCAATATAGGGCGCAGTGATGGCTTTCTTTTGTTCAGGAACTGGCGCATCAGCCAACAGTCAATAACAGGTTTGACATTTGGCTTTCCTCATTTTTATGAGGGTCCATGCTGCCGGTCCCTAAAAAAACAAAAACATTTTAAATTACAAACTTTACTATATTTCCCCTGTATTATTTCTTATTTTAATATCAGGTTTGATGTCCCTCCCTGCAACGCCATTTTGATTCCTATATGAAAGTCAGCCACTGGAGTAGCCTAGTGCTTTTCCCCGACTTTTGTGGCATGCTTTTCTGAGTTATTGAACACTATTTTTGGATAATAACCGACTGTCTGTTCTTAAGCACATCATAGTCAATGGTGCAAAACAACACCAGGCTGTTTGTCAGAGAGGTGGTCCTCTAGACTACAGTGGGATACTGCCCATTTTGAAGCAATGAAGTGACCTCTTGTCAAATAACACGATGCCCAATTACCTTTATTTTTGGGCATCTTCATATATCATCATGTATTTGGTTTATTTTAGCCATTTTAGATAAATTGTGTAAATAATCAAAATAAAGTTACATTCAGTAAGGTATGTCTGCGCCTCTGCCCCTCCATCTCCACCTGTGTCCTTACAGTGAGTTGATGACTGTGTTTTGTTTTTTGGTGCCTGTGGGTGCGTTTTACAGGGAGGGAGGGAGGGTGGGTGAGTTAGTGGGTTAGTGTGCGAGGAGGGATTGAATGAGTGAAAAGAAGGAGGGAGGAAGGGTGGGAGTGAATGAATTAATTTTTTTTTTTTATATATATATGGCACCGAAGAGGGAGGGAGTAGATGAAAGGGTGAGTAGTACTACATATAGCACAAGTGCACAAGAGGGAGGGGGAGTGAATAGATGATGGGGTGAAGATGAATGAGTGAATAAAGCGCCTAAGGAGAGCTGGAGTGACTGAGTGAATACAATTATTTGTGTGGCGCAACTGAATGAGTGACTAAAGGAGGGAGGAGCATAATTAGGCGCTGCATATGTATACTGTAGTGCAGTCTCTATGATAATATGAACACCATGTCTATTGTTTGCGAGTACTCTTCGGGCCATGTGTTGCAGGAACGGCTTCGGTTTGTTTTGTGTAATTTTGGGATATAGGGTATTGGTCCGATGTTTTTGTCATCGATTGTCCTGAGTGATGTGTTATTGTCTTTGGCCGCATGTGCCCCGTTAAGGAAGCGTTACTGTAAAGCAGTGCCGAACAGGCCACTCCCTTTCTCCGCCGACAGAGGGACGTTCTCCAAACTGACTGGACCTCCCGAGCCATGCGTCCTCACCGCACAATTTCAATTGTCAGTATAATGAGATGCGCCTTAATAACCAGTGCATTGTATGCTGCAGTGTCTCCCTGTTTCACAGGCGACTACTAATTGGACATGGGCTAATTCATAGTTTTTGATCTCTAGTGATTGGTCTAGAATTGTCACTGCCAGAATTATACTCTGCTGTGTTTTTGTTTTTTTTGAGGACTGGTGTCATTGTTGCAGTGGTGAAAAAAAAGTATTCAGAGCTTTTACTTGATGAAAAGTAATACTCCAGTGTACAATTACTAAAAGTCTTTCATTCAACACCTTACAAAAGTAAAAGTATCTAAATGTACTTAGGCCTACCAAAAGTAAAAGTACTCGTTATTCAGAATGGCCCATTTCAGAATCTTGTACATTTTAAAACTGGACTATAATTATTGAGGCATTGTAGTGTTTATCACTTTAATGTTGCAGCTGGTAAAGGTGGAGCTATTTTCAATTACTTTAAATACTTTTGGGTAGCTTCACCTATTTAAGTTGGAATTCATTTGTTGTTTTTTATTTTGTATTAATAACCTAAATCATCCACATGCAAAATAATAATCAATGTCAAATTAGTGTATTGTATTAAAAAAATACAATGTTTTCTGTTCTTTTGTAGTTGAAGTATAAAGTATACATCAAATGGAAATAGTAAAGTAAAGTATGTCCTTCAAAATTGTTTTTGATAATGGTCCTGGAGTAAATGCACTTAGTTACTTTCCACCATGCTTTGTGGTGTGGCCAGAGCACAGAATGTTAGTTGTTTAATCAATTAGTTGATTGGCAGAAATGATTCCTTGCCTTTTTTTTATATATGTGTTCACCTCTGCTGCCAACACACTGAAATCTAGCTTTCCAGTTGTATCATTAGTCATGCCAATATCTGAGTTGTATTTAGCTTGCGTAACGTTTAACCCGGTGCTGGTTCATTTGCTAGCAGTTGGAGAGAGTCGAGTGGGAGGTATTTTACACATGTATTTACAGAAGACAGCTACTCCATTCGGTAAGGAGAGATTTTAGCATTGCACCTCTAAATTTATCTGATGCCAGTTTGTAATTTTAGCTGCCTAAAACTCTCTCAAGTCTTGTCCTGCCTCCGGCCCAAAGCATTCGGGGTGACGTCACCCACCATTTCGCTACTGGAGGCATCCGTGGGCTCCACATCAGGGCTTTAGATCCCAAAGTATCGAGCACATGGTCACATTGTGCTCGCTAAAAGCATTCTTTATGAGTTGCCTTGATTTGAAGACTGTCTCCTCGTTGACACTGATGTTGAAAGTCAGATAAGGGAAAATTAAATCAGATCTTTTTTATTTACTTAGGTGGCCAGATAAGAAGGTCTGGAGACAGGTTTTAGATTGGATAATTTATTTTTCTGCCAAGAACACTATTTCTTTCAAGCTTTATCGGTGTAGGTCTGCATATTTCAAACTATAACAACTCAGTAAACTAGAGATTATACTGCACCCTAAAATTCGAGCAAATTATTTTTTGAGTTGAGTGATAATTATCACTCAATCAACCACTCAACCACAATTACACATAAATTAAGTTCTCACTAGTTTGGGATTGTGAGCAGTATTGTTGTTTTAAGGATGTAGATTTGTCATACCCATTTGATGTACTGCTGCGTCATTTTGTTGAAGACTTTGTCAGCTACTGTCCTGTTTAAAAACATTTTTTATACTAATAGATTACCTTCAATAATTAAAATAAATAAAATGAATCTTCCCTCTGATACAAAATCACTGTCTTTGAGAGGATGAACCTTTCAGTGTGTTATTCCTCTCTAGCAAAATGAGACATGACAGATTGAGCCCATTGCCTTTTGTGTGTCATGTCATGAGAGTTTATGTTTTCTTTGTTTTTAACTACTCAAGAAATATGAGACAGATATGTGGAGGGGGAAATCCACAAATGTATGTAACAAAATATCAAACAGTTGAAATCAACTTAAGCTGTTGACTGCAGTTAAAGTTATGTAACTAGATGTTTGTGTTTTCATTTGGTTTTCAGTCTATAGCAGTGTTTTGAGTGAAACTAACAGAAAAAGATAAAACAGTAAAATGTGTACAATTAAAATTATAGTAGTTTAGACCAGTTGCATCTTCCCTACTTGCATATAAAATCCCTGTGCACAGTTTTACAGTGCCAGTTGTGCCCTTGAGCAGGGCATTGTTTAGTTCAGCGGCCACGGATAAAACCGTTTATGTCTCAGTGATTAGCCCTGCACTAAACTAACAGCGTGCCATGGAGACAACTGAAAGGGACAACAAGGCATTGACACACTTGCGGTTTAAATACGTGTGTGTGTGTGTGTGTGTGTGTGTGTGTGTGTGTGTGTGTGTGTGTGTGTGTGTGTGTTGTGTGTGTGTGTTGTGTGTGTGTGTGTGTGGTGTGTGTGTGTGTGTGTGTGTGTGTGTGTGTGTGTGTGTGTGTGTGTGTGTGTGTGTGTGTGTGTGTGTGTGTGTGTGTGTGTGTGTGTGTGGGTGTGTGTGTGTGGTGTGTGTGTGTGTGTGTGTGTGTGTGTGTGTTCACATTTCACTACAGATGGTCCAAAAACCGGGAATACAGTATACTTGTGGGGTCCGGCACATTTGTGGGCAAAAATGCTGGACCCCACAACTTTAAAGGCTGTTTGAGGGTCAAGACTTGGTTTTAGGGTTAGAATTAGTTTATTTTAGGTTTAAGGACGGGTTTAAGGTTAGGCATTTATTTGTTAAAGTTATGGTAAGGGGCTAGGGAATGCATTATGTCAATGACGGGTCCCCACAAAGAAAGTGTTCGTGTGTTCGGGGCTACGACAGTTGTGACAACACTTGGATGTGTGAACAGGTGTCAGCGGCCAAGTGCTGCGACTGCTGCACAACCGAGCCAATAGAGGTCCGTCAGTTTGGCCACACCAAGGCACTCTTTGTCTTTCCATTCCAAAATACCCCGCCCTTATGTCCTTATGTAGAGCAGGTAATTATTTCCTCGATTTCAGCTGTCAAACCACCTCTCACATTGGACGTAGTCTTTAGGGCACCTGTGAGCTGTCAGTAAAACTAGCAGAGATGACTCCATTGTATTGTGTCATTGTCTCTCTCTCTCTCATGCTACAAGATGACACAGCATTTCAGTTGAACGGTAATAGGGATCATTTTTTTTAAACAGAGGTGCTCCATTGAAAAATAATCAGTCAGCTATTACATTCAAATTGTTGATAAAACTTAAATGTTGATTTGCTGCTTTTTTCTCTCCAAATTGTTACACATGTGACCTATTGACTACAAGCTATCACATCTGATTTGACACTGATACATGACCGTTCAAAAATGCTACATATAGCCCTAATCCTGACTTTAACCCTTGCCCCTTTAATACTTGGCGACTTAGGTAGAGTATATGAGTAACATAAGCTGCGGCAACAGGCTGCCACTAAACCAGAGCCATCTATGTGTAGAATTCAGTACAATTGTGATATTTCTTTCCTTTTTTACCTATAAGCTCTCTTTAGTCTTTTACTTTGTGTTCTGTGCTGATTGATTATGTCAAAATACAAGACAATAATTAAATAGTGTTGGTTGGGTGTTGGTGTATAGTTATAGTTCCCATGCTCTCTTTATACTGTAATGCACAACATTTGCCAATTTTCTAAAACAGGCAGAAGAATTTTTGGCCCCTCATAGTGTATACCAGTGACTTATGATCACAGCTGCTTTTACGCACAGTGGGCAGTGGCAGCCTAAATAGAAGTAATTGTGTTTTTTGCAATCCATATAAACTTAGACTTGGCTTAATTAGCACTGTTTCTCAAACTGATGATATATAATTCTGTCAACAGTTATATTAAATGAAAGCAGTACAGTAAATGTAGACACTAAGTTATGTTGTCGAAGTATTTCCTATGCTAAACATGGTCCTAACGGAAGTACAGGAGTGATAAATGAACTTTGATTATTTCAGGTTAACTCAAGTGACACGTATAAGTGGTTTGTCAGCACATCCCATCGGCCAACGGGGCTGCCCTCATTTTAGGATGCAACTGCAGGTTTAGACACCAGAGGTCTCTCCACTCTTAAGCCTACTGTTGTGACTCCTAAACCTATCATAGGAAGCCTGTCCTCAACTCAACTACAAGTGGCATCTGTAATGTCAGAAATGGTAATTTATGTTTTGGAGACAGACCTGTCCCAGTATAAGATGTTAATATGGCAGAGATGGGGCTCAAAGAGTGGCTCCCCAATGAATTCCCAGTCAGTCTGACAGTTCTACAGTTTTACAGAAATGTTAATACACCCCTCATTCTTTTCAGTTTGCCTTTGCTTTCCATTTCTCCTCTTAATTCCCTTCCTCTAACTCTCTGCTTCCCCTTCTTTGCTTCTTCCGTTTTATGTCCCCAAGAGATCTTCAAAGTGGAGCAGTTTGGGCTAAAACTGTGTCATTCAGTGACCTGATTCATTTTTCTGCCGTTTTTCATCATGCGGGTGATTCCCTCTATTGCAAAATCACTGCTGCTCGGCATTGCATGGCTCGAGTGTGAAGCACCATCTATTTTAATTCACATGATTAGTTGAGGCTAGCAGAACAACTTGTCTTCTTAATTTCTCAGCTCAGAGAACAATAGAGCCACACTGTGGTGCTGTGATCCTGCACAATGACAACACACTGAGTGTGAATTGTATTTTACAGATGAGCAATAGTCTTTAAGAGTGTTCTCATCTCTTGAACTCACAGTCCTGTGGTCAGGTCTGTGGTTGGAAGTTTAATTCTGCCCTCTGTTGATCTTTCAGAGTGTAGCTCTTCTCTCTGCTCCTTTAATTGTGTATTTATTCATTTTCTCTTCCCGCTTAATGTTTTTCAGGTTGGTAGATGGCAGGAGTATTTCCCAGCACACACCTCACTCATATATCCACATCAATGCATCCAATGAAACCTGTTTGTCTATTTCCCATCAATCCACCTCGACAACCAGTTTTAGGTAATTTCTGGTTACTGCTTTCTTTCTGCACTACTTATATTCTTCCCGCCCCAACAAGTCCGGTTAATAAGATGCTGTCTAATGAGAACATTTCTAAACATTCTCTGTGTAACTAGTCTGTCTGAGCGGCTCTGCATTTTTTTTTTTTTTTTTAAATAACTCTTGCCAAAAATCTCCTCATAGCTGTAGGGCACCAAGATCACAAAAAAAAACATACACACTTTGCCCTTATGCCTTTATTGCCTTTATGTCTGCATTCCTCAGTTCTCAGGAATAAGGTAATCAGCTCCTAATTAAACACACAAGGCTTTCAGTATAGTATATAAAGTATGTCTTCTGGACAATGATATTGCAATTGCTCCAAAATAATTGTTATTATATAGTACCTTTATTATATATTATTAAGTTAAATATACCACTACATATATGTGTGTGTGTGTGTGTGTGTGTAAAAACAAAACAAAATGCTGGAAAGTACCAATCTAGACTTAGACCATCTAGATTTAAACTTTGATCAAGTACTATAGGGTTGCCAGTTGCCACGTTGTATTTTTAAAGAATTTAAAAAAAAAAAATGTAAAGAAGCTACCCGTGAAATATTTGTCGATGCTGAATTTGACATTGCAAGAACAATCCAAATTGAATACACCACAGTCTTGAGTGAGCAACAGGGCCGCATTTCATCTAAGTTTCAGGAGGACTAAACCAAGATTTAAACAAAGTTTTTGTTGATAAACAGTTATTTAATATCATAGTTAAGTTTGCAACCCATCCATTAGATTGTAAAGCTCTAGGATCTTATTGTGCACATAGACAAATCCAGAAAAAACAGTTTGCATACACTTACAGCATGTGGCGACTGCTGTATAAATAAGCATACATGCACCCCTCATGCTTAAAGCCTGTGTAGCATGAAGACACACTGAATTCAGAGCTTTAAAGCACGCATTTGTAGCTCCTTACCATCCGTTTCACTGACAGAAACACAACTATCCACACATAGACACCAATAAATAAACACATGCCTTATGGAACTTAAGGTCATTAAGCTGGTGAGAAGATGTGCAGAGTGGCGGTCTAATTAAGGCGCTTTCCTGCCTCCCAGAAGGACCTTGTTATTCTCTCACACGGAGGCTAGACCAGTGTTTTGTCTGCTGCTCTTAGGCCTTATTAAAGAAAGGGCTGGCTGCCTGGGTTCACCCTGCCGTCAGCATCCATCCACCAACGGGGGTGAATAGAACATGAAGGGTTTAGTCAGGCTCAAGGGAGACAATTCAGTTGGGGACGCCTCGGGCAGCAGGGACCGTATTTTACTGGAGGCTTATCTTGCTCTGTCAGTCATCTGGATAATGTCACTTGGTGGCAGTTTAATGGAAACAATGATACCGGATACTGGCTTGACCCGTGGTGCAGCTGTGAGCCTAGTTGGCATCTTGTTCATCTATTTGGGAATGTTTTGTACCTGTGTCTAGTGCCATTTTTGCTCAGTCAAGGCCATTTTCATTTGATAGTGTGTGACTGAATAGTGCTGCATTCGCCATGCGGCTTTCTTTATAACAGAGCCAAAACTGTGTTGTGCTAATGTTATTCATACAGCACATACACTGTCACAATAAATTCCAACATATGGTAGAGCCTGGTTGTTTCGTCTTAAGAGGCTGCTTTAATTTCTAACTGCACTAGATTTTTTTTTTTTTAGTTAATGGTACTTGTATATCATTGTTTGATGGGAGTCTTTTGTGGTTACCAAGGCAACAGCTGAATCTAGTTTAATTTTGGCTGTTCTATCAATCTGTCTCCCTTATTGTAGTTCTTCCATCAGTGACCTTAGAATTAGATTTGTCATATCCATGGTCACAACTACAGAATATTGGAGGCAAATTAGTTCCGGACATTGATTAGCCGTTGAACAAAGAAGTAGAAGGGAATCCGGACATTGTTATAGACTTGGACGGTCATTATTGAGGTTTTGTTTTAAAAAAAAGTGTGTCAGATGGGCATAGTGGAAGGTGACTAAAGGAAAGTCTGGGAGCTCTGCCCAATCTATTAGGACAAATACAGTAGTTTGTAATGGCTTCATATAGTCAGCAGCATCAGTCCGAGCCAATAAAGCACAATACACATTGCTGTAATGACTAACTCCAGATATTTAAAAAATGTTTCTCACATTTAGAAGAATTTATAAGCCTTCCCGCCTGTAAGAATATAAGTAGGCCAAACATCTGGTGCAATCATGTTCCTTAAACAGGCAGAGGCACTGTTGGTCACCGAGCCAGAGGCAGAGTTACACTGTTGGTAGGACATTTCACAGGGAACAGTGCAGAGGACCAGAATCACCCCTGCTTCAACCACAGTGTAAGTCATCACCGGGTCCCAACCCTGACAACATCTTCAGCTACAATCGGCTCCAGGGCATTGTAGGCTCTCTCACTTTCTTACCAGTTCAAAGTTACGTCTCCCTCGCTGCTTCATCCCCCTCCTCGGCATTGTCCTGAGGAGGAGGGGTCACTGCAGATTTGTACAGAAAGAAAACACCTTTTTAAAGAGGATTTTAATCAAATCAAACTCTGCCACTGCCTGCCGCCCACATGCAGCAGTAACAAGTTCCTTAACCATTTGTATAGTCTGACCTTCTTGCTTGGCTCCCTGTATGCCAGTCTCTTCATTATGCATCAGATTAACACAAAAAGAGCCTTTGTTCTGGAATTACTTATAATGAGGTGTTGTATTGAGGATGGTTGTCTTGTGTGGTCTTGTCTTAGGGTGGTATTATTTTGAGTTCATTGGAGGATCAGTGAGCCGTCCAAACAGTCTAATTTAATTTTATGTTTGTGCATTTGTGTTGGGGGTGGGAGTTTGCTTGATTGCGCAGCAGTGCATAAAATGTGCTAATGTGCCGATGCTTATAATTAGCACAGCTATGTACTGTAAAGGGTTGCGAAGCAGTCTATAGTATCCTTTAGGGGCCCATCAGTGCTATTTATATCATTAGTAGTTTTATGTCGTCCCCCGTGCCATTCATCTCCTTTGTCTTCCTTAGTTTTAATATGAACACAATCATCACATGGTGAGGATTTCACCCTATGCCTGTCTGTGTATTTGTAGCTTTTGTCTTGTTTACAGTGCGTGGGTTTGTGTGTGTATGCCTGTCAGTAGCAGACCAGACATGTGTGTGGGGGGTCTGTGCCTGTAGTAAGTGCAAAGCCGCAGTGGAGCCCATCCCCTGCTCCCTCCCTGAGACGCCTTTACTTGTAGTGAGGAGAGGAGAGAAGCCGCAGCCCATGGCCACTCCTTCCCCGTCTCTAATTGGAAGAGAGTGGCCACCTCCCTCCCCTGCCTATTTGGTATGCAGGCAGCGCAGTGTGTGTATGAGGAGAGGGAAGAGAGAGAGAGGTAGCAGTCAGTGCAATGGGATAGAGGAGAGCGAGGAGGAGGAGGAGGAGAGTGAATGAGAGCTGCTGGATCTGCCTTGCCTGTGTGCCTGCCTGTCGTCTGCTGAAGCTGGGTTTACTGCCGCGCCACGCTGCACTGGCACAGAGCAGAGTCACGGCCCATTTGCACCAGCGTCTGCACTCCCAGCACCAACACAGAGCCACACAGCACCGGTTCTTACCCCAGCGACACCCACCAGCAAGGAAATCCAGGGGCAGAGCTCACCAGGCTTTCTCCATCACCCAGGGGGGGAAGCAGCAGCGACGAAAGGGGCCTGACGCTACAATTTAGAAACCAGCTACTACTTTAACCAAATCCCCTTCCACCTTATCCCATCCTTACCAACACCACCACCGCTCCTTTCTTGCTTCTCCCTATGCCCTTGTCCGCGGTGGCTCCTCTCACCTCCCTGGCCAGTATATGGATAGAAGCTCCCTGTTTCAGCTCATACAAGAGCAGGTAAGCAAGTGAGCAGGCAGCGGCAGAGGTTTCTATGGTTACGGGCTCCTGGCCACCTCACCGTCTATCCAGGGATTGAGACGTGGAGGCTGGGGGTGAGAGCTGATGTTAGGATTGATAACAGGGGCTGTTTGCACGGGCAAAATGAGAGCGTGAGACAACACGACGGACGCAAGCATCATGGAGCCATGTGAGCCCAAAGAATGTGAGGTCAGATCATGAGCCACAGCGGATGGGGGGGTGCATCATGTCATGATTTATGGGAATGAGGGAGGGAGGAAGGGGTGTGTGTGCAAATAGAGGGATGTATATGCATGTATAAATGGATATATAGATGGATTGATTGGAGCATTCTCTATTTGAGGAATGACACAAAAATCATACGACAATGGTTGATTACAGCTGCTGCATTAGCTTTTCCAGCAATCATGCTGCATGTGCATGGATTTGTGTCTGATCCTGGGAATGTTTTTCTTTGTGCTTTTTCTTGATTTTTTTTCTGTGTTTACCACATCCCCAGTCTTATCATCTCAGGGTCAAAAAAAAGATTGCAAGATTATTCAGCTTTTTTATTTCCAACGAGGCAGTGCCTGTGAAGTCCACGGTTTCTTCTGGAATAGAAGCTGTTATTTGGCTTTAAACTTTTTTCTTCTTTTTCAGCCCTGCTGTTGAAAACACAGTGTTAGTGGCCATATTTAGGCCAGTGAAAAATATTTATCTTGACATTTGGTTTCTTAGATTCCTCTGTACCCAAATTGCTGTTTTCAGTCAGATCTACAGTATGTTTGAGTTAAGGTTTGGTCTACCGTCTCCAAAATTAACAAGCCAATATGGATTTGAAGGCAGAAAGCTATGTCTATATTTGGCTAGTGTTTCCTGAAGACATGTGTGAGTGTGAGTGTGCGTGCGCAAGCGTGTGTCTGATGTGTCCAGCTCTATTGCATGTCTAGCATTTAACTCTAAGCCTTCTAATGTATATCGTGTTTTTGATGATGAACTGGGGTTTGGCTGATGGACAGATAGATTTGGCAATCATTCTGTTCAAGAGGGAGGAATCAATTAACTGCTGAAGGGTTAGGGGTCAGGAGTGCCCCATCAACAACACATCGATCAACACACTCAAGAGCCTTGGGGAGAAATGTGCGTGTGCGCGCGCGTGCGTCTAGGATGAGTGTCTGCGATGATGTGCACAGTTGCATTTTTATGAATGTGTTTGTGTGTGTTTTTATAACAAGTGGAGGAAGCCTGTGTGGGTTGATTGAGAAGATGCTCTGTGGTCACACTGGTGAGTCATGTACTGTATAAGCACTACCGTGATAACAACTACTTAGTAATACCTCAACAACACATATTCCTTCATAGACACATTTTAATGCAGTATCAAGGAGGCTGACTCATCTGTGTCAATATCCATTTTCAAAGTAGCAGGTCCTTGGGCTGCAGATGAAGCCAATACTTCCACGCTGAACGGCTGGTTGTTTTATTGATTGTGGGGGTTTGCTCTGCTTACACCACTATGTTCATATAGACGGGCCACAGTTGAGCACACTGTGGTCCTATTAAGCTGAAGTCTAGACCAAATCACTCACACTGGCTGACGACAGGCCTTTTCCACTTTTGGGACTCCACGGAGCGGTCTTTGATTTGGGAAAGGTCTCTCTAATTAAACCAGAATGAAGATAAAACAGCTTTTGGACTGTGAACAGGCAAGCTTGTTTTTAGCAAAGCCTGCTGCCTGTCTAAACATTGGGCACTTTTGTGTTTGTCTCAGCCAGGAAAATGTTTTGCAGAGCATGCCTCATTTTTTTGCAGCTCTAGATTTCAAAAGCCACGTTCAATGGAGGCGTCCCACAACGACCACAGTGTCCCACCAGCCTCTAAGCACATCTACAAGAGCACCTGGAGGTCAAGTGCTTTGCTTGGGGGTATTTTCTACGTAGCCATTTGTAAAGGGAAAGGATTACTCTGTCACTGCTGAGTTTTTACCAAGTCTAAGATTTTAAACCTGCACCGTTATACCTTTTATTTCTTTTTTATAAATGTTTAGATTTAAGCTACAACTGGCCTAAGATTCCCTTCAGTCGAACACACATTAGATGTTTAAGGTACTAAACTTCCATGCTTTTGGGGTATTCCTCAATCAGGATATTTCGCCTCAGAAAAAAACTGTGCATGCTTAGTTTATATGAGAAGGGCAGGTGTAAAGAAGAAGGTATATTGCAGCCGTATCACACAGAATCACGTAAAAATGCTGCAGGGGGAGAGAAGAATAAGCAACAGTGGCAACATGAGTGAGTTTTTTTATTGGTCTTTGTCTGCAGGAGGTTGTAATGCTGAGCTCAGGCTATTTCTGGCCTATGCAGACTCACACATATGCTCATGATCAGAGCACACACACACAAACTGTTTCACTGATAGCCTTTCTATTGCAGCGCCACTGATAAGGCAACTTATGGTCGGCAGCACTCAACCACTAAAGTACGCTATCATTAGTTAGAGAATAAATCCCCATGTGTCATTCAGTTCTTAGCTGGCTTATGTACTGTATATCTCTCCCATAAGGACTTGAGGTTCTGAATACTATTTTGACATGCTTATATCAAGTAGAGAGAATAGGGCTCAGTCCATTTTCATAATTCTCTGATGCTAATTTGCATTGAGCTGTATTTGAAAGTGCCTCTGGCTGTTTTTACTGTGTTTAAACGCCAGGAAATGTAGTTAGATGATTGTCTGCATGAAGGAAAATCCCTGCGGGTGTCTCTCTACACTCGTCTCCACTTGAGGAGAGAGTGGTTTGGATCTAACGGCCATCACATTGCAGTGCCACAGTAGCAAAATTTGAGTATAATGATGGTAACGGCAGGGCAGAACATGCATTGTGATGATTACGGAGTCAGTGGCCCAGTTGTTGGTGAACACCAGTGAGTCCTGAGGGCAGCAGAGATTAAGCACATGGGTTTTATCTGATGCCATGCAAATATGCACTGTCCTGTAAATGCCACTGCCCTCTGCAGATACAGACAGCCCTGTCCAAGCTTGACAGCCATGTTCACAGAGACCAAAGTAGTCCGTAGTACTGGCTCTCTGCCGCAAAGGTTAGTCAGTGGGAACTATACCAGTGCTGGTGCTGCATTCCTACCTAATGGAAATTACAATCACCATCTGCCAAAGTGTAGATACTGTTCATTCAACAACTATCAACCTTTCTAGCTCTTTTACTTTTGACATCAAATAATTCCTGTATTATAAAAACAAAACCAGTTAGTCCTTCAGGTTAAACCCTTTCAGTCCATGGTAAATCTTTATAGGGTGTTGTGATTTCTGTTTTGTTGAGACAGAAGTTGATTTGCCTCATTGTTATGAATGTAATTAATACAGACCAAATATTTTGATTTCAATATGTCTGACCAGGTGGTAACCTATTCTGGGGTGTGTACAAACACGGATGCCTCAAGTCAGCTGGAGCCCTATTCAAAATAAATCCTAGTTTAAAGATTTAGGGTTACTTATATCATTCACTAATCATTTGTCATCCCAGAAAATAGTCAGATCAAAAAAATTCTATTTGCTATCATAGAAAACACATTTGAGAAGCGGGAGAGCGTGAACGTTTGTCATCATTTTCTTAGCAAAATTGCGAAAACAATCGATTATCAAAAAAGTCAATTAATTTTCCGCTGATTGACTAATTGATCCATCAGGTTTTGTCTCTCATATTGTTACCTTTGCCAGAGGAAAATCTGGAAGAGCCTCATAAAACAGTTGAAATTGTGCCACCTTGAGTAGGCTGGTGATAATTAAAGGGAATCCACGCAAAGTGCAACTATGGGTACCTTTCTCTACCTTCTGCCTCAGCTGATGTGATGGCAGAATTAGCTACAACTCTCCTAGTGTGTAATACAGAGTGCCTTGTCATTGGTTGTGTGTCAGTCTTCTGCAGGTAGGACGACAAAGGTGGCTGTGTTTAAGCCCACTGGCTGTACGTCTATCTTGCCTAGGTTTTGTGGTTTGTTCCCGGGTTGGAGGGTTCACCCTTGTGCCCCTGTGGAACAGACTGATAAGTCAGTCGTGGGCTGGGGTCAGTCGGAGTGGCTGCGATGGAGGTAATAGAGGTCCCGAGGGTTAACACTGAGATCATTCCCCTGCAGTCAGCATTCCTCTCTTCTTTGCCCTCCTCCTTCTCCTCCGCCTTCCATTCTGTGTCTTGTCCATCTCCTCCCACTTGCTTTTGAGCCAGCCAAGTTACTCTCTGTGCCTTAACACCTCCAATTCCCATACATAATCTCCCGCCCCACCTCCCTTTACATCTAAACCCTGCACCTGTCTTATTACCACCTCATTCTAATCTCATTGATGTCTTCCCATCCATCTGTATTCTATTTTTCCTTCAGCCTTTCTTCTATCGTCTCTTTCTCTCCCCCCTTTTGTGTCTTTCCTTTGCCTCTTGAACGCCAATATGTTGGG